>NC_081337.1:8893228-9195536 GCF_022539665.2 Daphnia carinata
AGCTTGCCTTAGCATGAAAAAAAAAGGACTTCAAGTCACATAAGTTAAAAAAATAGGGGGCAGGTTACACATAAAACAAGAACACAAAAAACAAAGAAACATAATTAGATGAATGTTTTCAATTATTTGAGGCTGTAAATTTTCTCTATCCAAAGAAAGGAAGCTTGCATTTCATTTCGCTGCAATCGGCGTTGCCACTACGAGCGCCATTTTTGAACGCTTCTAGCTTCTTGTACATGTAAGAAGGAACTAGAGGCTCCAGAAATCTATAAAATATACATAAATTATAAACCATGGTTTACGTTTTACTTCTTTAAGCATGAAAAAAGAACTTACGTGATAATGGGCTCTGTAAACTTGCCCAATCGGCTAGTCATGTGTCCAGCTTGACATGAGAATTTCTCGAGGCATGTGTCGCTCTTTAACGCGCGCATGTAGTTGTCAAGCACGTTGTCTACGCGAGCAGCTAACGAAGCTAATCTCCTAGACTGTTCCGCTGGCAAAAAGCGATCGAAATCAAAAACTTCGTTGAGATCTTCTACGCCAGACAGGTCGCGCCCCATGCGTCTTCGACCAAAAGCTGATACAGCGGGAAAGAGGAAGAGGACGACAATGAAACCCAAGAAGAGAATGCTGGAAATCAACATGACGGGAGCTAAAAGGACCAATCCAACGGCTGATGTAATGTCGAAAGTCCTGTCAGCCATCTGTCGCATGCTGGGCATGTTTTTCCAGAAGCGAGACAGGGAATGTCCGTAATTTTTGACGTAAGGCATCAAATCCTTAAGTTTGGGGTAGTACTTTTCTGCCACTTGAGGCAGGTAATAATAGACATAGCCCATGGTGGTTTCGTGAGGGTTACTGTACAGGGCAGGGACTGGAATCGGGTGAGATGATGGATGCACAGCTGGTGAAGCTCGTGACGGAAATGAAACTCCTGCTACAGGTGGCGGTAATGTTGCTGGGACTGGAGACGGGGCAGCCGGTGATTTTAAATAATTGGCATACGAAGCTTCAGATTTGAGCGCATGACTTTCTCTGCTCTTGATTTTCTCCGAATGATCGGCAGAATTTAGCAAAGCCGGTTTGGAATCAATAGCAGGATCAGCAGCAGCAGCGGCTGAGCATGCAGCAATCATGGATGCAGCCAATAAGAGGCACAGCAAACAATTTCTTGATAATTTGTACATCTTGGTATTTAGCTAAATTCATTTAAAAACAATAGCCGTGAGTAAATTGAAATTTCAAGAACTGAATCACTGCATCATTCTAGTTACCGTGATAAAAAAAGGTTTCTTGAAAGTATTTAAAATCACGACAAATTCAGATGAGGGTTTCAAGCTTCGAACACTGTATTCCGTAGTGGGAGTACTGGAAGCAAAAATAAAGTTTGCGTTGCACCGGACTTGGGACCAAGTTCACCTTCGGATGTCTCTCGAACGACTGATGAAAACTGTTCCATAGTGGTCCTCTTTTGTATACCTATCGAAAACCTACCTGGCGACGTGCTTGGCTGTAAATAATTAGGCCCCAATGCGGATCCTCCGCCTTTCGCCCCCCTCTCCGTTCTCTCTTTCTCCACCCATACCACCGGCCCACCCACCTGATAGTTTTCGACACCCATTTGCTTAGCGAAAGGTACTATAGGAAGTCTAGTGGGTTCGGTATGACGTAGAAAACAGAAATCGGCTTGTGCCGCAGACGAGAAAAACAGACGCGGTTAAATCAAGTGGTCGCGCCAAACCTTGGAGAAAACTCGTTTGCATAAATGAGAAAGTTAGACACAGCTGCCGTTCAGACTGACAGCCGGAAACGATATCTAGTGACACGATATTTTCCCTTCACTGCACACACACAACCAAAAAAAAGATGGTAATTTTTTTTTTATCTGCGTAAAGATGCAAGTATGACGTCAACGACCATTACAGACTGCGGGAGTCCCTGAGATTTGGCAATTTCGTCAAATCAATGGTGCATGTTGATGTCAGAAATTAAGCCGTATTATGAATTAAACAGTGAAGGTAGCTAGTCTGGCGATAACAGAATCCGAGAGCGGTAGATCGACTGGTAAAAGTGGACGGAAATATAACGGAATAACGTTTGCGGCAGAAGTTTTCAGAACCAAGCGGTTGTGCGCAATGGTAAGTTCAAAAAGGTCAAGCCACTACCAACATCCCATACGATATGGCTGTTTCCACCTGCCAATTTAAGCAAATCGTGGTCTTCCTCCTTTTAAATGTCGCAATCAAATGTCTGTTTTCTAGCAATAAGGCCAATGAATAGGATGTTTAAACGAAATGTACTGAACGGTATTCTCGACGATCTCCGGACGCCAGCGCGGAATTCAAATTCCCTTTTCAAGAGTAAAAGGCCGATTTAAAATAGATATGCACTCCTTACGTACGTGCTTTTCCCACCTACATGGGTGGGAAATATCAACAAAAAATCGTGAAAATAAAATTACGGATCGACTGGGTATTTTTGAATGGATGTTGATCGTACGCACGGAAAGAGAGGGAAGACGAGCAGCAAAACCGCACCCATCGAACGGTGATCTTGGTTGGAAAGTTCAGAGGTCAGAATAGGTTCACCGTTACTTCTTTCTCAACAAACAGAAAGAAACTAAATAGAAGCAGTGAACGTTATTACAACTTCCAAAAAAAAAAAAGAAACCGGTGGAACTTTACTCAAAATGAAGAGTGTCGAATGGCCTTTCGGCATTTGTTCCGTGAACTCGTACATTTCCCAACTCGACATCAATGCCTAACGCGCTCATATACGGTTTCGTGAGGAGCATCTTTAATGTTTAGAACGAAGTGAACCAACGATGAGCAAGCCCAGTAAGATGAAAAATGAAAACGGCGCTTCTTACACAAGTGCCAGAGGAGGGATACAAGTATTTTTTTTGTTTCAAAGGCCAACGCACTTGCGCATTTCGAAAAAAAAAGAGACAAGAAACAGTATTCAGTAAGAATACCATAATGTAAATAAGGCAAACCGCAATCTCAATATTTGCTTCCGTTGAATTTGGCAGCCACCCTCAAAACAAATTGGCAAGTACATAAAACACATCCAGTTCCGTCTAAATCGATCGAAAGGCCATGGTAGAAAATTTACCAACAACACGGTTATTACAATTTTCGATGGTTTCCGTCGCATTTTTCCCTTTGTTAGAGGTCGATAAAAAAATAGGATGATATGCGCTGTACACAAGCACCTTTGTTATCGCCAAGACGAGAGAGTAGGTCAACATTGTACGGATTCGGTCAGTTCGTCTGTGTGATAAATCCAACAATATTCTAAAGTGACAGGCGGCCCCTTTTTTAGCAATTCAAATTTTTGTTACAAGTTTCCTATCAGAAGATTTCGAACTTTAGAGCTTGAATAGTGGGGAATCAGGGGGCTTCCGGGCTTTGGGAATCAGTTCCTTCCTTCTAATGCAATCCGTTGAGGAAATGGTCGAATACCATCGGCTTTCGAAAAAATTATTGCTTTTGTTGTCTGATTTCTCATGCTAAAACCGAACAAAAAATCTATGTATGGAATAACATACATCAATCGAATCCACAATGGTTAGGGAAAAAAAAAAAAAAAGAGTAACGAACCACAATGAATTTTAAATTAAGGGCGGCAGATGCTAACTCTTTTTTTCCCTGTAATTTATGTCATCCATTCATTCCAATTTTTTTTATCAACCTGAAAGAGCGCACCGAGATCTATCCCAACTTTAATAATATAATTTTTTCACCAAGATATTATTGTTACACTACAGTTCGACGTACGAGACTGGAAGTGCATCCAGTTTGCTTGTATCCTAAGCGATTGGCAAATATGCATAGATCACGGCAGAAAAAAAAAACTTATCATTGCGCACGAAAAACAAAATAACCGTAACGGTTAGAAAGAAGATCAATTGCATACGAGCGACCTCTACGAAATTGTCGGTGTTTTCTTCATGAACTTCTCAGGATCCGGCTCAAGTTCAAGTTCAACCATGGCTTTCCATAGGACTTGTAATGTACCTTGAACAACGGATGTCGTTAAGCACACCGTAAACCTTGTTTGCAATGCCTTTTTTCTATTTTTTTTTTTGTACGTGTTCATCTCAACCCGGAAGACGTCCTTTCATGTCTTATCGCTCGAGATAAAGTTTCAAAATCAATAACAACCAAATGTAGGTCACCTTGGAAGTTATCCACGCCAAAATAAAGAGAGGGGGATGGTTTACGCTATTATTTTCTGGAGGCTAAGACTTTTAAAGAGAAAGTTGGGTCAAGCGAAAAATTTCCACATCGCTTGCCCATCTTCGACAGCTGCCCACAAAAATTCCAATTTCGAAAATGCTGGCCGGTGAAAGAGAATCTTTCCATTCTTATCCCCTCGTTGCTTTCTCCTGACCTCAATTCAAAATCCCTTTTTTGACGTTCCTCGCTCCAAAGTAAAGATAAAACAAAACAGCGAAAAAAAAAAAAATAATGGACATAAAATTGTGACCTAGTTTTCAACACCGAAGGAAGTCGAAAGAAACTAAAAACGTAAACGGTGGACATCGCACTAGGGCTCATCGTGACATGTTTAACGATGAGGAAGCATGTGTTTGGTCAAACACGGATAATTTGAATAAGTAATTTTCGTGCGACCAAAAAAGACGGTCGCCACTTTTTTTTGTAGGCGATTTCAAATGGCACGACTAGGCCACATTCAAACTGCCGGTCAAACGGAAGGCGCTGGCTTTGGGAACGAGCGAGGCGGAAGAAGTACCGGTCTCTTCCTATTTACTCCTGACACGAAGTTTTCTCAAATTCTGAAAGCGATCACACGCAATCGCAGATTCCCATCCGTTTCTTTGACCCCAAACTGCATGAGTAAAAACGACGAGTTCGACTCCCGTTGTAGACCTTGTCGTCATCAACGGCTTATGCAACATCCTAGAAGAAAGCGAGGAGAAAACGAATGGGAAGGTGCGGCCCTGTTACTAATATGAAAAATGATGAGCGATAAAAACTGACATTAGCGATCGTGCCAACCAAGTATGATTTCACGTCCGGCTACTTCCAACGTTGTTGACACTGCTGAGCGAAAGGGCAATGAGTAAAATACAGTTAATCAGCCTCAGGTAAACAACAGCGGGTAGCCAAACGGAATTTCACACGCCGATCATGCCCCGTATAAAGCTTCACACAAATAGTGATGTACATAGCTTGTTGGTATCGATTACTAATGTTCTACCAGCAGAATGTAATTCTAACCCCATTTGGTGAAAAACAACGCGAGCCTTTATAGGATTAAATAACTTGAGGGTAACAGTACACCGGGGCCGCTTTCCCTGAAGAAGTCTCGACATAAATCGCTATTGCGCAAAATGTTAAAATTAATGTGCGCTAATGTAGTTTCGGGGCACGGATAGATCAGGTAAATTTACCCTTGAAAAACAGAATTACTCTAGAACAACACGGCGCCAAGACAACTGCGCGGAAGAAAATTACGTTCGTGTACCCACCCCATCGCGTAAAGTTCACGGCCAGCTAGTCAACCACAAAGTTTTATTAGTTAGTTCTTAAAAAAGAAACAAAACAAACACTAAAGTCCCCCCCCATAACAATGCCCTTTGCAAATATCACTGTTAAAAGAAGATCCTTGATAACAGAAAAATAAGAGTTGAAAAGAAAAACCTCGACTAGTGCAAACCACAGTCATTCAATTTTCATCGTTATCAATCAATGCGTTCATCTCTTCAGCCAACGCATAATACTTATTGGCCAATCTTCCCTTCATGGCAGCCATGGCAGAGTCGGCAGCGCTACTCAAGTATTCGGCTAATAAAATTTCGATCTCAATACGCCGTCCAAAACAATAAAATAAAAATTCTAACCTGCTTTGGCTGGATCGCTCTCCAAGCCATGTCCTCCGTCTCGGTACATTTCACCTAAACGGCCTAGTAGTTGGTAGGTTGGGTCGTCCATAGTGCCATCGTAGTTTCCCTCCTCGTCACTGGTTTTTACAGCCTCTATCGCTTCGGTGTACCAGTGAACTGCTTCGGTCCATGATATGGGCCGGCTTCCTAATCCTTTTCCAGTATCATATGCTTTGGCCAAGTATACTAGAGCTGCACGGTCTCCCGCAATGGCCGCCTGTGGATTTTACACATTCATATTCTAGCGAATTCCTGCACTTACATGAAAAATCAATGAAAACATACCATGCGCATGTAATCTACACCCATGTCGATATTTTTGTCTGTTTCTTCCAAATCCAAATCCGGAAGAACATCATGTGGCAGGTGCAGCGCAATTCTCGCCGTCGTAATTATTGCTTCAAGATTACCGCAATCAGCAGCGTGTCGTAAATGGTAGAAGGCAGCTTCATGGTCGTAGCCGGTTGAGTCGGGCTTAGTAAAACGTTGCATTTCATGATATTTGGCCATATCTAAGTGAATCTGTCCCAAAACTGAACCACCTGTACGTTGCTTACGAATTTCATCGCAATCTTCGCCGTCTTCTTCTTCGGCGTCCCATAATTTTTTTCTAGCTTCTATTTCAGCTAAAACGCCCGACGGGCGATTTTTCTTATCAATCGATTGTCTGTTACGTCAACATCGCGTTTAAACAAGAGGCATATGAACAGTCTTTAGATATGTTCAAGATACCTAAAAGCTGCTCGGTCAGCTTCATCGTTATTAGTAACAGACGCCGAACTCGATTCCGAGAATAGACGTGGACGTCGGCGAGGGACACTGTCCGAGCTATTTCTGTGAGTGGAGAAAAAAAAGAATATTATGGGTAACCCAATGAATTTCTTTTAAATCCAAGCTCACTCAATGTGGTTAGGTGAGTCGCAGGACGTAACGTAAATGCTATTCTTTCCGATTGAAGAAAGGCGGGAGCGAAGTTGGATTCCTCCGTCCGAATCGTTGCCATCATCTTCCACAATATCATTGGCAGTCCACTCACCTATGCTATCTGTTAGCGATGCACATGAGCCAATGCTTGATGAAGATCTCATGCGAAGAAATTCGTGAAGGTGGGTTCGTTGATATCTTAATGAGAGTTGAACGGCTATTACAGATAGATAGTTCAAAGTTTAAAGCGAAATTTAACTCACTGAGAAGGCAAAACTACTATTTCTTCCGTTCCACGTGAAACAGTTCCGACATCGTTTGAAGCGGACGAATTGGCAGTCAACAAAGCAATTTCAGAAGGGGCCAAATCAAATGGCGTCAATCCAAGATTAGTACAAATTGAATTGCAGATATGTGAATGAAAGAACAAGGCCATGCCTCTTGTTCCCAGATTACCGTCGCCATATTCAGTCCCTAAACATGGAAGATAACACAACGTTGAGAATCGATATTTATTGAGTAAAATATGTAGCGTTGGTACCTGAGACAGTATGAATTTGAGGATCCGTGTATAAATCCCCTACACCTTGAATGTCCACGACCATCAGTTCGTGACCGGAACGTTCAAAAGTAAAATGACTCAATGCCTGTGGCGTGTGACGATGAGCATCGTCACCAAGTACGAAGCCAGAATTAGAATTGTACTTAACGTAATTTCCTTCTATGAAGTTTTCTATGTGGTATAATGGTCTATCAGGACGATCAACAAATTCTAGGACGGCCATTTGAAAAAAATCTATTTGTTTAGGTGGGTGATGTCGATTAAACTCTTCTCCCCATAGCTTTGCATCCATTTGAAGTTTCACTTCATCAAAGTACGTTTGGCGATCAACAGGTTGAAGAAAACGTTTAATAACAGCATTATTAGAATCCCGTCGCCAATCCTGCATCAACAAGAAAAGTAAATAATTTTTCGAGGATAAAAACGAAGACAAAAGAAGTGTACCTGGTTATGACTGAAATTGCTCAGCTTTTTAATACGGTAACACTCTCTCATGGCCCCATGAGCGAAAGATTCGGTTTGCACTTTAACATTGACTTGATCGACTACCCATTCTTTTTGCAACGCATTATACCGATGACGATTGGCATTTTCGGTCGGATAATGCTCCAAGTGAAATTTCTCCCAAGGGTCGGTATGAGACCGCGCTTTCATCAGGGCATGGCGCCAATTATTTTGCACTGTTTGTTTGTTGCTTGCAGCTGAAGAAGAAAGTGACGCTTCTCTTTTGCGCTTCGAGCTCATACCCATGGCAGCAGAAAAATATTTCACTTGGGTTCCATCCAGATGAACTTCAGGAAAGTCATGGGCTTCATCTCCATTAGATACATTCCATTTAATATCAGTAAAAGAGATTGGTTCCAGGACAAGGTCTTCGTGATGTGAAATTTCAGCAGTAGCCATGATTAATAAATGGTACTTTTACAAATACTGTAGGTGAGCTAGGATCACAGAAAGGCACTACTTTTGGCAGTTTTATGGTGACTTTGTACAATGTCATCTGGGATTGCTAGAGAGATAAGAAAAACACCCTATAAAAAAAAGGATAAAAAGGTTATTATCAGGTGTTCATTGAACTATGAACTTGAAACAACTGCCCCACATTTGATTTTAAATAATTTTCCCACTAAGTTATGGTAACAGTCACATAAGTAAAGAAATAAGGTCAACTATAGTTTTCTTGATTTTTAAATGAAGGACACACTGTTCTGTCTTTCACTTACCCACTCATTATAGCCAGCATATGCAAGGTGTACGTGACGTGAACACACCATGCATGTTTTTGATAATCTAACAAGATTGGCTTGGATTGCGAAATTTTATGGAACCTAAGGCCCACTACTACCTAACAATACTGATCTGAATTACGTAATTCTTACCTTTAGTTTTGTACGAAGCTCAGGGGATGTAATAAACTTAAATACTAAGTGCGATTCCACGACATTTCGTCCACATCAACTTCATTGTTCAATATCTCAAGGACAACCAGCAGCGTGGCGATACAAATACATTCGGACACCTTGTGGGAAAATCTGACAGCTAACAGATGGGAACTCGAGCGGCATCTATATGTGTCCGTATTAACTTTTACCGTCGTAAAATTCTGTAAGCTTGTTTCAGACCTCTTCTAGGCGCCAAAAAAAAACAAGGAAAAATGGGGAGGAATTTTGTGTGTTCGTCACATTGTGCATTTGCTATGCTTGACTGGCGGGAGGGCTACCTGATAAAGGATTCAGACCGCAACTGGCTGTAGTGAATCAGCGGGATGAGGCTTTTGGAAGACTAAAATGTGGATCGCGGATTTAAGCAACTTTTCAGTCTACGGGCTTCGCTTGAAACGGGTGGACGACAGCATGTAAGTCGACGGGTACTGATACCCGGTGCGTTAAATAGCAAATACAAAGTGCGTTACGGGCAAAAACTGTTGGGGGTAGGACGAGCAGAGGCAAAGAATTGCTAAACACAAAAAAAAAATATTGAAATAACATAACAAGAAAGATTTGAACTCGTGAATTCAGCGTGACAGCCGCCACCTATGCCATAGCACCATACCTCACTTACGCTTACTACGTACATAAGCTGCCTATTTGAACGGGTGACACTCAAACCTATTTTTATTTCAGATGTGCGGTCCTGGTTACATGGTTATCGCCCGCGCTTTGCATTCTGTCGGTCCCGGGTTCAAAACCCGTCACCTCCAATTTCCCAGCTCTCCTTCCCTCCATCTCTCCTCTCACCACCCTCAAGATTCAAGATTCATCTCAACGGGTTCGCAATATTCTTCATCTACATCTTCATCCCGCAACGGATATGCCTTGAAGAAAGAAGAGCCATGCCTACTATAAAGGAGTTGAAATGGCACACACAAAAATTCGATCTGTAATACCGTTCACTACATTGAAGATCGACCCACAAACTTAGGTAGAGAAGAGGTAAACGTAGCTCGTATTTTGTTGGTAAGTCTCCCCATGGCCACTAGGTTCATGGATGCAGGCAGCTAATCATCGATCGTACAGCAGTGCGACTAGCAGGCTAATCCTTTTTATCCAAGGCATGAGATAATAATAGCAATATGAAATAATAATAGCAAGGTATGAGCCTATCTGACAACGTAGTTGCTAGGTGCAGAAGTACGTGCAACTACTCAATTGTTATACAAATGTTAACACATTCGTATGCCAGATGTGCAGTAAACCATTTTGGTTTGTAATCGAACGAACATACAGCGTGTATTGTATCTAAAGCTACAGAAGCCACGTGCCACCACACGTGAATACGGCAACAGTTATTTAGAATTTTTAAAGGGAAAAACGAATTTTGTACATATGGAACAAAGTGCCATTCTCATTGTGAAAGTGTACCGTATAGTCTTTATACATAAATAATTTAAAACGACACAATCGGATGGAAAACGAAGATGAACACCAATCGAGATATTACTTTTTCTTTTGTGGAGGAGGGAGAGAAATTTTTTTTTCTTTGTGTCACGTGTTGCGCGTTGATGACTAAAAATGAACGACTCTTGGACGACAACAGTTTGCCCGTTTGAGTTATCTTTCGAAAACCATTGTTCAGGATGTGTTGCATGCAGAGCAGACATTTTGCGACCACTGTCTGGGCTCTACATATTCCTGGACGCCGTACGAAGCGCTGACTGTTGTACGTTTATCCCTCAACGCTCTGTAAATGTCATGCAAAATAAATTTGTTTGAAATGCAAAATGTGAGTCGCTTAAAGTACGAATCTAACCTGGCTACTTCGGTGAAGGCAACGTCAACGTTAAGGCCAGTTTTGGCAGATGTTTCCATAAAGTTAACCTTGTACTCCCGACCAAGTCGTTCGCCATCTTCACGATTCACAACGCGGTCCTCACTGTCACATTTATTTCCTGTCATAAACGAATATTATTTTTGCACAATTAGCTTCAACTTTTCAATGAAATTGCATTGTATCAAGTACCTAATAACATGATGATGACGTCTCGGTGCGCATATTCATTGATCTCGGCCAACCACGCTCGAGTGTTGTCGAAACTTTTGCGATTGGTCACGTCGTAGAGGAGGAACAGAGCTGTAAGGACGCACAACGTCGCCCCCGTTTCACATAAATTATACGAAAAGAAAAAAAAAGGAATGATTTCCCTAGATATGAACCAAACGGAACGGCATCCGGTCGCATGCAGATAAACTGTTTCCTCTTAAGTTTCTTCTGAATTGTAAAAAAAAAAAAGAAAAATTTAGTTTTCCATACCATGAGCGTCGCGATAATACGCGTGTGTTACGCTTCTAAATCGTTCCTGAAAAGAAAAATTTTTTTTTTATAAGCACTTATTGTCTAAATCGTGTAGGAACAAAATGAAATTCTGAAGAATAAGCTTTCACAGATGAACTTTGTTGACTTACTTGGCCGGCGGTGTCCCATATCTGCAACTTTACTTTGGCACCGTCAACCACGAGTACTTTATTCTAAATATATGAACACACAGAGAAATGCAATTAAATTTGAGTTGGATGGATTCATTTGGGTCACGAGGGATCAAAGGATTTAAGCTGAGAATTAATTATTTTTGGCATCCAGCTGTTTAAATAATCTCAATTCAGTTAGTGAGCAGATGGCAGGAAGCAATTATCGTAAAAACTACGTCAGTCTCATCAAGGTTTTTTTTTTTACCCTGTAATCTATACCAATTGTGGCGATGTAAGAACCCGACATGAAGGTCTTGTCTTTGAAGCGGATCAACAGGCAACTTTTACCCACCCCTGAGTCTCCCAGCATCATCACCTGGACACACAAGACGTCAGAAATATGATCACAAATGAGCCGAAAGCTATAAAATGGTCGATTGCCACAAAAGGATTGGCTGACTTGAATTAGTTCCACCAAACTCAGCTACCTTAAATTGGGCGCACGTTTGCTCATCTGTGTTGACGGCTGAAGGTCCCCGGAAGTCGTAGTGGACGTTATTTGTGTCCTTAATTTTGATTCGATTATCTTTGGATTTCGTGCGGAACGAGCTGCCCCTAACTTGAATAAATCGGTATGTGGATGGATCAGACTGTGCCTCTTTGTTGCTCAAATCATTCGACACCGTCTGTCGTTTCAGGTTACTACCAAGCTGAGCTAGAGTCAACATTCTATCCCTTTACTAAAAAAAAAAAACAAGCCTATAAAAACAAAAACAGCTGAATCTCCAGTTTGATTGGAGGTTGTACTAGTCGCTATGCGTAAAACGTGTTTGTAGCGTATGACACATAAACGGCAACTGCCACAAGTCGGTAACCGGCGAAAGGAAGTGTCTGCGTTGTCGACGGATAGGTTTGATTAGATCAACCCCAAAGAGGGGGGCGAGAAAGGATAAGGAAAGTAGAGCACTTGTCCATCACCTCCTTTCCCTTCTTCCCTACCTAGTAACCCAATTTGCTCCTCCCCAGAATTTCAGCCAGTCGTTGTTGCACTTGGCCGGGACAAGCGTGCGTAATAGTGGGCGACGTTAAAAAACATATGCTTTTCACTGACGAAAACAGACGCGCTACTAATGCAATAAAACAGGCTCGATTCAAACGAACGCAAACGACTTAAAAAGAAAGTTACCTTAAAACAAGATTATACAACTATGTCTCGGGAAATAGATCGCGTGATGTGTAAATCAGAGTTGAGAATTTCTCAGTTTCCGACGAACGCTGCAGTTGCGAATTATCTACTTTTCAAATGACGTCATACCCGATGGGCGCGTTTCTAAGGATCCTGCACCAGGACGCTACTGCGCATCCAATGGATCGATCGAACACTTTGTTTTTCTGGTTTTTCCTCTTATTTTTTCAGGCTAGGTAAACGATTTATTCTTTGTTGTTAACGCTTTGTTTTGCCGCATACTCTAGTTAACCGAAACACTGTGAATCAACGAAAGCTGCCCCCCCCTTTTTTTTTAACCGGATGTTATAATATATCATGCTAAAGTGGCGAAGATTTTGCTTACCGTAAAGCCAATGCCAACAGTGGCAGCAAACGAAGATGGATGGAAAGTTCCCGTATCGAATTGGACGAGGAGCGAAGTCTTTCCAACGCCACTATCGCCAACCAGGATAGTCTATAGAACAAAAATTGTTACAGGATGTTAGCAAGTGGTATAACTTAGCGTAAATTACCTTGTGAAGTATTTCTTCTATAGAAACGTCAGTTGCCGATGGAGCCAGTGGTGTTGCGGCAACGTATCCCCGATAGCCCGTATCACTTATCTCTTTGCGCACTTTCAAATCGACTGGGTGAAGGGGAGTATGATCAAGTCGGGAATGGAACGATCTTGAAGTACCGAAATCGTCTTCTTCAAAGACTTCGTCATCAGGCTCGTCCAGTCCCATACTGGCGAAAGTTTTATGCGCCTCTGGGATACCATCTGACGGAGTTTCGTCGCCATCCAACATCGGTTTTGCCATTACTAAAGTATCAAATGAAATGGCAAACAGCCCTCCTTGCAGATGATTAAAACCCGAAACTCCTTTGAAATAGGGTTACTCAAATGTTTAGTTTTCAAGCGCTTTCATCTGCATAATGTAAATAAAAAAATGATGGAGCAATATTGTCCATCAACGGTACAGCAAGAGGTGAACGGGCCCATAAATAATTTTTTTTTACAGATCCAGTCAAAAATAAATAAGAAAATCGATTTGCGGTTTGTCGACGCGTCGCTATCGCATTGAAGAGATCAATAAGATTTCCAGCGTGTCAAGAGAGAATTAAATCACAAAATAAACCACACAATGTTTCGTTCCGACTGCCCTAAAAATTAGGGGGGGATATTTGAAATGGAATAATAGTATTTCGGACACAACTTGAATAATTTAGGATAACTTCTACGTTTCTGCCGAAAGCAAGTGGAATTGCGGTTGGTAAAACTCGCCGGGCGATAGTCCGGTCAAGTCGATAAAGACTGAAACAACAACTGGGTTGTCGTGAGTCAGAGAATCGTGTGGCGCGCAGCAGTAGCAGTAAGATGACACTACTGCTACGTTCACGCTAAGACGATTGGGCGCGAGTAGGAGGAGACTTATG
This sequence comes from Daphnia carinata, assembly GCF_022539665.2. Lineage (NCBI taxonomy): Eukaryota > Metazoa > Arthropoda > Branchiopoda > Diplostraca > Daphniidae > Daphnia > Daphnia carinata. Next base: position 8,907,178 of record NC_081337.1, read on the forward strand.
AGAAAACACCCGGCCAAACCTAACGCGGTGCAAAAATACGCAGTGCCACAAACGGGCAATGTGCTCTAATCTCGCCGCACTATTTTTGGTTCGTCCGGGAATAGACAAGACTACCCGTGCACGTTGAATTGCTTGCTCCCCAGTTGAGACCATCGATCGTCTCTCACTTGGCTCTCTTCCTTTTAATATCTCTGCCGCATTCTCGTTGACGTATTCCCTTTGATTTTGACGGGGTTCTTCGCTGCAAGATGTTAAAGATGCACATCGACAAAGGAAGCGCCCCCTGAACACAGAGAAATGGCAGGGAGATGTACAGAATTCGTAATAAGAGCTTCAATGATTTCAATCTTTCAACGCAAGATCATCTGTTGGTGCTTCGTGAATCATTCATATGTCCATGGTTGTCTGATTCCATGGAACCCGCAGGGACCGTGCGCGGTGGATCGAAGACGGAAACCGATCGATTTCCCTCAGAAAAATTGTGGGTGTTTTGTCAATAGTTAAAAGATATAAAACGCCAATGTTTGTAAGACTAAGTCTTTCTTGGACATCTACTTTCTATAGCTTTTCGTTACGGTTAGTTTTATCATTACGTACAGTTGACAAAGGCTCGTGATTAGTTAACAGACTGCCTATGTCGTTATCATTTAAATTCAAACTTGTTCCGAAGTTTGGGGAAGTTAACCGTTTCGAGAGTAGCTACATGAACGTTGCTGCGCCTTGCACAGTCGCACAACCAACGTATTGAGTAGCGGAACGTTGCACACAAAGTTGGAAACAATCGAGTTAGGCAGGAAGCTTATTTTCCTGTTTAACTCGTAGAAAGGAAAACTTTTTTTTTTTAGCTCAATAACCTTACGTCAAACTATTGACCTTTTCCAATTTAAATGCCATTATTTTCAAGTTAACCTTGTTATGCCAGCAGGACACACTTTCAATGTCTTTGGCCAACTTTGCAGTTTCTTTTTGCTTCGTGCCTTTGTCGGACTACTAATGCAACAGGGGTTTTGGTCTACCGAATTTCACGAAAAGGCAAGGGTTACAAAAACCAACTGGAAACCCAAAATTCCAAGTGTCAGTTGATCGTGCCAAAAGATGGGAAACACAACTAAATGCGTACATGAAGAATTGTTTGCGTAAGCGTTGGCGTAGCGCTAGACTTAACCATCCACAGTAGAAGAAAATGGTTTCCCACCAAACCTTAAGCGTGAAAGGGCTTCTGTGTATACGTTCAGTGTTCTTTGGCCAGATTTTCGTTAGCGTACAGTCCCATCAGTTCGTGTACCCATCGGTAAGTGTTTACACAATCGATAAAATCCATCAACTATAGTTTTTAGGTAGGTAACCTTTACAAACTGGGACGCCAAGAAACACATTTCAAAACCGTGGGAACTACCGCAGTGAATGGAATATCTAAATTTGAAAATATGCCTACGTGAATAAGTTGAAATGCCACCCAAGGCGGAAAAAAAAGGCAAAGAATTTTTATGGAAGTTAAAATAAATTCGTCTTGGGAAAAAAAAAACATTCACGACGAAAAATAAAACGCAATCGATAAATCCCACCAAATAGCAAACTGTAACATTAACAATATTACATAACATTGACAGCGGTGAGGAAAAAGGCGGTAAGATATAATGGATAGCTTGTTTTACGGTTGGTAAGACTAAGATGAAGTAACTTACTTGAATACGGCAGCATTAGCGGTATGCGCAATACTACTCAAGAGCAAAGAATAAAAAAGAAAAAACTCGGAGAAAAGGATAAGACACGAACAAGATTAGGGTGGCGGAAAAAAACTCCAGCAACGAAACCGTAACGATCTCTTTTTTCCTTCCAGTTTTTGTTTTGCCAAGAAAAGGCTTAGCTAATGATAGGCAACGTGTACAAGAAAAAGATTTCTAGAAAACGACAAAGAAAAACAACGAGCAAGTTCCCAATGACCTAGCGAAAGAAGAAGGGCGTTTGACAGGGCTCAACAGCGATTAGCATCCCATGAAATTGAAATATAGAATTTTCTAGGAGGCTTTCAATTAAAAGTCTCTTGTTGTTATCCTAGACACCGAAGTGCCTAAAACACAAGTTATCACCAACGAATCCAAAATGCGTACCTTCTAGGGAAGGATTAAACGCAACGCCCAGCTGTTGCATCCGTCATCCCATAAAATAAAGTATTCGCATTTTAATGTTCTGAAACAGCAAAACACTGCAATATGAGAACAGGAGAACCATATAAGGTCGACCGATGCAGCCTCTCCGTTGATCGCCTCGGGTTCCACGCTTTTGTTGATATTTCCACTTTGGCAGCACATATGATGGCTTTTAATTTACGTATTGATTATGAACAAAGAGGCCGCCAGAGTGCTATTTAATGTTGCCCACGCTCTCCGCCCTTCTTACTTAAGTGATCCAATTATAAAGCTTATTCAGTTGTTGATTGGTATCAGCGACCAGCGCGACACGGCACCCTTTTTACAGCAGACAAAAGTGGAGAAGCTAATAATGTGAAGGTCTTGAACTTAACAACGTCCTTTCATCTTCCGTCGCTTCTGTGACTGGCAATTCTAATCTAATTCTTTTCTACTGTTTAATTTTCTCTTGCTAAAGTGTTTTTCTAGTTTTTGGACAAGGGCGTATCCCATCATAAGAGTTCTACCGATTCTCAAGTAGTTGCACTTGAACATAAATGGGACTAAACTCGCACGAAAGAATCTCGGAGAGAGTTTATTACGAGTCACGGTCGTTCGTCTCCAGCCAGAGCTAAACGAATGCCCCCCCCCCCCCAAAGGCTTGGTTAATAAAATTTATATTCCACCAGTCCCAAGTAAATCTAATACGTGTTTCGTTTTTATAAGGATTTCCTTCGTACACGTTTAGCGAAGACGTTTGCTTCTGAAACAGATGCAAACATCTTTTACCAACTTCTCTAGAATGGCTTTTTTTGTGTAAACCCCTCGCCTTTGTATTTCAGGAAAATGAAAGTGTAGGTTACCTCGAGTACGAAACTAGTAATTTGTAGGGCTTGCAGTTTGTTCGAAAAAAAAAAAAATCAAAAATACAACGCGGATACGACAACGCGTAATGAAAAGGTGAGAGCAACTTTCGAAGAAAATCGACAGAAGGGTACGAGGCAACATAAAGAAATAATAATTAACAAGCGAAGACGACGCGTTTCTCCTGAAATTGAAAAGGATGTTCGAAGTTGCTATTGATCATTTGCGCTAATTGCAACTATTTTTGTCGTATCTATTCTCCTATTACTTCCATGTAATGATTGTGAAACGTCTGTTTCTATTGCATCCCACATTGTTTTGCAAGCCGAATTTTCATTAAAATAGAACATGAGAAACAACGTGAGAAACAAGAACAGTTTGAGATGAGGGAATAGTAAAGCTAATAATTAGCAAGTGATATATTACAGTGGATGATACGTTTTGTATCTGGCATGTTTCAAATTGTTTGTAGGCAACAAAAAAAAAAGGTGGTTTAGCCAGACGTTTTAGTGTGTGTTACATTGCAAGCGACAGATGGGATGTTATGTGCCGAACAGGTGGCTTAACCCTATTTCAGTTGGGCAGTCACAAAACTAGTTTGTTCCTATATTTTTACACAGTATAACACTAGCCGGCGATACGTTGAGTTTGTAACTGATCAATATGGTCAATCAGGAATTGCTCTTAAATTGCGACGCTCGCTTTAGACGTTATGGTACCACCGACAAAATGATAGAACACAAGCCCACAGGTAAATCAAATCAAATGTTAACTCTTGTTACGCTTTTCTTCCACTACTAACTTGTCACAAACAAATGAAACAGATTATTTCGGTTCACGCCACAAGTTCGCCTTTATGGCTTTTCTCGGTTTGGCTGCCGTGTACATGGCGCGTGTTAATCTCTCGGTTACCATCGTTGACATGGTAAGAATGCCATCGTCTTCAGCAACAATAGTCAATACAACGAAACGCAATCCGACATCTACTGTGTGTCCAATAAGAAATGCCGCAACAACTTTTACGGTATAGACAATGCCACTTTCGGTCTTTGTTCAAACAAACGAAACATCTTCTTGATTTATGCGTTAGAATGACGGTGAGTTCGATTGGGATATCGAGACTCAAGGATTCGTTCTCGGTTCCTTCTTCTGGGGTTATACTATAACGCAGATACCTGGCGGATTGCTAGCTAGAAAATTTGGTGGCAAATACGTTTTGGGTATCGGAATTTTCCTTACGGGGCTTTTGAGTCTCGCCACTCCATTGGCTGCTCGTTCTAGCACAACCACATTGATTACAGTTCGCATATTGACAGGGCTCGCAGAGGTAGGAAAAAAATAAAAATAAACAAATCAAATGTAATCTGAAAAATGCGCTTCTACGCTAGGGTGTAACTCTACCCGCTGTGCATCACATGCTTTCCGCATGGGTACCTACCCAGGAACGATCTACCATTGGTGCTTTTGTCTTGGCCGGTAAGGAATTCACAGTCGACATAAACCCCACATCACTTTCGTCATCATTATCCTAAGCTTAATTAAATATAGGCATGCAATTCGGAACTGTAGTGGCCTTACCTTTATCCGGCTTCCTATGTGATGTCAACTTAGACGGTGGCTGGCCATTAGCTTTTTATGTTCCCGGTTTCCTGGCCGTCATCTGGTTCCTGGGCTGGTGGTGGGCGGTTTCAGACAGCCCGGAAAATGATCCCCACATCTCCGAGGACGAGAGAAAGTTCATCCAAATTTCAATCGGTAATCTGCAGAGAGATTCAACTGTAAGTCTTGTGTTTCAATACATTTTAAAACAGCTTATTATGATTAATATCGTTGTTATTTTAGATACAAACTCCTTGGCTGGCCATGGCCACCTCGGTTCACGTATGGGCCATTCTCATCGCTCATATTGGGAAATCTTGGGGATTTTCTATTCTTCTAACAGAACTACCAACTTATTTGAACACTGTCCTTCACTTTAACATGAAAGCAGTACAAGAAGCTTTACATGATTGCACGTTTAACATTTGAATTCAAGTCGCTTTTGTTCGGTTCCAGAACTGTTTGCTTTCGGCAATGCCTTACATGGCTATGTGGCTGTGTTCCATCCTTTTCAGCTGTGCTGCAGATGAACTTCGACGCAAACATATCTTGAGCACAACGCAAACTAGGAAGCTTTTTAACACTATCGGTATGTTACAAGCGATGCCACTTCTAATAACTTACAAACATTTGGATGGTAATAAATTGGTCACAGGATTCATAGCGCCAGCTTTCGCATTTGTGGGTGCATCGTTCACTGGATGTGATCAAGCAGCTACAGTTACATTGGTAAGGCTACGCACATCGACATCATAACTAATTTAAACAATTTGCTTTTCTTTTCAGATTATTTTAGCTACAGCATTCATTGGGGCAGTTTATTCGGGATTCGAGGTAAGCCCACTGAGACTTTATGTTTCACGCCCGTGATAGAAAAATAAAATTATTAAGAAAGTTAAGACTACACGTTGTGCCTAGGTTAACCATATCGACATTGCCCCAGAACACGCTGGAGTACTTATGGGGATAACAAATTGTCTGGCAAGCACCTGCGGATTCATAGCTCCTTACGTCATCAGCCAGATCGTCACCACACAGGTTTTTCTAATACACAACCTTGGCCTCATTTCCTTCTCACATTTCTTGTATTTTTTTTTTTACGATATAGGGATCAGTAGATCAATGGCGAATAGTATTCCTTCTTTCGGTTGTGGTTTACGTTGCGACAAATTCTTTTTACGTTGTTTTTGCAACGGGAGAAGAGCAACAATGGAATAGAGCGAAAAGATCGGAAAGCAGTTAGTAGCTGGGCAATTTAGACATGTATACGTACCACCAAATAGCTGCAATCACCACAATATCGTCTAACCGCCAACTGCCATTGTTCTGTCACAAGGTGAGTATCCTATGGTGTTCCTGTAAAGATTGGCATGTATAATGTCATGGTCAAAGAACTAAACACATAAACAATAGAAAATTAAAACAAGAAACGCCACAAGATTTTTTTCAGGAGGGGGGCGGGGGAGGTGGGTTCAACCTGGTCGTAACTAGTGGTTTTTTGCAATCTAAAAAGAAACAGTAAATGCATGAAACTGGTGGTCGTTTTCACAAGGTTTTTTCGTTGACTTTGGGAACAATCGCCATCATGAAATGAGAAAAATTCAGCGTTGTGTAAAAATGGATAAATGAAATTGGCAATAAAACTACACGGGTGGTGAGTTCCTGCTGTTTGGATTACCCGAGATGAAATGGAGACCCAGTGTGCTAACTGAAGCAAATGGCTATTCCATAAAATGGCGAATTACCGTAGTTGGAAACGATATGCCATGGGAGTAAGCACCGAATTTGTGGCAAGGGAACAATCCAAATTGTTTTACTAACACCCAATGTTTCCCTTTGAATATTTCGCCACAAACCCCAACATTAGTCTCATGCTGCAAGAAGATATTGACCTTCGATTACAGATAGTTCTCAACGACATTGCTGATGGGCAGGTTAAATCTCAATATTGGAAAATGTGTTGCCTATGCAATCCTACATAACTAGTTTCAACTAACCATTGTATGCTTAGCTTTGGGAATCATTATTAGTCTTGGATGGAAACACGAACAAAGAATTAAGACTGATACACGTTAAGCAATTTTCTAAACTAAATTCAGTAATTGTTTTCATTTCCATACCTCCTAGGCAACTGTCGACGTGGGCTGGCACAAGTCGGAAGAAACTGATTCACTTTTAAGTATTAACATATACTCATTGCTGCCTTAAAAAAAAGGAACCCAGTTGTGTCAAAATCTTTTATATATAGGGTTCAGTGACCAGTACGACTTTTCCAGAAACAAAAACTGTCCAGACTCTTAAGCAGAGAGATAATTATCTATGTGTCCACTGAGCAAAGCAACGAGCCAACAACGAGTGAAGCAACATTGCAATTGTCGTCTAAAACATTTCTCCAAATATTCTACTTTTTCTCATAATTCTTAAAATTTTACTTTAAAAATGAATATCAACTTTAATCCATGAATACACTTTCTGGTTTCATTCCATACATGAAAACCAATCTTTTGTATTTTTGACAAAACAAATTGGGTGTAGGAAAGAAGGGTTGCAGGCATCCCACCCCTCTCCCCCACATCCTTTTTTTCTGTTGGCAGCCATTATCAATTGCAAGTTCATTTGTACGACAACTGTTTATTTACAGAAAACGTGCGATTTTAAGGTAGAAAAAAAGGACGATCTCAATAACGCACGTGGAACAAAATAAAGCAACTGGATAATCAACTGGATCAAAACGCAGAATCTGGCGGGAGATGTGTCCCATCTCTTCGATCGGCTGCTAGCCTTTTTTTCCTTCTTCCGTAAACAATGCAAAATAGAATACAAGTGACACCTTTTGCTGTGGCCTGTGGAACACATTAAGAAATACGAGAAAAACCAGCAATAAAAAAATACTACGACTGATGTAAATAATAAAAAAGGACAACGAAAATGCGAATGGAAAACGGTAAACGTTAACGCAAGCAAATTAAAATTATCACAGCCGTCCGATAGCCGCATGGCAGTTGCCTATACCGCATATTATACATTTACTGCTTTGTAGCAGACGCTTCGCGTGACTAGAATAAACTATCATGTCTTTTCAAAAACAAATACAAGTGGACGAATCATTGTCGAACGAAGTAGAAGGGAACAGCTTGGAGAATATCGTTCAAGAGGCAGTTTTAGACTCGGAAGTGAGCTCAGACACAAGGCTGTGGGCTCGTAGTCCGCAACGGGAGGGCAGGAGAAGAATCACGATGATGTGACGGATTGGAAGTGATAATGGGAGCAGAACGATAATGCGAAGACAGCACCCGTTGCTGTTTGCACATGCTTCCCTGGAGTTGGCAAGCAGCACATGGAATCTCCATAATGGATTGTTGGTAAGAAGTGAGAGGCATGGGGCTCTGATAATGGCCAAAAGGGCAACGGTTTCTATCACTGAAACCAATGTTGACTCCATTGTTGAGTTGTGGCATCTTTGATTCGTAATCTTCATTGGGAGCCATTGGACAATCACCCAATAGCCATGTACTTGGGGATGTGTCAATAGGGTCTAATTCTGTTGGTGACTGGACATCTTCTAACATGAGTGGAATTTCATGTGAAACTGATGGATCAACAATCACAGGTTCTGGAAGAATTTGTGATGTTTCTCCTTCAATTGAACCAATGCGACCACCTCTCGTGCGCCACGATTCTTCGCCAACGAGCCAATAGGTCATCATTTCACCTTTGCCCTATATTTCAATTGATGAGCAAAAATAAATTAAATTTTGCTGGCCAACCATCTTTAATTATTGCAACTTACACGAATGGATGTCATTCCACGTTCTTCAATGATATAGCCACCTAATCTATTCAGAAGCTCTCTGGTAGCTGCAGAAATATGAATACGAAGAGCTTGTCCAGATGATTCCATTCGAGATGCAGTATTGACTGTGTCACCGAAAAGACAATATCTTGGCATTTTCAATCCAACCACTCCAGCAACGCAAGGACCTGGATTTTAATCAGTCTTTAGGTTAACATGGCTGAAATTAAGTTATTAAAATCAAGCATACCAGAATGGATGCCAATACGCAATTTAAGCGTTTCACCCGGTCGATGGCGAATGTGAAAGTTGCGGATCTCCGAGAGAAGGTGAAGGGCTAGCGAGGCGATTTCAGCTGCATGGTGATCTCCGTTGCGAATGGGCAAACCGCTGGCCACCATGTAAGCGTCACCAATTGTCTCAACTTTATAGGCATCGTAATTTTCCAAAATCGAGTCGAACAATGTGTAAAGTTCGTTGAGCAGGCCGACCACCTGCAGCGGTGTACTGACTGCGGACAGCGTCGTAAAGCCAACAATATCACTGAAATAAATTGTAACAGAGTCGAAACTTTCTGCTTCCACGGGTTCTCCTCGTTTTAAAGATTCCACTACCGACCTGGACAGCAGGAAGCAAACATTTCCGAATGTAAAGCATTTTCTTTGGCATATGAAAATGTAAATTGATTTTACTTTGGCAAGACTCGATGTAAAAGAGCTTCTGTCTTCTTCTTTTCCTCGACAAGTTGATCTGTTCGTTCCTGGACTAATCCTTCCAGATTATAAGTATATTTTTCCATCATAATCATAATGTTGTCAAAGATGTTGGGTTTCCTGAATAATGAAAAACGACGAAAATTAGAAAATAATTAGTAACCACTTTCGCTATGTTGTCATAAATATTGAATTACAATCCAGCTTCCATTTCCTTTAGTCGGCCACGGATGGATTTGAAATCAGGGCGCATTTCCGGCGATTCATGCCAGCAATCTTGCATGCATCGGATAATGTAGTCTTTGCAGTCCAACTGCGAAATGGGTGGACGGAAGAATTTATAGAAAAACCATTCCGGATGCGCTACCTTTTCGACGATTTCTGTCCATCGCAAAAATGTGAACGCGGATTTAGCACAGGGGCATTCAGCTATGCCTACGTCAGCTGTCTTTACCTTTGGGCGACATGGTGTACAGCAAGTCACCCCAGGGTCCTTTACGACCGATAATTTCATAGAGAATGATGCCAAAGGAGAAGACGTCACCCTTCTGGGTTCCGCGCGGTGGGGGATTGTGGTTACGCAACAACTCGGGCGCTTTCCACAATAATCTCTTGCTGCACTGCATTCTCATACGAGCTTCGTGACTCGAGGCTAAAATTTCGAAAAAGAAAAATGAATAATTTTTACTTCCAAATCAATTGCAATCGATTCTTACCTTTGAGTTCGTGCAGGCCGAAATCGGTGATCTGTAGAACCCAACGCGAGTCGACCAAACAATTGGACGACTTCAGGTTTCCATGTGAAACAATTTCACTATCGTGGAGAAAGATCATTCCCTGTACGAAGCGGCAACAATGTACGATCGTTACACGGACATTTTTGTAAACGTAAAACGCTCAACCCTTATAAATACCTTGATCAAATCAGCGACGAGAGATGCGATGAAAATTGTGTCCAATTTAAAATCGGGGTTTTGTAGGACGTCCTCTAAACTACCCCGAGCGCAGTAGGCCGTCAAGATAAAGACGCCTCCGTATTCAACAGAAGCCCCGATGAATGAAACGATATTTTCATGGCGAATCTCTGTCATCTCTTTCAGTTCTTTGCGTACGTTTCGAGTCAAATCGACATTCTTGTGGCTGATGGCCTTGATGGCCACCAGGTTACCCTTGTAACTGCCCGTTCTAGTATAGACACGCTTCAATCCTAAATCACCGATAGGGTCGCCTTTGACGCCAGGAGATGGTCCAAGACTTCCATTACTGCTGTTATTGTTATTGGAACCGTGATGACCACCGAACGCAAGAAGAGAACGTCGCGTGACGGGATGATCGGACGTGACCGACATCGTAGACGGGGGCGGCTCATTGCTACCGTCCGGAAAATTGGTTATGATAACCTCGCGGATATCGACCTTCCAGAGTAAACAAGCCAACTTGTGCTCGTAACGATAATGTCTAGTAAAGAGGAAATGAAAGAATTCCCCGTTCAAATAAATTGTTCGAGCGTTTGGATAAACGGGAAAAAAACAAAACGAGACAAATCCCACCTTGATACGAGGCCGATGGCTACAATGAGCACAACACCTGAGACGGTACAAATAACGAAACTTCTCCAGTCGGGTGTCGCAACCTGGACACATTTTTCACCGAGAAAGCCGCAAGGAGGTTCCGGGATGGGCGGTCCTGATCCGAGCCAGTCAATTGGGCGGCTCGAGTTGAAATATCGAAAGATCTAGGTAAGTAACAGTAAAAGAAAGAATGTTCGTTAAAACAGCGCAAAACTATTTTAGAAAACATGATTTTCTTTATGCTATAGACCGCGAATAGTGGGGATAACCAGACAAAAAAAAAAAACAACAAACTTACGGGCAAATCGTTTGGAGAATTGCTGCTAGAATTGTACTGGAAATACCCAACGGGTTGCATGACGTAAGTCATTGCATCGTCCGACGCCTCAGACCGTTTTCCGTGAAAGGGGAGCATAGAAACCACCGTGTAATTACCTTCCGCGTCGCCATTCGAGTCGATAAATACCTTGAAAACACACACAAAAAAAGATGAAATTGTAGGAAAACTGGTCCGAGGCTTTGTCTGACGTATGTTTTTTTTGTTATTGACTTACATCAAACCCGAGTACTGAATGGTAAGGACGATTGCGTATTCTTTCCATAATGGCGGTTCCATTTCGCGGATCGTAGCCATCGCGAAGGGTCTCAGTCAATGCCTTGGCGTAAATCATGACAGCGTCGTACGCATGGTAAGCATGAATGGGCACTTCGATGTCGTTGAAGATGATTGGATGGTACGGGACGCAGAAAGGTGGGCGTGCCGAATATTCTTTTATTTTGGCCAGGACTTTTCTGTTGGAATTTTTTTGAAAAGTTGTTGGCGTTAGACGTTCGCATTCGCTTGCGATTAGAAAGACTCACTTGAAATCGGGATTGCGCGGATGAGAGGATGTCACTTTCAAAACCGAGCGAAAAGCCTGAATTTCATCGTCTTTTTTCGTGGCCGATAGGTAAGGATCTAGATAGTCTTTTGGAACATACACAAACGCTTATAACACTCTTCTTGATGTATTTAAATGTTTAAAAAACAAAAAAAAAAAAAAAAAAAAAACCTTACTTCGGCTAGTGTATTCTTGAGCATTGCTTTCCGGATCGAATATGAAATCGTCGATGGAAATGACCATGTAATCCCCGTTTCCAAGAACTTGGAGGCCATGTAGAGCTTTGACAAAGTCAACCAGGGCGATGTGTTCACCGATAAACAGGTAAACTGAAATGCAAATCAATTGCTATAATCAAATCGAAAGTTAAATGAAAATAGGACAGCAAAGCTTACCTCGAGTGCGTTGGTACGTTTTCCTGGCAATTTTATTAATTGTTTCTACTTGATTGGGAATGTAATCGTCTAATTGAATCACATCGGTCACGTCAATATTCTTGTCTCTCGCCGAATCCTGCATAAATTGAACGAGGAATTTTACTTCTTGTTTTCGATCAACTGGTCACAAAAAAAAAACTGGTTGCGCAAAAAATAAACATACTTTGATGGCATCTTTGATTTGAATCCACTCGTTCCTCCTTCCAACGATGATGATGACTTTGTTCCAGCCAAATTTTTCCAGCAAAGCCATGACTGATTTAGAGATTTTCGAAGACGGCGGCAATGTGCGAGCAAACGTGAAGTATGTCTGTGGCATTTCTGACAGTTTCGTTTCTGAACATTTCTGAAGAAAAGATTTACATGTAAAAATGTTAAGACTTTCTACAAACGTAACAAAAAAAACAACAAAATTCAGAAAAGAATAGAAAAAACAAAAATGAACATTTTTGTCTCTTTTCAAAATAACCAAATTGAGAAAGGAACAAAAAAAAAAAAAAAAAACTTGTTTGGAAAACAAAAACCGGAAAGGTTAGGTATCCTGTTTCTGAGAAAATGAATGAAATAATACCATGCATGCTGACGATGGGCCTGATCAATGTCAATGATTAATCTCGGTTAGGCTCTACTCGGATGCCCGGTTGCATCCCAAAAATATCGACTCGAGTCTTTTACACTTGCCTCAACTAAAGAAAAGGATCAAATAGCCTAAATACCTCGTCTCATAGATTATTCGATGCCAACGACACTAGAGTATCACTGTTACGACGAGGGAACAAATCATGGCCATCCGGGCCAAACATTAGGAGCGCACCTGACGGAAGGCATAGATTAAAAAAAAAAAAAAAAAGAAATCATTCCGAAAAGTTAAATGTAGAAGACAAATGGGGCCGTCTGACATAATTTTCCTGTTTTAGGACGAATCCCAACTCTTAAGTCTATTCGTGTCTGCTTTTCAACGGAAAAATAAAACGAGTCTTGGACAAAGGAGAAAGTCTTACGAAGCTGGAACAACTCGAATAGGTAATTACTTCATTTCCATTCAATTACGGCCATCCCAGACAGTCAAGAAAAAAAAAAGAAAAAAGAGAGGAATGAAAAGAAAGACGAAAATAAAGGAAATAAAACTAACACAAGACATCAAATCAGGAACGTTCAAGAGAAGCTCTTTGAACCATTACACCCAGGGTGAGCGACTTCTACGTCCTTATAGGCCACTATCCCGGTTCACTTTACTATAATCGACGGCGACCTAGTAGTTCGGATTAGACAGGATTCTACACCAACAAACCTTAGGCCAATTGGCTTTCAGACAAAATAAGAAGCCCAAAGGAAAAGGGTGGAAACAAAAAAGAGAAAAGAAATTGCTGAATCATTGCGTACGTGAGTAATCATGGGTAGGTTCCAGGCGGCTGCCACCAGGGCTTCAGCTGCGCACTGTCCGTCGGGCCCGATGAATGCGATTGTCGAGTTGTTGTCCCTCATTTCGGTCATCCGCCGGATGGCCAAAGCTGTCAGTCCATCATTGCCTACTGCACGTTGAATAAATGTCCCATTTTAAAACAAAATCTATATTACAATCTCCAATTGAAAGAATAAAAATCACGTACCAGGATCGCCTATATCTGCAGCGACGAACTGCAATTTGCGTCCAGGCAAAAGATTCGGGTCGTTGTTGATGGTCTCGATGGCTAGCGGGATGGCGCCCAGCGTCATCTTGCTGCTCAGGTAAGAACTCAGGTAACCGATGGTCAACGGCACTTTAGGGTCCGTAACTGGCTGGTCTGCTGGACGTCGCGTTCAGCATATAAAAAAATTGCGCCACAGCAATGAGCCATGAGGAAAAAAAGAGTTCCAAAAAAAGAAAATGTTAGGAGAGACAAAACTCCAAATGTGTTGGTCAAGATTGATGATATCGCCTTAAGTTCAAATCGTGTTTCAAATATTCTATTCACGGAAAATTGGGAGTCTATGAATCTCTGCCAAAGTGATACGCATTCCAGCGTTCGCATTTCCACTACATCTTAACACGAGGACAACAATGGCGAACGCAAAACGCCATTTTGCTTCCCAAAAAAAAAAAAAAAACAGTTCACTAGGATGACCGCATTGTTCCTTAATTTGGATTGTCGCCCCTAATCTTTTAAAGGTGTGCGCGCATTCTTTTTATTCCTCACAGTTTTACAAGTTGACCATTGACGGATGCGGTTTCGCCTAAAAATGGGGCCATAAAAAGCCGTTTTTGCTCGTTTACGTGACATTGACGCAGGAAACGGGCCACTATCTCCACCGACGTAATACCAACGGTTTTTTTTTGTGTGTGTGGGGCTCATAAAAATTGACCCAAACCAGCCCCTCGTGAAACGCAAAAACGGTCAATGATTAAATGGCGCAAAAAAAAAAAAAACACGAAAAGTGTACGTTACATCCAGGCCTTGCAGACATCGTCTACATCATCCCATTAGGCCACTTACTATTTTTTGTTTTCTTGGAATGAAAATAAAACAATTCACCTGACGAAATGAGATAATTGGACTGGCTGTAACGCTGCCTGACGGGCGACTTGCTGCCGGCGCCTTTCGATTGGTCCGGCCATCCAGGATCGGCGAAATTGAAGGTTTCCTCGTCGTTGGGACAGGATTCAAGTGAGCCGTCATTGGGTTCTTCAACAGTCATTAAACGTAAAAGATCGCTGTCGCTGATGTTGAGGCGGAAAGAGGCAATTGCTGAATTAGCGCTGCTAATGCCCGTCCACGATGCAAGGCAGAGCAAAAGAGCGTGAATCATCATCTTCGTCGGCGATTTGGATGGGTGTGTCATCATCAGTCTCGAATCATTTCCTCTCGGTCACGGTTCGGATCTGAAAACAACAACTGAATTGAGCAACAATAAGGTTTATGATGAAACATATCTTTTTGCAAAATTGTATAGAACGATTAAGACACGCTTAAAACAATCATCTGCCAGACCATGAAAACATCCTTGAAAACACAAGAAAAGGGCGACGAGAACTACACCATTTCATACACTATTTTGCAATGGATTATCAAATATGTTATGTCATCCGGTTGGTTTTATATTTGGATGGCAATTTTTAGGATTTTTTTTTTCCCCTAAATTTTATGGAGCTACCTGGAGAATCGACGCCGTTTAAGACACGCGCCGTGAAAATCAGTTTGGAAAGCAATAACAAGATTGTAAAGAAGAAATATGTCGTGTCCACAAACCCTGGACAATATATGTATATAAATAAAAGGCGGCCTGGACTGACCAGCTGCCACTTGTGCACAACCTTAACATTCTTTTTTTGTGTTACGTTGCAATTTTTACGATTTAATTTTAGCCTGCTGGACGGCTTCCTTCTTCTAAATAAAAATCCTCCTATTTTTAAGGTGGAATAAACCATAACAAAAATGGATAGAAAATTACCTTATTTTATCTGTTAAGTAATTTGATTGCACCCCAAACCCCCCTTTAAAAAAACGAAGTTTTTCTACTTGTAATTTTAACGACAGTTTTACACGAAGGCGACGGCCTGTCCCCTGAACACATTGGTCGTTTTTATGGCCGTCTCCAACACCTTTCCTTTTCAAGGCAAAAGTGCATCCAGTGCTTAACGATGGCAAACCCGACGCCATCAACTAAAACGGGTATCATTTCAATGGGTGCAAAGGTGTAAAAAGGAAAAAAAAAAAAAAAAAAGAAAATCATTCAGTTACACAACGAAAATTGCGTTCCTTCCAGGGTATTACAGTACACGTTTGTTAAAGAAGGGTAGCAACGAGCGTTAATTCTTGTGCCCCTAATACAATTTTTTTCCTCCCACGCAGTTTCCTTTATTATCGTACGATGGGTTGTTTAGGTACAAGCGCTTACCGTCTGCAGTCGACAGAAACAAAGATCTAAAAATAATGGGAAAAACACAAGATGAAATAAGAACCGCCGAAAATAAGACGGAAATGGTTTTCAGTCAAGTTCCATTAAACTCTGGCAACGGCAAAGAGCGCAGACTGGCCCACCTTTATTTTAACTCCCGTTTGAATTAGGAAGTTTCATCTAACGTCGCATTTCACGGTTTTCATTCAATTATAAATTCAATTTGTCTTTTGTTTTGGAGGGACTTGACTCGATTTGCTTATCACCAGATTACATAAGAATTGAGTGAAACAAGACCAACAACAAGAAAAAAATAAATAAATAAAAGAGGAAAATCATTTCGTTTTGAACAGAATGCAAAACAGGTAAAACTCGTCTGAAAAACCAAAAAGGGCGACGACTGATAATTACAACTTCGCAGTGATGCTGAAAACTTTAGTACTGGTTTTTTTATTTAATCGAAACTAACGACTATTTCTGATACCTTTTCCTTATTTAAAATGAAAATTTATGGCGAAAAGAGAAACAGAGGGGTGAGGACAACGTGAGTTGGACGTGACAAGACATCGTTCTTTATTCCCCAGTGCGAATGCATTTTGTTAAATCACAAAAAAAAAAGAAGAAAAAACGAACCGTGACGTCTCCTTTTATGGAACGAAAAATTAAGTATGTATCCTTTTCGAGCGTTATGTAATCTTACGTGTACGGAATCGGCTGTACGCCCAAACGATAGTGAAAGCGAATGATATAAAGGTTAAGGTAGGACGAACTGCGCCATCTTTTTTTTTTTTTTTGTTAATAACAAACTATTTTATAGAAGAATTTGTCGTGTACAAAGTATTTCATGGTATCCCCATAGCAAAATGTTAAACGCAAAAAGAAAAAACTCTGAATGCAGTGTCATTCCCCTCCGGTTTTTTTCCATTATGGTAGGTCGCTAATTAGTTGGTGGTGGCCGTGAGCAAGGGAAATGTCCGCAAGGAGGATGCGACGTTTATCTACTAGTTCTAGGTAAGACTATCGCAGATCATAAGAAACTTGGCCTACCTATCCCTAAGAAAAATCTTTAAAAAAAATAATAATAAAAATTGGAAAGAGATGGGAATAAACTGATAACAAAAACGAAAAGAGATGTGTCACGATTGGTCCGAACTCAAGAAATACCACTCGATGGTTAAGTTGGTATTTAACGAAAAACAACACGTTCACCTCTCCCCACCTGTTGAATTTTGAAAAGGTGATCGAATTTCTGTTGTTTTTCTTTTACATGTTGCCACTATTACAAGGCTATAATTCTCAACTTGCCAATCACTGTTTGGAGAACTCTAAAATAAATGTATGCATTAATTTTTTTTTTTTTTTCCCTTTAAGATCGGAGGGTGGGGGATATAACAGTCACAAAGAACCAGTTTTTAATAACGCCTCAAGTCATACGAGTTTGGTTGTCCAACGAACGTTCAGAGTTTCTCTCTCGCCCTGTCCGTTGTTCGATTTTTCCGAAACACAAATGTTTCGTTCAAAAGCTCTACTTTACAGGTAGATATACAGCAATTAAATAAGCTCTAAGAAAACAGATTCGCGCATTGTGGAGGTCTAGAACGATACCTCAAAAACAGCAAGTTCAACCGCCCCCTTTTTTATGCTGAACATTTGGGTACGAACAAACTAAAAAACCTTCACGATGGAACAAGTTGAATCTGGATCGTGACAAACCGCCGTTAAAAAGATAAACTCATGGCAACTTGTACGAGGGAAACAGCTGGCAAAAAAACTTCTTTGTTTTTTTTTCTAACGTTAATAAACAAATCCAACTTGAAGAGAAGAACGTCAGTTATGGCGTGCATATGTTAGGGAAAATAACGAGCGGGAGGGCAACGGGTACAAAAGTAAAACGCGCTTCAAAATTGGCTCGTTTCAACACTGGGCAACAAATGGGAGAAGAAAGTTTTTTTTTTCTTTTGGGCGCGTACTTCGCCACAATGTGCCAACCGCAAAAAAAAAAAAACGCAACACAAACTCAACTGAATGGCAATTTTCGGCAATAGCTTCTCTACAAATTTGTATGTCGGCGATTTTTTAAAAGAAAAAGGGAGAAGAACAAAAATTAACATTTTTTCGTTTCTTTCTTTCAGCCAGACCTATTTTTATAACGATTCCCACCTCAATGTTGCATAGTTTGTCCATGGCCGGCCCAAAGAAAAACGACCTTTAGTTCATCCTAAGCTACTAGGCTACTCATCGCTAACGGAATGAAGTTTGTGTTTTGTTTTCGTCTTCTCTATCGAAGGACCTTCGCGACAAGAGGACCTTCGAGGGGGGGGAAGACAGTACCTGTCAATTGTCCTCCTTGTCTTCCCACCCCCCTTTTTTTAAAAAAAGGGGAGCTCTTTCTCAATACATCCTTTAATCAAGTGACGTATCCCGGTGAATTACGAGCACAAAAAAAAAAAAAACAATTGAAGACAGCCAGGCGAAAAAAAAAAAAAAAAAATAACAAAAGTCGGGAGAAGATGGTTGGTTGGCGTTGCTGTTGATTGTCGAAAGTTCTTTTCTTTTCGTTTCGGGACCAATGGTTGTTACGCACATGGCCATGACCAGATACAACAAAGAATTGATTGGCGAGATCGGTTCCACAACAAGCTCACCAAAAGGCAATAAAAAAAATATAAAAAATCGAGCGCGACCCTTTAAGGGACCCGAGATAAAAAGACATTTAGAGTAACAGTTTAACACCAAAAGCTCTCCTTGCAATTGTTTTTGATATTCGCTAAATAATTTTTCTTTTTCAAACACCTTGTTACCAAGCGAGCCAAAAAAAGAAACATGGCCAAAAGCGCCATAAAAATGGCAGTTACGACGTTCTTTATGCATCGCGCGTGACGCTAGTTCTTGAACGAGATGCATATCGGATGCGTTCCTTCGTTCTGCTATAATACGCTTGAGACAATTTCCTGCTATCTATTTGGATCGATCGCTGTATTTTTTTCCTTTAAGAGACGCACACACACAAAAACAAAGGAGCGAAAACTGTCATGAATCGTTGTTTTCAAGTTAACGTTTGCATGACGAGCAGCACGATCGGAACGTATACGTCAAGAGCTTGAATAATCAAGAGCTCTCCTTGTTTCGTACCCGATGAATTTTATTTTTTGTCCTTTGAAAAAAATAAAATAAAAAATTCAACGTCTTTCTAATGAATTCAAATCCAATCATGCCTTTAGCACGACAATTTTCTTTTTATAAAAAACGGACCTGCAGATAAAGAATGTGCTATAAGCTGACAAATAATAACGCGTCGGCATACTATTGTTGGCCGCTCTTTTCTCTCTCTAGCCTTTGAGATTCTCTTAGCCAGAGATGCCAATCAAGTTGATGCTGTTAGCTAAAAGGACCCCCAAAATAAACACGCAATCGTGGCTTACCGGATGCGATAAATTTTCGTTGTTGCCAATCCACGGGGTGTCGTTGTCAGTGCCGTAGAGTTTCAAAAAGAAACAACAAAAAAGAAATGGGATACAATACGCCACTGTTGCTCGGTGCACAGTGTTTCTTTCGAAAACAAAAGAGTTCACAATCAATTCGGAAAGTGGAGTCGTGACGACAAGGTTGAACGGTTGAACCAAAAGAAAAGATGGTAGGCCTCTTTTCTCTTTAGTTGATGATGGGACACACAAAAATATCCAGAACTTAAAAAGAACTGGTTAGGAATAAAACAACAAACGGAGGGGAGAAGACGAAGAAGAAGAACAACAACAAAAATTGGAGAACTTTTGGGGAGGAAAAGATCCGATCTGGTCGCCAGTTGGCCAGTCACTGAGGCAGCCTATACACGGACCAGTTGACTATAGAGCTATATAGAGAGCCAGCAAGGCTGCCACACGGCACCGCAGACACCCAATGTGCATGTTCAAATATGAACGAAAAAAAATAATAATAATAATAATAAAGCCAAGATAAAACAAAGAAAGAGAAACGGCCAAATAGACACCGTAAAATGTGTTAAGTATTTTCTTTAAAAAAATATTTGATTGGCGATCGGTTTTCGTCTTTACTTAAAAAAAAAATTGTATTAAAGGTTAGTTTAAACGCAAGGGGTTTTACTTGATGCGGCCTATCCAAAATAAAAACGATTGCGAAGCGATGATGGAAGAAATAAAAGAAAGAAAACGACAAGAAGAACAAGGTGTAAAAAGACAGGTGTGCACGACTCGGCAGCGATTTGATGTACGTTGAGTCACAACCTTCGCCGTTATATGTCAAACGCTTGAGCCAACACACTTGTCCCTTATTTTCCTTTCATTCTCCTCCCTTTTCTTCTGTGTTTCTGATTTTACTTCCTCCTTCTCTTTCTCTCTCTCCCCCCCCCCTTACACACTTGAATCTGAGGGACGACAGATGAAGTTTACCTTTTGTTGGCCATCATCATCAGCGCTGTCGAAGGCGTGTTCTCACAGTGATATGCCCAATGGCACTCTGTGTTGTTGTTGTTGTTGTAGAAAAAGACTCGTTCTCATTGCGGGATATGCCCTCGCGCTATCCATCAACAACAAAATAGGCGAAAACAAGGTTAGCCTTCGCTCCCCTTTGGCTGTTTGTTACCGTAAGGATCAGTTGCCCACCAGCAGCCGCATGTTAAATCTCTTTTCCCTTCTTATTTATCTTGTTTGTTTTGTTTTTTTTTCCTCCCCCTTCTTTCCATCATCTGCGCGATTTGAATTCGTGAAGGCTACCGAGGGAATAAAGAGCCGATGGCATCGAAGGATTACAAAAGAGAAAAATAACCGGAAGACTATGACCAAGTTTTGTGCGAGCACCACCTGCCTTTACCTATTCGCTTGGAGGTTGCATGTATGTTCTTTTTTGTTTTCTCTCTCTATAGCCGCTACTGACAAGAATAATCATTCATGCAACACAAAAACATCAGCAGCGGCATCTTATATGTGAAAGCATAATACCACAAATCAATCTGACTAGGCAGACAGCACTGTTGACATTATGCGCAGTTCCTGCTGTTATCCGTTGGAAGACAAAAGACTTTCGAAGAAAGATTTTTTTTCAGTTTTTAACGGTGACAATTTACTCCGTGATTTTTATGTTCAATTAAAATTATTGAATCGTTCACGCAGAGATTCACAAGTGTTGTGCGGAATTGAAAAAAAATATAAATCGAAAGAGGCGGAACTAGGAAATGGAAATGCGAGGACGATGCTATCTCGTTAAAAAGAGAAACACAAACGGCCTATTGCCCGTTAATCGAGTAGAACAATGAAAAAAAAAAAAAAAAGATCTAATAATAGGCATGGCTATTTCAACCGGATGTCTAGACGTTCTTGCATGGCCATAAGAGTGGGACGTCAGTTACGACATCGAGCCTATAAAAGAGGCCCATCGGATGTTTGGCAATTCAGTGAAACGAAAAAAAAAAAAAAATTCATGTCAAGAAAAATAAAATCCATTTCTTTTATGACCGCATTTAGCAAAATTAAGGCAGCAAAAAAAAAAAAAAAAAAAAAAAAAAACTTTTTCGTGAAGAGATCGGCGACCCTCTAACGTTAGAGGTTGAACTATACGATGGAGAACGAGAAAAAAAAGTGATTTTGTTTTTCCTTTCCTATTTCGGCATTGACTTCCTACTTTTTTCCCCGTTTGCTATCGACAGAGCAATGGCAGATTAATGTCGTGGAAAAGGCAATTTAGATCTACACGATCAGGTAAAACACACGCAGACCCCCTACCCTCCCCCAAAAAAGGGGGAGTAATCTGGAAATACAAATACACAGCCAGAGCGAGAGATGGAGAAAGAAAGAAAAAAAAAAAGAGCCACGGGAGCGGAAAAAGCGCCAGCTGGATGGGTTCTAATGTGTGAAAGTATAAGGAGCCAAAAGTAGAACGAGGAAAAAAAAAAATTTATCTGAAAAAAAGACGTTGAATAGAAAAAAAAAAAAAAAAAAAAAAAAAAAAACTAAATAAAAAGGTTGTTACTAAGGCCAGCAAAAAAAAAGAAGGAATTTTTAGAAAGACTAACGAGTCTCCTTTTTTTTTTTGGATACATAGCAAGCGGCCTTCTTTATTTTTGCAGACTACCCGCAGTGGAATAAGTTGTGCGTTGGCAAAAGCCAAGTCCCCTGCTGTTGGAGCTGCGTTCCGTTTGCGTTCAAATTCGAAGCCTCTCGTGCCTCGCCATCAGCAGCAGGGCGTCCCTTCTACTTTGGTTGTTGGCCGCATTACATCAAGTAGATACGTGTGGCTGCTACAAGGGCGTGGTTATCTATTCGAATTTCGACTGAAAACTTTCTTTCGATTGGGATCTGTCACTTTAAACCCGAGGCAGAGAGCGTAATGTTGGTCGGTTTGGGCAGTGCCTTCCATCACTTTGACTCTTCTATTTTAGGTCGTTTGTGTTAGAATGACGGCGATGATGGGCTAAAAGATGTCTATTTGGATTGTGGTTGATTAGACTCACAGTGATGGAGAGTGCATCTATTGTTGTTCCAAGAGCCACCTAAAAGCAGTGTCGCCCTTGATGATGAACCAAAAAAAAAAAAAAAAAGCAGATAGAAACTGCCTGTCAGTTTGTTTTAGACCCATGTTTGGGCTGCACGATATGGACACACGTAAGGCAGATGGACCAATCAGCGTCCCAGTTCGGGTTTTTATCCAAAATCAAATATTTACTTCATCCTTTTGGTTTTCTTTGGATTAAAAAAAAAAAAAAACAGCTAAGAAAAGAGCTGTCTGTTTTTAATTCAATATGAAAACATTAGAAAAGCAGCAAAAACAAAAACGGAGCGTCTGTAAAGTGGCAAGAACAATGAACTAGCAAAAAAAAAAACGGTTAAATTCATCAACAGGTAAAAAAGGTTTAGCGCGCTAACTAAAAATAAAACTTCAATAGAAAACGAAGTGTTATTGACCTGTTGGCTGAATAAATCATTCAACGAGGACACAATGACTTTCTCTTCGTTTATCATACCTTCAACTAAAACAAAGGCAATCAATTGACATGTCCCTGGAATTCGATTAACGATCACCTGAAACATTGTCCACTTTTTGAAACAGGTCGTTTACAGCCGTACGCTCATCTGAGAACTTCATTTTTATTTTGCCAACCTATCCGACAAGTGGAACACAAATTTCCCTACCACTACGCAATGTGAGATTTTTTTTTTTCTACTGGAAAACGTACAAAGTCCCCAAAAATATCAAACAAAGGCGAATAAAAATAACTGAAAAAGAACCTTCCGATATCACGATCGTTAAAAACACAAAAAAAAATGTTTTTTTGGCCACTTCCATATCTGGTTTATTGCAGAATTCCAGTTAAGTTTTTCCCACCCGTTCCAATAAGCTATGCCTTAACCGCAACGAAAAAAGAGAGGCTCGTACTGGACACACACAAAAAAAAAAACCGGTTACTACTGGATTTGCTCGTTTTTGTTGTGGGGTAGGTTCTTTTTTTTTGTATTTTTTCCTCTTACGAATGGACCTTGTGGCTAAGCACCAGCCATAAGAGCACAAAGTCCGTCGCTGTTCAACAAGCAGAACTAGAGAAAAAAAAGAAAAGAAACGAGCAACCAAACGTCGTGCAGCGTGACGCTAGCGGAAATAGTTCAATCAACCGGGACATCCCCTCAATGCAATAAAACAAATTCGAAAAAAAAATAAAAGGAAGGAAAAAGAAAACGCGCGCTAGAAGGAAGTTGTCATTATTCAACATTTAAATAGTCTCTTTTCATTTTCGCAATGTTTTTTTTTTTTTTATATTATTTTTTTCGTTTGAAAAGGAATGACGATTACGCCATCAACCTCTTTCCTCCTTGTCTGACAAATGCCGGCCATAATGAGGAGACATTTTGGACATGCGCGCCACGTACAAAGTCCGACAAAGTAATTTACCGCTGTGCAAAAAAGGTTTTTTTTTTTTTTTCTCGACAGAGGAACTCCCCGTTTCACGAACTAAAATCTTCCATTCATTCCGGACAGAGATTTTTTTTTTTTTTTATTAGGCAATTTTCAAAAGGACTGACGTCACTGGCAAAAATGCGCCAGATGAATACAAAAGGATAAGTGGCCTAAAAGACTTTGTTGCTACTCGCATAGAAACAAACGTTTGCAATCCCGGCAACAAAAAGTGGCAAAAAAAAAAAATTTAAAAATGAAGGAAATGATAATAAATTACATTCTGGCGCAAAAGAAATGCGTGTTGCGTCATCCAGCGGAATGGACGGCTCAGTACACGAAAGGTTATTTGAAAAAAAAAAAATATATAGATAATGGTACCCTCACGCAACGCACTGCCGATGCCGTAACAGCGGCCCTCCCGATCATTTTGACTATGACCAAAAATAGGGAAGCCGGTTGGCCATCGCAACGGCTTATGTGAAGTAGAGTCAAGGTCGGGCCGCTGGGTATGAAAGAACTATTTTTTTTTTCTTTCCTTACACAAAATTTATGGTACCTCCTCAAACGTCTTTTTCTTTTTTTTTTTTTTTATTTAATTCTTTTTTGTAACCTTAATACCACATAGCCCTCTTTGTTGTAACAACCACAGGTGTTGTTGCGTCATACCATTTTAGATAGCAGTTATAAGATATAGTTTTACTGCATAATGCCAATGGAGAAAAAAAAAAAGAATGTACATAATGCGACCGCCAGTTGCGCAACCAGAAAAGGTGAAAATGACGAAGCATTTATATTTTTTTTAAATTATTTTTTTTTTTTTTAACGTTTGTTTTTGTTAGCCAACGAAACAAACAATAAAGGGAGACGTGTCGGATCGTTGGGGAGGTTCGGGTCGTTGGGTATTAAATGTATGAGAAATATTATAAGGGAGAGAGAGAGGAAAAAGAGAAAACCATTCAAAAAAGGTGTTCCAGCTAGACGAAAGCTGTTTAGTTGCACTCGGCCAATAGCTTTTTAACCTGCGGGGGGTTCAAAAGGCTGGGCCGGATGGCAACGCACTACGAACAACAGTACATCCAGCCAAAAAAAAAATATGATATAGACGCCGGCCGCACAAACTGTGAAGCCAAGATCTCCTTTATTCGTGCAAAAAAAAAAAAATAAAATGAAAAAGAACGTTGAAATGGAAGAACGACGAACGTTCAATTCGAAGGGTCGCTAGGTACGTTGCTATTTGGCATTAAATATTTCGTTGAAATGCCGACTTTCTTCGCGTTTCGACTTGTGAAAACTCTACAACACAGAAGGTACAAAACCATCTGGATGTTTAACTAGGGGAGGTACGACAACAACAACAACAAAAAAAAAGAAAACTAACAAAGAGAAAAGATAGGGACTCTCATTGATAATTACGTTTACGTGACTTTTCGTTTACAATAGGATCCGTAAAAATAAAATGAAAAAATCCGCTGTGAGCGGGTTCGATGTTTTTCGCATGCTGGAATTTAGTAGACAACGCCAGGTGAGTTCGTTGTGCCTCTAACGGAGTGGAAATGGGTTCGCTCAAGACGAATACATTTGATGCATAAGTGTCTGTCATTAGCTTAGCTGATCGTCCTTCTTTATTACCGAAAAGATTCGTTCTTCAATCATAAAAAAAACGCATGTTTTATTTTACTTCATCTTTTTTATATATATAAAAGATCTAGGCACCACGCTGGCACGCGTATCTTTAACATCCGTGACTCGAGTGGTCACGTACTCCTCTCTTTGTTGAGCCATCGAGTGACGTCGGTTCGTGCAAGAGGAACACACATCAGCCTCAACATTGTCCAACATTTGAAGAACTCCAACTATTATTACCTGGAAATTTGTTACTTGACTGAAATGCAGTTATTTTTTTGCCCCCCTTGTCCTATCGTATATCCAAAATGGCATTTGACCACTTAAAAAAAAAAAAAGGAAAAGTACGACAGCCACATGAAAAGAATTTGAAAAAAAAAATAAGATGGTCAGGTCATTCGGTTAGTTATAGAAAAGGCAGGTACCGGGCAATGGGTACACACAAACAATCCAGGTGGTTCACAGCCATTTCGAGACTAGCTCTTTTTAAAAAGGGACGGGCTAAACTTTGATGATTTTCGTCCGTTTTCAGAGATCGATAAAAAAATTAAAAGCAAAAAAATCAGGACTTAAATGAAGAGATAAGGAAAAATAAAACAAGCGGACGAAAACAAATGAAAATAAGAAAACCTGCTTTTGATCTTGTGTTCCAGAGACATCAAGTCAGATGCACGTCTATTAGCTTAAAACAATACACGGAAATCAACTCTTCTTCTTAATTATTCGCAGAACACAAAATAGCCACAATGTTCCCTTTCAAAAAATTGAATCGTATTCATCCATGAGGCACGCAACGAAACCATTGAGAAAAAAAAACGTGTCCCGAAACATTTGGGACCCAACAAAATCATTGCGGAAGAATGCAAGCGCAATGTGACAAGACAGCGAACGTCCTTCAGGGTCCTTGAGCGTGACCAATGTTTTTTGTGTGTCTTTCTTCTACGCCCTTTTTAAAAAAAAAAAAAAAAAAAAAAAGAGAGACAGATGAGGGAAAGGAGATGTTTTGTGTTTCTTCGTCTGGTTTTTATAGAAAAACACCCAAATGAAACGAAGAGGTGAACCAAGACAACCGAACCGAAAGAGATTTGAACGATTTGAAGCAAAACACGTTTTGTCGCATGCCCTGCAAGTCTGGCAGAACATGGAAAAGCACAATTTTTTTTTGTTTTTTAAAGGAACATACGCGTTCAGACTGTACAGTCGTAAAATTCGGACAGCGCCCCCCTTCATTTTATTATTTTTTTTTCTCTTTTGCATTTGCTTAGCAACTTGGAGTTTCCATTCAAGGATGCATGGCAATGGGCTTTGGTGTTATGATGTTGGGTTGTACGTATGCGCGTTGTATTTTAAAGTGAAAAAGAAAAAGAGAGACAAGCGAGTGTGCAATGGTGCACTACATCACCTGTGGCGTCAATGGCTCAAGACAACGAGTTTGGATTTTTTTTTTTTTTCATTTTCTGTGTGTCTAGATTTTTTCTACAGGTAAGAAATTAAAACAAAAGGGACACTCGCATTACTTTTTTTGTAAGTGAAAAAAAAAAAAAAAAAAACTTGCCGGAGAGAAAGGTCCTACCTTTTCAGGTACCATATAATCCTAATATTTGACGATGAAATGGAATAAAGAAAAAAAAAACACAAGCCATCCGATAGCGTCATGTTTTGGGGCTGTTGCTAAGCCAGCCATCAAGGAGAAAACGCCGTTACTTATTATACTGAAAGCTCTTTCAAATGCAATAACACGAAGAAAAAAAAAATAGAAAAACAAAACAGCCAAGAATAGCAACGCCGACAGCTATCGCACGGCCAATTAAAAAAAAAAAAAAAAAAAAACCAAGAAAAACCCCGATGTTTGGCTAGCAGACAAGAATAATTTCGGTAGACTCGAACAAACGTACAACACATTCCCGAAAAAAAAAACCTTGCGCGGCCTCAAATAGACAAAAAAAAAAAACAAAAAAAACAAGAAGAAACAGGTTGTCTCGTGCGGAATTAAACCCTCCGGATAGAAAATAACTTGAACAGCGATGGCCGTGAGTTTTATTTTCTTTTTGTTTTTTTTGTACCCACTTTTACACGACACTTTTCTATCACATTTTCTTTAAAAATTCACGTATTATTCAAGAGAACCAGAAGCGCGCATTGTGCCAACCAATCGGTCCACACAAACGTTGTTTTTTTATTGTTTTTACCCCAGTCACGCAATAAACACCTTTCCTTTTTTTTTTTTTTGCTAAGAGGAGAGAGGCAATTATCGACAGCTACGTATAAATCTATTTATAGAAGTTTTATGAAACTCGATGTCAACCTGTCAAGGACATTTTTTCGAAATAAACAAACAAAAACATTGAGTTTTAAACAGCTCAGTCAAGTGACGCTCAATCCCGTTTCTGTCCCCGTCTCGTGTCTGGCACAGTAAAAGAAATGTTATCAAGCGCATTTGATTTCGTCATTCCGCTCTCTAATTCTATTTTTATATAAGGCGACCGTTTTCCAAAAAGGTTTATTTTTTTTTTCTTTCCTAACATCGAACTGCGTCGCGTAGATCCGGGAACGACATCCCGGCACCTTGCTGTCAATTAACATAATCTAAAGAAAGTCTCGTGGCAGCCAAAGAAGAGAGTTTTGTCTTTACATTGCTCGATTATTTTTTTTTTTCGTTCTTTATTTTTACGTTTCGCTGGGTGAAAGTTGTGCAGCAAAAGAAAATCTTTAAACAAAAAAAAAATTTTAATCCCTATATTTACACTACAGCTGTTGATCGACCGCATTTTTCAAACGATCAGATGTTCATCTTTGAAAGAAGAAGAAAAAAGGCAAATGAAATTATTAAGAAAACGTTGATAATGTCCTTTTTTTTTAGTACACGTTTGGCTACTTGTTCAATAGACAACGGACCAATGGTCTTTGCTTTCGGGTCATTAAAGGTAAGAAAAAAAAAGGGGGGTATAATAAAATAGACTTGGGAAAGTAACAATGGCCACCTCAACGCCAAAGGTGTTGCGTACTCGTGTAATTTTTCGGTTGAGAGAGAATTCCGATTTTTTTTTCTTTTATTTTAACGAGCGGTCCTCCTCTTCGCCCTTACTGTTAGCAACTTAAAGGCTAGTCATACACAGATACAACGAAAGAAAAATGTAGACTCAAACGTTTCTCATTTTCTTTGGTTATATCGTTTTTTATTCGTTTGATGTACTGCGTGCGTCATCTTTTATTGGATGCCTACGTGTGTACGATCAAGACGTAATTCTTGGTAGGAACTACGCATCGATTCGTTGATGAAATATCTTTTATTCGCCGTTTCTTTTTTGTACAATAAATTGCGAAAAAAAAAGCTATTAATTCGAAAATATATGGACGATAATTTACGAAAATGAACGTCTGCTGCTGACGTCAAAATTGGGGGTCCTACGTGCTCTTTAGCACGTAGGCCAGCAGACAAATTTATATATTGTTTTCTTTTCTGTTAAAACGCAAGTGTAACATTGTGCCCGTATTCATTCTTATAAAATTCGCTTTAAACTCAAACTGAGGACACGTCCTATTCGATTAGCCATCCACCCGAAAAAATGACGAACTGTAGTGACCAGTCATTCCAGCTATTTTTAAAAGCAAATTCCTTTTTTGGGAGAGTGTCGAGATTTGAATGGCTATTTTTGTAACTCGTTCACTCTTGTTCTAGTGTCAGTATCACCAGCCGTCAAAAAGTCCAACCATGTGGGATGGCCGATCACACAAATCTAACAACAGGTATTGGATTGTAACTTGAGATGGAAAAACAATCTACACCTGTGCAATTGCGAAATCAACAAGCAAAATATTACAAAAAGAAAAAAAAATGCCATAAATAATAAAAAGAAGGACTGATATAACCTGTCTAGTGACCAATCATGACATCCGAGTTTGTTTCTTTCCTGACTTATCAGAGGTCTCTCTTATCCGATGACGAAAAAAAAGGGCAAAGAAAAAAAAAAAAAAAAACAGAATTAATGACACGAATTTTGTGTCATTTATTTATCGACAAGAGAATGCGACGGATTCCCAGACTTGGGATGACCATCGCGGGATAATCGGAACCAGACTTCGTAAAAAAACCCAAAACAATGAAACTTGTATGGGGTATCATCAAAGTGGTCAGACGAGACCACAGACGAGACGGTCACCTGTTTATGTTGGGGTCGCTCTCCTTGCAGTCTGACTTTAGCGGATACAGTCGCCTTAATTCGTTCGTTTCAATCCCCCCCCCACCCAATGTTTTGTACAATGCATAGGCACCTGAATTGAACTTGACGGGGCTGGCAGTAGTAACAAGGAAAAGACAAACATGAAATCAAAATAACGTTCGAAATCACGAATGTCTGTTAAACAATTGAATCAACAGGAAAGATTTTTAAAGGGCTGACTTGTACGCAATGAACTCTGGCGTGTATCGTATCCACTTTAGGGAAGGTTTGAGCATCCTTGATGACCAAACCCAAAGAAAGACGATGCCTATTTATAGAAAGAGAGATTAGACAGATAACAAAATCACGCCAATGGCAGTCGACAAATGCCAGACGATAAGGATGCCCTCCAGCCATTCAAGATCAACTCTTTCGGCTCATCATCTAAAACCTTTACTTTGATTTTCGTCCTTGCACTGACTTTCACCCCCCTGATCAAACGATCGGCCATCATCAGCCAATCTCTCTTCTAGGAGGCAGAGTTCAAATTCGAAAGCCTTTTTTTTTTTGCGTGTCGGTTATACATGTGTAAACTTGTTTGGGTTATCGCTTTTTCCGGTTCCTAGGTATGAAAGACTTAACAGATTTTTTATTGGAGCTCCATTGTCCCACAGCCTAATCATGCTATTTTTTCTACCGAATTGTTTTTATGTTTTTGAATTAAATGCAAAACGTGAATAGCTGTGCCTAAATTTAGTTGGACAGGGCGCCCCCCATACTGCATGTATTCTTTTTTTTTTTTTTAATGAATGTGGTTGTATGGATCGCCAATTGCAAACTGCGGAGAATGCGTAAGCAGTTGTAGAAATCGCGTGCTCGTTTTCCTTAATGTGCGACTCGCAACGTGAAGATTGTTACGGCGCTGGATCGATGGAACGGGAGAACAGGACACTGTGGGACTATTTTAAGAAAGAAAAAGCTATTCTTTGTAGTTGACTTGCGATTGGCTGCGCTTTACACCAAACGGAAAATTAAGACTTGGTACCACCAATTCCTATTTGTCCGCAACGCAAAATTCAGAATTTTGCCACGATATCGTTTCATTTCGACGCACACTGAGCTATAGATAGAAATCGATTGCACCTGACGGCCAACTGGCGGTTCAACTTTAAACAGTTGAAACACGTTACGGTGAGCAGCGGCAATATTTTCGGCCAGCGATGCAGCAATGAGAAAACAAAAATTCGTGAAACTCGAAAAAAAAAAACAGCAACATCAGAAATAGCGTCATGGGTAAAAATGTGATAAGATGGCCTCGCTGACACACGCGTGACAGGAAGAGTTTGTACGTAAAGTTCTTTTCAAAATCCATTTTTAATACCGTACGTCTACGTCGATCAGCAAACGATAAATGAAGACATTTCGAATTCACTGATCGCACAACAGGTGATATAAATCAAAAATTTGAGCCCATCACATGGGCAGGAAAACGAGTCCTTCAACAGCGAATGTTTTGCTGTCAGATCCAAAACAGATTGTTCGACGAAAAGCATAAAAATAGGAAATAAAAAAATTTAAAAGAAAATGCGAATGCCAAACCTTTAAAAGATTTATAGCAACAAAACGATAAGATATTTGAAAAAAAAAAATTTTTGAAAGAAATTGCGTCATTCGCTCATAACGTGCTGCGAATGATGCGAAGAAAATCAAGTGGCCTAATAAGTTTCCAGTAACGTAAAAATATGCGTCCGGACGACAAAGAGGAACGACAAAACATGCAAATTCAAACATTCCATTCTAAAAATTAAAAACGGGTTTGTGAACAAAACGCAGTAACCGAAGCTTAATCCCGCTAGTGAAAGATCTGCCAATTTCGATACCCGCAGTCACGAGCTGACCGGATAACACTAGGAGCCGCATAAACTCCTTTCCAGGACCGTCATACCGTGATCTAATCTACTACACATTTTTACTACCTTAAAAATAACAAAAAAAAAATATATATATTCAAATATAGTGTCCTACCTTAATCGAAGGGCTGGGGAGCGTCCGACTGGAACGGAGAAAGCAATGTGGTTCTTGGGCCATCTATCGTCGACAGGAACGATGCGAAAAATAGGACATTTTTGAAAAAAAAAGAAGAGAAAACATGAATTATTTTACCAATCAAGCAACAAACAAAGTGACATACACCATTGAGTTAAATCATGCAATTAAAGCAAATACAGAATTTGCAATTTCTAAAGGAAAACATTTTAACAGTGAATGAATACAACGTGCGCATTAATTAATAACACAGGTGAATCCATTTCTGTTGTTAAATATAAGGAATGTGGAATTGAAATTTACTTTCTATTGGAATTCTGATTTTAGCTGCCAGATCCCCTGATTGTGGACGTCTCTCGTAAAGGTGCACAGCTGACTGAGGATAGCTCGGAATAAAGGAGCACCTCGAAGAGGAAGTTTTCCATCAAATTCGTTGAGGAGATCGGTGGTAAACACTTGACCAGGTGTGACACCACGAAACGCCACAAACGATCGAATTTCTTCTGTCATCGTGTGGTAGTCGACACCGACGGCAAATTCTAATGGAGCAGCATCTGTCTGCAAGATCATTGACTCTTCCTCGCTGGCGGATCGGAAGGTGGAGTCGGTAGATTCATTTACAGCGCTACCTGGAAGCCCCAACAACCTGTTTCTCGCTTGCATTCTACTGAGCAAATCCCGTGAACTTAGCACAGCAGACGAATTTCCTGGAATTACTGGACTGACAGCAATCGATTCAGATGGATTGGTTGATATTTCCGACTGATGCGCTGACGTGGATGCGGTGGCGGATGGAAGAGCTGTCTTTTTCTTGGCACCGAACCGAGGCTTTTCCCTAAAAGCGAGTTAACGAGATCGAATTTAAATGTGCAAAACGCTTACAGCCAAAGTAATTATTCTACCTGTCAGTTGAACTCCGGAGGGCTCCACTATTTCCAGTCCACGTCGGTACTCCTGCTTCAGCCGCCCAACAATTACGACGTGAACTCTTTAAAACTTGAACCTAGAAAAAAAAAAGCAATTGACGTAAAAAAAAACTAGAATATCGGGCTGTCTGACTTACGGCTTCTTTGGCAACTCGCTCCGCTTCGCCTTCTATTAACGCATAATCCGGATTGCCGGCATCGATAATACTGTCATGACGTAAGGCACTCATAACTCCTAAAGCGTTCATGCCAAGATTTAGAATTTTCGATTATTTAATGCGCCAATGGAAAGAAAAATCTACCTGTTTTGGCAAAGAGTCGCTTGAGAACGTAATCGTCTTGATTGCCTGAAGTGGAAGGCGTGCTACCTTCGTCGCCATCAACAGCAACTGAATTATGGATGCTCATTTTAATGACGTTCTTTACTTTCGCACCGTCGATTTTGATTCGTTTTCTTTCCTTCTTTTCCTTGGCTTCACGTTTCTTCCGCTGTTTTCTTTCTTCTTCCGTTTCATTCATTGTTTCTTTTTCTTTTTTGCGTTTTTCTAACGATTTCTTCCATTCCATTTCTCTCTTTTCTCTTTCCTTCTTCCATTTACGCATCCATTCATCGTCGGTGGATTTATCAGTTTTACTATTGCCAGGGCCGTCTTGTGGATTTGGATTAGTGGCTACCTCAGAACCCGTTCCAGCGAAGATGGCTTCCGTTTCAGTACACTGGTTATCGGTTTCCTTGAGCGTAAAGAGTTCGTACAAATCGTTTGATTTGAAAAAGCGTCTCTGCTTAGGATCTTTGAGCACGCGATTCGTGAGATATTGTTTGAAAATCTGACGGTGGTATATCTTTTCTTCTATGGTGCCTGATGTTAGTAGGCGATAGACGGTCACGGCTTTTTGCTGGCCAATTCTCCAAGAACGTTCACGAGCCTGACTGTCGGTGGACGGATTCCAATCTGGATCGTAAATAATCACTCGGTTCGCACCTATTTGCAACAATTCATCATTGAACTTCCTGAGACATCAATAAAAATAATCGAGGAAATAAGGGAACCTGTCAAGTTCACGCCTAAACCTCCAACTCGTGTTGTCAGCAGAAAGACGAATATATCGGGTGATTGATTGTACTTTTCAATCATAGGCTGCCGTGAGCCAATGCTAGTAGTGCCATCTAGTCGTAAATAAGTGTAACTTTGCTGCTGTACAAAAGCCTCCAAGATATCTAACATCTATAAAGCGGACAGACGATCACCTAGGGCCGACAAATAAAAATCACGTTCAATGCTTACCTTTCTTGATTGTGAAAAGAGCAAAACTCGGTGATTCTGTTCTTTCCAAATTTTCAGGAGCGACTCAATGACTAGCAGTTTCCCCGATCTTTCCACACATCCAAACTGTTTAGTAGGATCGTTATCGTTGATCTAAGCACATTAACTTTATAAAGCATTGTATCTGAAAAATTGTAACGTTGGCCTTCTAATATACCTTCTTCGAGCAACCAGGAGGTCCACCATCAAATAAATCCGGATGATTGCAAATTTTCCGCAAATTGGTAAGACCGACAAATATTTGCAAGCGTCCATCAATGATGCTCTTAATTTCTCCGGAATCCAAATAAGTTTGATACAATTGGCGTTGTTCTTGGGTCAAACGGCAAAACAGAACCTGTAAATTTAATAGTGTTAGAAGTTTTCTCGTGGCAAAATGACATCGAATGGTACCTGTTCATTTTTATCTGGCAGCTGAAGATGATCTTTGACGTCAGCTTTCATTCGGCGAAGAAGGTATGGATTAATAGTGTCTCTCAAAACAGTTGCACACTTGTAGGCAGTTGCCACTTGCACTTGAGATGCATTGGCGTACCCGCCTGGGGGAAAAATTAATTCAGTGCATGTTGATGAAATAAAATTTGTGGTACATCAATATAAAACTCACCTTGTGTAATGGGAACAGCAAACTGTTGTAAAAAGACAGGAAGGGTTCCCAATTTTCCAGGAAAGATGAAATCAAAAAGAGACCAAAGTTCTTTCAAGTTATTTTGCATAGGAGATCCGCTAAGGATAAAGCGGTGGCTGGTACGGAACTGTTTCACCACAAGAGTAGCTTGAGCATCCGGATTACGAATCTTGTGCCCTTCATCTAAGATAATGTAATCCCAATCAAGTCCCAGCAAGCTCTCAGAGCATTGGGGTACGCTTGTGTAGGAAGTAATGAGTACTCCGTTGCTTGAATTGATTGATTTTATGAGAGCATGCCTCGAACCCGAATAAGAACCAGATTCATGCAATATAGCTACTCGGATAGGTGGATACCATTTGTGGAATTCTTTCACCCACTGATGCATTACGGTAGCCGGCGTAATGAGGAGAACGGGCCCAAGCCCTCGATAACTTGACAGTCGAGTAATAAGTTTGCTGTGCGACAACCCTGCGAGAAATGCAACCACTTGAATAGTTTTTCCCAATCCCATTTCATCGCCAAGAATTCCGCCACATCTTTGCAACCTCAATTCGTACATCCATCGGACACCAACCTATTATGAACATAATTTTTAATTATCTTATTCTTCTTAAACCAATATGAATTTTGTACTAACCTTCTGATAATTATAGAGCCGACTCCATATCGATAGAGGTATTCGGTAGCCTCCTTCGAATTCTTCACAATCTTCGTTTTCCATTGAGAAATTAGAACATTCTACCAGCCGTTTACGATAGTCGTCCATATTACCATCGTCAATTACACGCCCAGTATTTTTGGTTTTCCGTTTTTTTGGTGCATCTTCATCATCAGAATATTCCCAGTCACTGTCATCAGTATTCCAGTTTTCCTCAGCTTCTTTCTTTCCATTTTTTCTGAAAAGTGCTTGCCTTTGCTTTAGGGGACTCTTCATCGTTTGGAATGTATTCACTATCAGAACTTTTCTTGTGAACACTAGTTTTCGTTTTCTTACTGTGTAAATGAGTAATTTTCTTGCCTAACTGTTCTCCAGGACTAGGCTTGACAGGAACGACTGCACTTTTTAGGGCCTTTCCTTTCTTTGATGTCAGTTTCGCTTTGTCATTTCTAAGTTTCTCTTGTTCTAGTAGGTATTTTTCAAAGCCTGTTAAACCATCAGTTTTCTGTTCAGTACCAAGAACAGTTCCAAAAGGTGTCATTTGACCCAGTCTGACCATCTTTTCCTTTTCTGTTTCTTGTTGTACTTTAGGAGGCCCATTAGCAACTTTTTCTTTAGCCACATCTTTAGAAATCGATAACTTTTTTGCCGCGAAAGCTTTCTTCTGACGTTCTTGTTCTTCGAGTGCATCATCAACTTGACGAAGAATGCCTTCTTCGAATTTCGACTGATCATACACAGTAATACCCAAACATCTCAATTCCTCTGATTGGTTCTCGATAGGGACACTATCGATAAAATCACGATTGATTTGAAATTGGGATAAACCTCGTGGTGCTTCATTTTCAAGCGCTTCAACGAAGCTCGTGGAACTGGCGCCTTCCCCTTCCATTTCAAAATCGAAGACACCAATGAAACGGAAATCATTCCATTTTCGTCTGAAATGAAGAAGCACAGTGTTGCCATTGTATGAAATTACGTCTTGCGCAAGAAAGCAAGTTGCTCGTTCTGCAACACGTGTTGGTCGGACCTAAATATTACAGTGTCTAACGAAAAGTTGTAAACAAACCGTCGCTATTGTTAGGTATCCATATGCTTAACTGGTGCGTTGCCAAAAACTTAGAAGCACCCCTTGAGGAACCCGTAAGAAAAGAAAAAGCTTCTTCAATTTTTGAGTTTTTCGTTTAAATAAAGACACTTCCAGTCGTGTACTTTTTCGAAGATCTGAGACATTACACAGCAGATCAATCGAACAGGCATGATACTAAATAGTTTGACACTACAGATTCGAAAAGAAATCCGTTGGATAAAGGAAAAAAAAACAGCTGAAGTTGACGGAAAATCAAAGGAATAAGTTTTCGGCATAAAAACGAAGACAATAAAAAAGTATAGTGTGGAACCCAATGTAAAGGTGGGAAAGTGAAGCTGTCAAATCAGTCTGTCGCAAGTGACGAACAATTGCAGAAATACACACAAGATAGGCTTGCACATATAACAAGTCTAGTAGTAGTTACAACACTTCTAGTACCCTTTTTCATTTTCATTGCAATAGAAACACTTTCAGCATAGAGGAAAACAATTGATAGCCTTTTCTTTCCATTGTCAATTTCAATCCGAGTCGAGTTCATCAAAATAAGTTGTAGGATTCTTAAGGGAGGGAGATTGTGAATAGTTGACGCGGGAGCAAGGAAGGAGCGTGTCGGAAAAAGAAAGTCACAAGATAATAAAATAGGTTCGCTGATATAGAAGTGGGTAGATGTTGAAGAAGAAAAGAAATTACATTGACAAGATATAGCTGGCTTGCACTTCTTTCAGTCCATCCGCTGTATGTGTGTGTATCATGACCGCCTCGATTTATCTTCCCTTAACAGTTATTGATTCAGGTAACTGGAATGTTAATATAGAACCGACAACCCGCAAATGTATTGAGATTTTTTCCCCTTTCCGTTCCAAACTTTCAAATTGAAAAGAGAAGAATCTGAAGCTAAGAGCAAATTTCCAATATGACGAATTTTGTTTTTTGTTGGACGTTGTTATTTACGACCAATTTCGGTTATTTTTTCAATTTCCAAATAAAGACAATAGTAAAAATGATGATGCAGCATCTTGCGTTCTGCCGGAACTAGAGGACGATGAAGTGGGGTAAGATGATGAATCCAGAGAGAGAGGGAAGAATGTGGGGTGTATCGAAAGCTGGCAAGCAAAGGGTACTACAACCCCGATCCGTTATTTGCTAGCTGAAAGTTGTGGTATAGAACAATATTTTTTTTTTCTTTCCTACAGAATAGAGGGGGTTTGGGAGGATATTTTGACATCGGCCTACCTGCGCCGTTGAGGCACTGAAAGCAAGTACAAGTCCTTTTAGTCTGTGACTGACTGGCAATACGTCGGAAGAGTCATCATCGTATGTCTCCATTCGTAAGTTGGCCAACAAAAGGAGAGAATTACTCAAAAAATTTCAATTTGATTTTCTAAAAGAAATGAAAAAAAAAAAAAAAATGAATCATAACTGTATAAAAGGAAAAGGAGGGAACAGATAGAAAGTGAAAGAAGAGAGAGGAGGGTAGAGAGATTATGCGGTTCCCTCTTCGGGTTCTTGGAGTCGAATCTTTTTTGACGAAGGTTCCAATTCTTCTTGATCGACTGTAGCATTGTCATCTCCTCCGCCAACGACGGCGGTGGTGTCTGTTCCTCCATCGACGGCATTGTCATCTCCAACAACACTGTCACCATTCGTTGGTACGACTAACGAGGAATCATGGTCATTAGTGTTGCTGTCGTGATCGTTGGTGTTATCATTTGTGGTATCATTGCCGTTGCCATTCGTCGTGGGCTCTCGACTCGTCTCTTCGGAATTTATTACCACCGATATGGAATCGTTTGTTGCCTCAGAAGAATCTTCTGTAACAGCCAGTGCAAGTGGCCCAGAAGACGAATCTTCACTATCTTTGCCATCTGCGACTAAACATAAATATTAATAGACAATCTAATATGAGTATTTCGTTCCTTTACCTGCAGGGGATCCGTTGGCAATGTCGGTCGTTTTATCCTTGCCGTTTTCTTTGCTCTCCTCTTCTAGGCCAGGAATACCATCCAACAGGGAAGGTTCTAGCTTGCGGGTGACGTAATGGGACCAAAGGGCCAGTTCCACTCTATGAGGACTCCACGCACTGTTTTGGTTTTCGGCATTAAGTCTGTCCACCACAGTTCGGATGTGTTGGACATATTTAAGGTATTCTTTCGCTGTGTAATCAAGCCCCTCGATATCAGGGATTGCCATCAGACACTCGTCGGCCATGAAAGGGGCTATTTCAGGTGCAGCAGCTGCCAAAATAGCTACATCAATAGATAAGAATAGTTAGTTGCCAGTTTTAAGATGAAATAAAATTAAGAATTTTAAAGACGTAAATACACCTACGGTCATCGTGAATAGGCCCTTGTCTTTGCAAACAATTTGTAAAACCTTATCACCGACAAACACAAGAGTAAAACAAATATGTTTTCATACCTGTTGCCATGGTTGTTCCAACGCCTTTCAAACTACTCAAGTTATTCAAAGCGGATTCGAGGTTGGGTAGTTTGCGCAGAGCTTTCCGGGTCTCGGTGGCCACCGCTTTGGGGGTGTTGATCATCACCAAGTTGATCATTTGCGAGTAAAATTTCCCTCTCTAAAAGCCCCAACATAAATAAGAACATCAACATGTGCCTTCCAAAAAAAGGAAGAAAACGGAACAAAACAAATGCCACAAGTGTCTTAGAATTAACTTTTATCGAGATCAGCCACAGCCAGCAGACAGAAGAATAAACAAAGAACGTACCCCACAAAAATTTGTTCTTACCATCATGAAAGAATAGCACTGGCCTCTCTGCTTTTACTTTCGTAAGTTGGAGGAAAGAGCTGAATACCTCACTTAATAATTAAAAACAAAAATTGAACCTTACCCGCGATTTCAGTAGGTGGGCTTAAGAATGGCAACAAAATGATGAGCTCTGACAAGTAATCTAAGAGCTACATCTTTGCATTTTTGTCTGCTGTTCAACTGCAATATGGTATTTAGCTTCCATTTTGGAGTTGAACAGATGGAATTTAGTACGACGTGGAGTTCAAATCACCTGAAGCCGTAGCCGGCCCAACACCTTTCAATTTCGCCAAACTAAAAATAGCGGATTCGATGCCATTTTCGCCTTTTAGAATCAAATGTTTGAATGCTTGGCGGCTTTCGGCCTCCACTGCTTGGGGCGTATTCTGTTGGACAAAATCCTGCAGCCGTGGTCTCCATTTACCTCTCTATTTACACATGAAACCACACGCAACTCGTGCCAATCACCAACCAATCGTACTTCTATTACAGTTGTGTTTTATAGATTGGTAGAAGTAGCAATACGAAACAGATTGAAATGAGCGTAAAACAAAGCACAAATAGAAGGAGAGACGATAAGGAATATCGACAATGAACAGGACAGTGCCGGGCATGTACCCGCATCGACCATGCTGCATCGTTAAAACCTTTATGGCGTCTTTTCTTTCGCATTGGCACTGTGCTGATCATCGCTACTAGCTAGACTGTCACTAACACAATAGAAAACCTCCCCAATAAAAGTAAAGCTAAAGAAAATAATAAAAGTATAAATGCCGTTAGGTTGCATGACATACCGATAACTTCCATTTCATACACTGAACCAGTTCATCGTGCGTCAGGTGTGCGTCTTTACCCCGGGCTCGAATTTTCTTGGGTAGTTCTTCTTGATACCTATTTCATAGAGTAAAAAGGAAACAACAAAAGAAATGAATGAACCACATGGAATACATACACACGTGAAAATCTAATCGCGTGTCAAGTTCAAGGCTGTGGGCAAACTATGTGAATGTAGGGATTTGTTGTTGTGAATTCTCTCGTCTTTTGATATGCCCCAGTCGATACGAGATAAAAAACGGGGGGAAGGAGCGGAAAGAGGGCTAAATACGCGTTTCCTAAAGCTACACTTGGCGTCGAGGCTAAATAAAAGCGGCCGCTAGAGTCGAGGTCGACGGGTTTCTATAGCCTGAGGTAGTCTATTCTTATTGATTTGGGGAGACACTGTGCAGAGGCAAGGGAATGGGAGGGAGTGGAGAGAGCGTAGCCGTGCGTTCCATATGAACTAGACAAGAGTTTGGGAAAGGGGAGAGTATGCAGCCGTAACGAGACGACGGAGAGTACTGTCAATGCAACTCAAAAAAGCGGGTTGCATGAGTATCACGGCGCGGTCGAGAGATGAAAAGAGGGCCGTGAAGGAGCAGACAATTTCAGTGGACCGTCGGTCGGACTCGGCGGCGGATGGCCGAGCAAGAGAGAGAGAGAAGAAAAAACGAAAGAAAATAAGAGTTTTGGGCGCGCGCAATGGAGTGAGACAAAGGGAAAAAAAAAAGAGCCGAGAACGGAAAAACATTCTTGTCTCGGTTCCCGGGTTTGGAAATCCTCCCTTCCCTTCTCTCTCCTATTCCACGACGCGCGGTCAATGACTGGGCTGGCTTCGCTGCCATGGCGCTTGGGGCTTTGGCTCGAACGACAAAGGAGGTCTCCGTTCGAAAGGCGGGCTAGACTGGCACGGGTAGCGAGCCAAAAAAAAAAATTGATTCTTACTGTCAGGATACTTCGAGATTTGAGAGCTAAATCTGGCTAACCATGAGTAATGCACACGCTTGACAACATCTTGGGTACAAATACATACACACAACATTTTAAACATCGGACGACGGGAACGTTGTTGGAAGAAAGAAAAACTTACCATGCGTCGAGTTTCACCAGTTCTTCAGGCTTCTTGTTCTTCTCCTTGGCTTTGAGTTTTAAGGCTTGTGGGTAGAGCGACAGGACGAATTCGTACTGTTTCGAATCGCCATGAGTGAAAAAAGTCGCCGTATCTTTCACGGAGGCCATTCCTTTATGATTTGGGGGCTGTCACAGAGCGAAAACCCAACACTAACCGGGAACACAAGAACGATGCAAGTACTGTGCTTCTCTCAGCGACTGTAGACAGTGGGGTATCTTTGGCTGTAGGCGTTCGTTATTCACAGTTCACATGTTTCTCGTTAGATGTCCATAAGCTGCATTGCCACATTTCTTTAGAGTAATTCGTTTCAAACCGACTATTTTTCAAACTATGTTTTAAGCAAAAATAGGAAAATAAAATGAGAAAGTATAATTTAAATAACCCAATTATTTTCCTTAGTATTGTTCGTAGGATGTTTGCTATCTTAATTGTTTAAGCAAATTAAAAAATTTCAGCAGATCAATAAGCACGTTGATATAAAGTTATGGTTGTCAGTATGTTAAACTTTAAAACATCTTCAGTGAGAAAGTAGCCACTTAAAATTGAATTCAATAACTTCACGAGAAGAACTAGGCAGAGGCGAGCTAGTTCTGTGGCGTCGTGCCCAAATTAGGGAAAAAATTATGAGAGTTGGCATTGTTGTATTGTGTTCGCTTTGGCTGTGTAGTGTTTACCTTTAATTCATGATTCAAAATTTAATAGCTGCTCGTCAATATTTTATCTATTCGTGAATCGAGCCTTTAGTCACCCGTTGTTTTACTTGGTTTGGTTAGTTGCTTCGAATTCCGAATGGAGTTCCAAAAAAAAAATTTAAAACATGGCTTAGGCAATTGTGAATCTGCGTTTTTCGATGATTTGCCTTTGATGATAGTTACTTCTTCTCCGATTGAAGGGAATAGAGCTGACAAAAAAAGCTCAAAACCTGCCAAAAATCAACCCTGTGAAGATAACCATACGTGGTCCAAATTATTTGCAACATATCAAACTACATCTGTGAAAGATAAGCAGATGGATAAAAATGGTTATATATCCTTGGAGGAATCAACCACAACAGAAAATATGTCTTCTTCATCTTATCAAACCATTGCAGAGCAGAAAACTAAGATTCTCTTAACTCCTGGAAAAAGATTCCAGGTTGTTTCAAGCAGTTCTAGGAAAATACATCTCAGAAACCCAACACCCAAAAAATCCAGTTTATATTTGGCAGCCAGTCATCAATGTGGTCACAATTCTGAAAGTGAAGAAGAGGATCAGGAGGAAAGCCTTCAAACTATAAAAAATAGGCTGAAGAATGTTGACAGTTTGTCGGTTAAAGACATAGAGAGATATGAAAGAATTCTACAAAAATTTGTGGACACAAACAATATGAGCAAAGATGTTGGTGTCAAAACATTTTCATTAGAAGATTCAGATTTAATGCATTTTATCGAAAAAAATATTGGCCAATGCAATTTGTCGCCTAGAACAGTTCGAATGCTGGGAAGGCAAAGCCAAGAACAGGAAAAACGGTTGATTGGTTTAGCAGTCGCCAAGAGAAAATCCGCAAATGAAATCCAAAAAAGGATTAACAGACAGTTTTTGGAAACAAAACAACAGGTTTCATAATTATGGTACAACATTTTATCAGACTCTCATCTTCTTTATCTTTGTGCAGATTAAAAGCCGAGAGGAGCTTGAACTGAAATTGGTTAAAGCTGCTGGTCTGCGTCAAAAAGCCACCACCACTTCGACATTATTCAACCAAGCACATGTTGCCCATCACCGGCAGTTCGTTAGCGAAAATCGTCAAAAGGACAATCTTTTGCGACTTCAAAAGCAAATCCAAAGCGAAATTCTAAAAAATAATACCCAGAGCAACAAGGTATCCACTTATCCAAAAATGTTAATATTCATAACACATCGACGTTTTTCCTATCTTTGATAACAGATTGTTAAAGGGATTTGGAAAACATTTTTACATGAACAATATAATGAGCTGCGTAAGGAGGTGAGAGAAAGGCATCTTCAAAATGCTGCGATCCTTAAAGAATCGGAAACAAATCTTCGGCGTCTAAAAAATAAGTATAAGAAAAATATTATGAAAGTAACAACCAACAATTGTAACAAACCATTTCCATAGCTATGAGGAGAAGTTAAAGGAATTAAAAGATGTAGTTGCAACTACGGCTGACGAAGCTGGAATAGAGAAGAAAGAAGTGAACCGAGAACTTGAACGTCTTCAACGGAAAATGCGACACCAGTTTGAAGCGGAGTTCCAAACGCTGTTGGGTAATATTGAGACAAAAGGAGACCACAAACGACTTATCAGGCAAGGCTTGTCTTCTATTGAATAATTTTTTTCTTGGCACACGGGTGTCTTATAATTGCACTTGTTTGCGTAGGGAAGAAAAGGCATCTCAACTAAAAAAACAGCTTCTGAAGGGAGATTATGTGTTTGAAGTGTAACAGTTACTTGACTGAAAAGAGTAAACGAAATTACGCGTTCTGTAGAAACCATCTCAGTCCTATAGATAGTACAAATGATATAGTAAGCATCCATTTCATGTCACCGTACATTACCTACAAATATTGATACCACAGACAGCCTAATTTAGACGTCGGGCGCCTTCGCAAGGTTTGCATATATATGAAATGGGTAATATATTGCGAAGTTCGCAATGACTGCGAACAGATTCCATCGCGCTTAATGCCTTCTCGGTCTCGGCCTTGAAAAACAAATATAAAAAATTTATTAATTAAATACTACAAATTCCGTTACTTTTTTTTTTAAATTTTTCCATACCAGCGCAACAACACACCCGCCGAATCCTCCTCCTGTCATTCGAGCTCCATAGATACCCGCGGTTTTACTTGCTATTTCCACAATTGCATCCAGTTCGACGCAAGAAACATTGTAGAGATCACTGGGGAAAAAACAGCTACCATAAAGTTCACAGGAATCAAAGGGAAGAAGTACATCGTTACCTAAGAGATTCATGGCTTCTTAACATACATTGGCCGGCTTCCGCGTAATTTTTTGCTTTGAGAAACTCAACGAACTTCAGGGTATTTTCCGTCTCATTTACAACATGGAGTGTGCGCCTGTATACTTCTTTGGGAAGTTGCTCTTTATTTTCTAAAAAAGCCAACAGTAAAATTCCTTTGATTTGGTTTGTATAGCACTTTTTATAGCCTACCTTCTAACGTTTGTCGGCTAACATCGCGCAAGTAGGGAGCTCCTAAGGCAATTGCGGCTTTTTCACACTGTGCCCGGCGAATAGGATATTCACTTCCTGACAACTCATGCTTGATCCCCGAATTTATAATTAAAATACAAACGTTCGGATCGTTTAACGGCACATTTTGACTTTCCATAGCCCTAAATGGTTAATAATTATTCGTTTGAATATTCCTTTTGTTATAATATCAATGAGTAGGACATAACATACTTGCAATCTAATAAAAGTGCGCATCCAGAAAC
Source organism: Daphnia carinata (assembly GCF_022539665.2). Taxonomy (NCBI): domain Eukaryota; kingdom Metazoa; phylum Arthropoda; class Branchiopoda; order Diplostraca; family Daphniidae; genus Daphnia; species Daphnia carinata. The sequence goes on from NC_081337.1 coordinate 8,951,580, forward strand.
AGCATACGTACATACAAACTGATCCATAATACCACATGGACATCCAGCAAACACATGCTCAGCTTTCTGACAAGCCAATGCTTTTTCCTTTAAACTAAATTTGAAAGACAAAGGAATTACTAATGTCTGTAGGCTTATAAGCAAAACCCAACCTTGATGATGGACTATTAAATAATTCCTCCAAAAGCGTATAGCTTGCAACTTCTATTGCTGCACTGCTAGAAAGTCCTGCTCCCACAGGAATAGAAGAAGTAATTACACAATCAAATCCATTGCTTACACGATCTACAGGAAAAAAAAATACAAGTATATAAATATGACATAGATGCCAAAGAAAAGATCTTTATAACAAGCAATTTTTTGCTCCTCATACCATGAAATCCAGCTACAATACCCTTAACATAATTGGCCCATCTAGGAGATCCTGGCTCAAGTAATGTAGCTTCTGATGGGATGTTAAATTCAACATATTTAGGATCATCTATCCCTTGAATTGTTGAATCAGTTTCTACTCGACACATTGACAACTCATTCAGAGATCCAACACATACAGTGGCCATTGGTATTGCCTAAAATCAGTTTTAAAATGTTAATGGTACTTTCATGCAAGTTGTGTACAATATTTGTGAAAACCATTTTATTACCATGGGTAAAACATAGCCACCGTTGTAGTCAACATGATCTAAAAGAAAATATAGGATTTTATGTGCTTTGTTACAAGTTGTTGAAATAAGAATTTCTGGGTTCATCCAGGAGATATTTGAAATATCACAGCTATTCAAGTTAACGGTAAAGGTCAATTTATGTTTTAACAATACACAACTGACCTCCGATCAAATTTACCCTCCCTGGGGAACAGACAACAACTGTGCCTTCGTATTCGAATCTCTGGAAAAATAAAGCCCTCGCCCGCTTCACCAGACTTGTTATATCTTCACATTCTTGAGCCATTGTGTCAACTATCTATTGAACTTTAAAATAACATAAAAATGATACAACTATTTTATGTTGGTTACATATACCTGCTGTATACAAGTTATTGGTTCAGGGATCAGACAGGTGGTTTCATCGTGGCAGACGACCATATATGGATTCAACAGTTTTAACGAAGAAATATTTAGTTAGTTACCCAAACCAGGTTAACTGCTTCAACAAATTTTCAAACAGAACGTTGGTGCGTTTTGGGGTTTTTTAAAATTCGTTCCACTCTAAAGTTTCTGAGAAAATCTTACAGGATTATAAATTAAATACTGTGGCGAACTTAAAAATGGGCAACTGTGTACGTTAAGGAAACCAACAGGTGTTTTTAATTTTGAGATTCGGCGGCGAATGCCAAACACGTATCACGAAAAAATCTTTGCCAGTGTCAATGAGGTAAACATTGCGGTGACCTAAAATATGGTGTGTGCATACAACTGAAAGATATAACACGCATATTGCATTTTAAAAGTTCTGAAAAACAAAATTAAAATCACCTATATCGTGAATCATTTCACGTATTATGCGACAAATCAATCCTAATATTTTTTTGTGCAGAGCGAATTGCAGATTTCAGTAACTGTAACTTTAAAAAACGCGAGCCCTAAAATAATTTTTATCGAACCATTTGCAGCACATTAGCGTAACATCTTTTATATGACCGTACAATTATAGAACTTGGATTCTATATGGAACGGATAGCTCTCTGGACCAAAGGCACATAAAAAAACAGATCAGGGGATAGTTTGTCAACAACAATAGCGTCGTTTCTGTGAGTTACTCTGGGAATCCGGCGTTAAGTAAAGGGTATTTCCGGCAGCTCTGAAATTTACGTCTAGATCAGTCTCCCTCTTGATCCACTGTTGCACGGACTCCTTGAATACTTCGGCAATGTTAACGTTGGTTTTTGCACTGGTCTCGAAGTACGGTGGGTTGCCATGGTAGCAACACCATTGCTTTATTTCCTCTGGATTGACAGTTCGCGAAGATTGACCAAGATCAACCTTATTCCCGACAACAATGAAAGGGAAACTCTGTGGATCTTGAATATCTGCATAGTGAAGGAACTCTTGCCGCCATAATGAAAGGTTGTTAAAACTTGATTTATCATCAAGGGCAAATACAAGGAGGCATATGTCTGTGCCTTTGTACAAGAAAAGATTAATTAAAATGCAAAAATGGAGAAATAATGTTGAAATTTTACCCCTGTAGAATGGTGTTCTAAGTGACTTGAACCTTTCTTGTCCTGCAGTGTCCCAGATCTATTAAAACAAATTCAACATTCAGACAACATTTTTTTTAATGCTGAAAAAACCATCACCTGTAAAGTGTAATTTTTGCCAGTCAGAACAAAATCTTTGTTAAGAAATTCTACTCCAATAGTATGGAAGGAGTTATCTTCAAATTGGTCATTGATGAAGCGTCCCATGATACAAGTCTTCCCAACACCGCCATCCCCCAAGATCAAAACCTTTAGAACGGATCTTGTTTCGACTTGTTGTTTTCTTCGATTTGACATAATTAGTGTTGATACTTCGCTCGTACAAGAGCAATGTTCACCTAGATATAGCCTACTATGATGTTAGAGAATGCGAATTAGAAAATGCGTCTTTAATCCGGAGACAGAAACCAACACTAATTCATTCTGTTGTACACTGTAATTTGATGTGGTCTTCATGAAGTAGGATTTTTACCAAAAAAGGGGGGAGTTTAACTTGACCACTGTTTACTGTTTATGTGTTTCCTGCTTTGCCTTTAACGTGGCCTCAATTTCGTCTGCTTAACTTCTAATAGATCTCTTTATGTTTGCTTGTCGCCGCCGCCAGAGGTTTCGTTTTCTTTGTGGCTGTTGTTTATGATCCGTTTTACCCCACCCCCACCCCACCACCCCCACACCCCCCCCAAAAAAAAATACATTTCTGCTGCATTGCACTAGCGCTGTAGCGTACTGGCGCGCTAGCATTACGCCAAATATTCGGTGTATTTCAAAAACGATTAACTTAGTAAAAAAATAGCAATTTCCCGGAATCAGTATTCAATGTTGCGTATATCCTGTGATATTCAACCCGTTCCGATAAGTGTCAGTTTTTGCCGAAAAAAAATTTAAGCTCGAATAAATAAGCCCAAGCGCCAGTACGCTACAGCGGTAGCGCGATGCAGCAGAAATATTAGGTGGCTGTATGCAGGGCATTAACTAGAAATTTGACCGTTAGATGGCAATAGCAGTAAACAGAAAAAAATTATATATTTTTTTTGGTAAAACGGATTGCCATAGTTGTTAGGTAACGACAAAGTAGAGAAGCAAACTGCAGCCGAACAGAGGAAAACTTTTCCCGGTAAACGACGAAGTCGTTCCAAAATGTCTTTAACGAAATTGCAAAAATTTTTCAAAAAAAAGTCTGTAAAGTATTCCATCCCTTTTCTTGTTCTTGTGGTCGGGGGGTCGTTCGGTCTTAAACAATTCACAGAGAATAGGCAAGTTCGTTAACTGCTATCATGTATAGCAATGCAAAATCCACCTTTGTATTGGCTGTTATCCATTACCAAGTGTTTAACGTCCAAAATTGGCTTTCGTTTCTAATGTAACCCTTTTATTAATGTGAAAAATTTTAATTTGTTGTTGCAGATATAGATTTCGTAGGAATCAGATCCTAAGTAAAGAAGAAGCTGAAAAATTTGGTATTAAAAAAAAGGATAAAAGTGAAGTCACCTTAGAATCAGAATTTGAAAAAGTGAAAGAGGTTAGAAACTGTCCACAAATTAGAAATGTTTTAATCATTAATTAATTAATACATTCATCCAGATAAACATCAATAATTGGGAGAATAAAAGAGGACCAAGACCATGGGAAGAAGTTACTCAGTAGACTGGTAGAAGTTAGTAGAAATGATGCCACATGTGATGCATTCTGTCGAGGAACTAAGTGTTGTTAGAGACTTGACAAATTGGAGTAATTATAATGTTCAGTTTATTGGCAAACTCGTGCTGGGTACTGATGGGGTTTACATGTGTGAAGGAATAGAAAAAAATTCATCTTTAAAGATTGGTGTAGATTTCTCCCTTACGTCTCAGATACCACCACGCAACGTTGTTGTCAGAATTTGGGGAGAACTCGAGTTACAACAGTTTCATCATCAAACCGTGCCCATTCCGTTTGTCAAAGCCAAGGTACGTACCCTCTATTAAACGATTACTTCAACAAATGAATCTAAATGAATATAACCCAGTATTTTCAAACGAATGAAGATCGCCCGCGTCATTAAATCGGTTGATATTCCACTGTACCGAAAATCATTGGAAATTCGTCGGGTGTATGCACCTAATAACTACGTCTCACCGACGTCGACAAGCAAAACGTCCTTTCGCTAAAGATTGCTTTTAAACTGAAGAGAATCCCATTTGCCACAATGTTTGAAGATTAGTTTGAAATACAAAAAAAAAAAAAACTGATAAAATAAAGTAATTAGTTTTCTATCATAGTTTCTTCAATGTTTTTGGATTCTTCTTCCATATGATCAGTCTCTTCTTGGGGCATTGATTCTTCCACCATGTCCTCACTATGAACTAGTGCCACTGTATCCCCATCAACAGTGTCTCCGGAAACCGTGATGTATTGTTGACCGTGTTCATCCGAGGTTGTCAAATATGCAACGGTGATCCCATCTTCGGTTGTGGTCACGGTAGTTGCCGTACCCATGGGAATACCTAATGAGGTAGCGATCGTTGACGCCATATTCGACAGAGCTTCTGCTTCTGTTCCCGTGGTATCTACCGTAACTAGAGTAGTTTCTACAACAAATGATAACAGGTCAATGTTAACAAATGACAGCCATCGAATAAGTTTAACCATTAATACCAGTAGAGAATGCGTCACCATGGGCTAATTGCACCATTTGTTCTCCAGTCGTCACCCATGTCATCTCTCCTGCTTCATTTTGCTCAACAGATTGGGTCTCCAACAATACTTCTTGCCCCATTTGGCCATCCTCTTCTTCTATGACAGGTTCGTGAACGCTTTCAGGCACCGAAGCAGCCTCTAGTCTTGCTGGCCAACCGTCTTCGTCCATTTGTTTGGCCAAATCCTTGTGACAAGTCCTGATGTGTGCCTTAAGGTTCATGCCACGAGCAAACTCGCGATTACAGCCTTCGGCTGGACAGGGATTGTTGCGCACATGGCCGCGTAAATGGCCAGTAGCATGAAGATGTTGTTGCAAATTCTAATGATCAAGAATTTTCGCAATAGAAAAATAGGTCAACGTACAATCCCAAAAAGTCAGAGCGTACCTGCTGTGAGGCAAAAGGTTCGCTGCACACCCTGCATTGATTTTCCGAGCCTTCTTGATGTTTTTGCAAATGTTTACGCATAATGGAAGCTGTAAGTGCGACGTAATCGCATTCTTCACATTGCGGAAATTTTGTGTGAGCTGGTGGTGGAACTCCATGAACAGTGAACAAATGAAACAACATGTGGTTACGCTTAACGGCTCGGTGGCCACAATATTCACAGGCCTATTTCACAGAATAGAAAACCATGTTAACCTAAGCAATAAAAAAAACGAAAAACTGCCTTTTACCTGAGAATCGGGTTTTAAACCATGAGTTTGAATCAGATGACATCGATACTCAAAATAAGTTTTCAGCCTCAGCGCCGCTGTTTGACCATCTTCGGTGGTTTGCAAGCAGTCATAACAGATCCAAGGGCCAGTTACGTTATCAAAGGGCGAAACACGCTTGTTCACAGCGATGGCTCCGCTCGAACCCAACCCTGAAGCTCCACTTTTCCTCACACCGGCTACGGCCGCATTATGCTGGCGTAGTATCGAGGGCTTTGAACTAATTGCGGTAGCATGTTCCTCATCGGCTGTTGTTGGTTTTAAAAGAACAAAACTAACACGAGCTTTGGCCCACCACGGACTGCGTTGGACAATTTTAAGCTTAGTGTTTTTTCCACTGGAAACTAAATTTGGGTTGCGTTTAAGCACTTCAGCTATCATACGCCCTTGCACTTGGCTTGTCAAAGTATTGCTAGCCACAACTTCGCGCAGCAAGACCTTGAATAGGAAACAAAAAGAAAAAATAAACAAATAAATAAAAAACTTTATCCTGCATATTGTTAAACAAAATGTTAAACGAACCTCCGAGTTTTCGTTAAAAATCGTTATAGTGGAAGAATCCTTATCGGGTGAAGCTAGAGCTGCTCCACCAGCGGATTCGGCAGCGGCCATAAGTTGTTCCATGTTTCTTTCTTCATTATCAACATGTTCTGCAACAGTACTAGCATCTAAGGCTGATGCATTAGCACCAGTTTCATCATTTACCATAAAGTGAACTCGTTTGCTTTCTATTGCTGGCGAAATAGCTTCCGTTTTCAGAATAGACTTATGTTGCTGCCCCCTAAGCAGATCGTCTTTAGATCCCTAAATAAAAAGAACACGGTCACATATAAACAATGCAAGTGTCTTAAGTAATGAACAAAGTATACTTCGTTAACTGAATCTCCTTCTTCGTCCTCGTCTTCTTCTCCCCAGTCATCCAAACCAATATCAGCAGCGGCGTCATACGTTGCTGTAGTGTCGTCTCCCTGTTCTGCTGCCAATTCACTTCTTCTCTTTTGTTCAGCCAGCAATTCCTTGAAACTCTCTATATCCTCTTCTCGTAATCTCTTAGCCTCTGGCGTCTTCGTGGCTTCAGTATTGCTGATAGGTCGTCGAACGGCTGAAGGCGTGATTGTCTTCTTGAGTTCATCGAATGTTTTTTCAGCTTTTTTTAGATCTCTTTTAATCAAAGGGGGATTGCTACCCTTGCGTACGAGAGGCAAAAGTGGCGGGTTCATAGGGGTAGAAGGAGTATCCATCAACAATTCAGAAAGTTTAGGAAGACTGCCAAACTCACAAGCAGAATCACCAACCTAGTAAATATAAATTCAATATACAAGTTCACAGGGTACAGCGTGCTAAACTAAGGTGGTCTACCTCAAGATCTATTCGACTCGGTCCAGCAGGTAACATTTCCTGTTTTGGTGCAGTCTTGTTCATTTTTTTTGCTGGTGAGGGAGAATAACTAGCCCTGACAGGTGTTCTGGTTATTTTAGGCTTTGGAGTTGGCATGGGAGCGTTATTTGTAGCTGCAAGAGCATGTGTCTGAAGCAATTGCTCAAGAAGTGGCATGTCAAGAAATTGGGCAGTTGTAACCAGTGTCGGGACTGAGCCTTCACCGATATCAAGTTGACCTGTATACATGAACCTGCAGCAGAATGAAAACAAATTAAAGAAAACAAGTGTTAAAAACTTTTTTGGAAAAAAATTCCTATTCATTAAACTCACAAACCTGATGACTGGTTCTAAGGCCTCTCTATTTAGCTCAGATGGTAGATGCAAAGTAGAATTTTCAAGTGCTTCTGTGCCTTCCAACACAGCGAAAAAGCTGCAACAGGCATGTAATACCATTCTATGAACCTTTGAAAAAAAAATTTTTTTTTTACGTTCAAACAAGCATCACAATAGGCAAGCTATTACCGGAATCTCCTCCCCGGTGTGAAACTTCAACATGATATCGCAGTGCTCGCCCCTTTCATAGAGTTGTTGTATTCTTTGTAGTAGGAGGGTACCCCAATTATCGACTTTAAAAGATCTCGCCATGGTGACTTCTTCACAAATAACCTTTCTGCTTTGATGATTATTACTCCGAAATGAAAATTTCAAATCGGGCGGTCGTTTGTCTACGAAAGATGCACAACCCTACAGACACCGTGAAACATGCAACAGCTATGGCAAAATCAGGAAAGATGGCGGGCAAGATGCTACAACATAACGGCAAAGCTTTTCGATGATGTTAGAATACTTTTGGGAAGCGGTTCTTTTGCTAACGGGGTAACGACTAATGTTGTTGAATTCCAGATTCAAACGATAGACTATATTATTAATGCTGACATTCATTAAAATCTGCGACGCTTAAAAAAATTTGCTTATTTTTAGAGAACATGTAACCTTTTTTTCTGAAAAGTAATATTTCTTAAGTAGTCGAACGGTAACGTACGGCATTATACTAATGGGGCCCGACCCTGCACCAATCGGGTCTTCTTGGTTTTCGAGCTCGGGCAGCTGGGCAACCAATAGTCCCCGCACAGCTAGGTTTCAATCGGGGTGCAGCACCCCGATTATAAGCAATCGATTATTTGGCCATAATCGATCTTGTGGCAGACAATCAGGTTTTGACGTGTACAGAGGCCAGCAAGGCCCTGTTTTTAAAATGAAGGGTGCTCAGGGCTTCCGGGGCAACTTGGAAGTGAGACCCGCCCGGCCCGTTCAAAAAAGTAATGCCCCAACCATTTTTGTGGCGGGGCGGACCACTCGATCGCTGCCAATCGGGGCCGAACCATAAAAAAAGATTTTAAATGTTTTGGTTATTGTGTTATAAATATGTGACATAGGTTTTACGAAAATTATATTTACAGCATTCAAATAAATATAAAGAATAAAAGAATTTTGCATAAGAAATTTATGCCTATTTGCGATCTCGAAACCCCTGAAAATCCGAGTCCTCCCGCCGAATCGAATCCGCCATGTTGAAAAAACTTTTCTTCTAAACAAAAAAAGCGCTTCATGTTTTCTGTATAGTTTGTGAAAAATTAAAATCGTAGCTGTTCGTTAATTAAAGCTAATTATGTGATCCTAAATTCAAAATATTAGGCAGTGAGTTTTAAAAAATGGTTTAGAAAGTTACTATTTTGTGTCGTATTTGTATACGATCGTAACCGTCGCTAATGCCAAACAATCCTGTGTTTGTTTTCTTTCTCGAAGTTCTTCATCTGCCAGCATTGGCTTTACCATGGCCAACTTGAATGCGCTTCCGGATTTATCAACAGTGGATATACAAGCAATTCAGGATTCGGGGCCAGTGCACCCACGTATTTCACTGCCTCCACTGACAACCATAGCAGAAAATTGGGACTCTGTTGAACCATCTTCAAGGAATCTCATTTTGAATGATGAAAGCTGCAGTGAAGATGATGAAGAGAGTGATGAAGAAGATCAGAGCCATGGTAGCACATCTGGTAAGATCCAGGAAAGGAACTCACATCGCACTAGCTGCAGCAGTAGTAGCAGTGTCCCTGATTCAGGAACAGAGAGTTCAGAATCTGAGCTCTCAGATGCAACATCAGATTCAGCTGGATCTTCATCCAGTAGTAGTGACAGTGACAGTGACTCTCAAAGTAGTGCTTCTAGTGCCAGTAACAAAAGCAAGGTTCAACAATCTACTGTACGCAGAGATAAAACAAGCTTTTCAGTGCGAGAAGCTAACTATGACAAAGGTCGAGTTACTTTGAGACTATCAACATTGCAATTAGGAAGAAAAAAAGAAATCACCAATATGCCTGTTGGAAAAACAACTAAGATACCTAAGCTTGAGAATGCAAGAACAATGACTGCATCCAGTTTTGAGGCATGTGATACAGACAATGTATGCATGAATGCAAATAATCAAAGTGTTGGTACTTCAAACAAAACTGATAAACTCAAAGGCGTCAATAATCAAGTAATATTTAAATTTACCACTTAATACTTCTTTTTCATATTTCCGCATTATTTTCTTTTGTAGAAAGCTACAACGCCTGTCAAGCGCACTAGGCAGTTAAGAGCGAAATCCAGGTCGGAGCCGTTAAACATGGATTCATCAAAACCTGGCCGAGGTAGCTTACCCAAGTCACTTCCTTCTGTAACTGTGACAAAAACGCTGGATAAAGCAAGAAAGAAAGCTATTGAGACCCCAGTTTTTAAGAAAGGCGATTGTTTACCATCGGTGATGGACGTGTACAGTACAGTTATCACGAAAAAGGACAATACCCATGCAAATACGTCTTTAACCCGATCAACAGTCATCCCTCCATCATCTCACCCGGTTGCTGGTTTCGTTAACATAGGCCCGTCCATGAGCGATTTGGACTCGGACAGTGACGAATTGTATTTGCCTGCCGTTAGTGAGGCCATTCGTATGCTCGACCTTGACAGTCAAGGATCACCTGCCAATAACATTGCGACAGGACTGTCTAATAGTGCATTACGGATTTCAAGTCATCCTCCGTTACCTAGCAATACCTCCTCGGCTTCCAGTGTTAGTGCCTGGCCGTCTGTTGGATATTGTTCTAGCCTGTTACAGCAATTCGTTGCGAAATCGCAATCCGGAGAACCCCCGCCACCTCCTCCCACTCTTATGCTACCGACAAAAGGAGCTCGCAAGTGTTTTCCTCCAAATGATGAACCTCTGCCTTCTAGTTTCATGACTACAGCGGATTCCAAGAGTATTAAGCGTACGATTGAAGTTTCAAAACCGTCTAGCTTCAGTGCTATCCATAACGCTACGCTTTTAGCTCCGGTAACCGTCAGCCACATGGATCAAGACCTTGACGTGATGGTACCCATGCGAGGGCTGGATTGCCACCAGTCACACGTTTCACCTGATTCAGGCATCCAATCTGTTTCTGGCTCACCTTTCAGCGTTCATAGTTCACCAGTTCATCCTTCAGGAATAGGGAATAATAACCAAACTGGCGGCCAGCTGCAGAGTCTTGTCGTTTCGCCATGCCCTCCGATCACTTCACCAAGCCCACCACTTCATCAAAAACCAACAAACAGAAAATCTAGCAGTAATCAAAAGAATTCAACTACCAAATACCAAGATGTCCCCCTTCAAATGACAAATGTGAGAAGTTCTGACCGGCAGAGCGAAAGTAGAAGTAGACGTCCTCGTTCGTGCCGTGATACTGCCAGCGCGTTGTCTTCCGGATTAGGTAAAGACAGTAGTATAGCACAGGCGATTCAGCGTGGAATGAACGCTGCTCTTAGGCTGAAAAATAAGAACACAGCAGGCGAAGTAACAAATTCCCCTAATGGAGCTGCTGTCACATACGTCCAAACTACTTTGGCCAAATCCAAAGGTTCAAGAACGAAGAAATCCAAGAAAAAGCATCTTAAGAATGATCACAGTCAAGTAAAATGCTCCCTCAAGGTGCCTATACAGGATTCATCGACATTCTGTAACGAAATAACAACCCAAGTTAGTTCGCTGGTTACAAGAGACAGTGGTGACAGTGAAACAAGCCCAGTCATGATGTTACATCAACCAAAATTGACAAATGAATTAAAAGCTACAATCACCCGCTCTCCCTCGCCACAATTGCATAACAAGAGGCGGAAAAAGAAGCGGAAGAAACACAAGAACAGCGGCCACGATAAAGTACTTACCGTCCCGGTGGATCCCAGTTTACAAAGTACTCTAGACCAGCTGTGTAGAAGGCTCGATTCTTGCACCATATCGAAATCGGTCGCTGATAACGGCCCTGTAAATAATGAAAAACGGCCATGGATTTTCCAATGCCGGAAATATACCTTCACAACTGGTAACTGCACCAGTGGCAACAGCAGAACGAAACGGAAAAAACCAGTAGAAGATACAGTGAACCATTCGAATGTTAAAAATTCCGTAGGAAAACGGAAAGGTAAGCCTAAAAGGACGGCATTACAATCAGTCCCAGTCCTGGCTAGTTGCAATGTTGAAGCGACTAGAGAAGAGGAACCCTGTATTGCTTCGGCGGCTGCGTCTTCGGCTCTTTCAGCAGTGGAATTACTGCTTCCTTTGAAAAAACGCCATCACCACCTGGCGACTTCTACAGAGACACCAGTTGCAAAATCCGCTTCCATCAATGTGCATGATTGCGAATCCGCCATCGAAAAACCTAGTCACGACCAAGTTCTCTCCAAATTAATTCAGCAACAACAGGTAAGCAGCAGAAAACGGGTGGCCCTCGGCGAATCAACAACAATAGAAACAAACGAATCTATGGGTGACGACCAAGATGAATGTAAACCTCAAATTGCGTCAAACCCGAAACCTAGAAAGGGACGGGGTTCCAAAAAAGCAAAATTAGAAATAACCGAAGAAGCAATTATTTCTATTACAGCAGCACCCGAAATGCCAGTAAATCACGTACAAACAGAAACCCAATTAAATTTATCTGCCACTCCTACGCCTCCTGTACAAGGAGAAGAGGAGTCACAATTAGATAAAATGGCTAAAAAAAGACATCGTCGCCGCAAAACGTTCAATCGAACGGGATTCCCCACGGTGAAAAAGAAGCGCAAGAAACTACCAAGTCCCGTTCCTTCACTTGCTGTTCCTCAACCTTCATCTAGTAAAGATGAAATTGAGCAATCTGCCTTATGCAACCCGTCCTCCCGTCAGGCGAAAAGAGCAAAACTCATGCCCAGCAAAGAGGAAGATGATGATGGACTCCTTCCAGAACCGACAAGTAGCGAGGCGCCTTCGGGCGATGAATCAAACCCAATGTTGCCTCTGCTTTCAATCAAGGGTTCCCTTCCTAAGAAGCGTAGGATGTCTAATGTGAGAAAACGTTACTTGCCAGCTGGCCTGTTGTCCAATTACTTTAAAGAAGACCCTGAAAACAATAGCGGGACTATTGCTGTATCTACTGATCGAACTAAATTCCTGACATATGAGCCGGAAGAACATGAGCATGGCCTTTTGCCTCCACCCTTCTACTGCGAACGCATCCTGCGGAGAACCAAACGTGATTTCCAGCTACCTTTCGACGTGTGGTGGCTTCACCAACAGGGTAAGTTGCCTGATCGTGATAATTTGGTTCCATCTTGGAACTATAGAAAGATCCGGAGCAATGTCTACTACGACGTCAAACCTCCCTTTACCAATGACGCTGAAGCATGCAATTGTACCCTACCACAACCTGATGCGGAAGGTAATAAAAATCTACTGTAAAATTGGTAAAAATTTCAAACGATTAATTTGAACTCGTTTCTTTGTAGACGCTGAAGCCCAGTGCTGTGGTGATGACTGTCTTAATCGAATGGTATACACAGAATGCAACAGTCAGATGTGCCCGGTTGGGGACAAATGCATGAACCAGCGAATCCAGCGTCATCGCTGGGCACAAGGTTTAGAACGTTTCATGACGAAAGAGAAAGGCTGGGGTGTACGATGTCGCAATGAATTGAAATCCGGCGTATTCATTCTTGAATATGTTGGTGAAGTAGTCTCAGATAAGGAATTTAAAGAGCGGATGCACACCGTTTACGTTCACGACACGCATCACTACTGCCTTCATCTCGACGGTGGGCTAGTCATAGACGGACATCGAATGGGCGGCGATGGTAACTACGTAAAATTTTCTAATGTAACGCAAAATAATTCTGAACTTTTTTTCCCAAATTAGGGCGTTTTGTCAATCACTCATGCGCTCCAAATTGTGAAATGCAAAAATGGAGTGTCAATGGTTTGCCTCGTATGGCCTTATTTGCCCTCAGAGATATCTCTCCGCTAGAGGAGTTAAGTTACGACTATAACTTTTCGCTGTTCAATCCCGCTGAAGGTCAGCCATGTAAATGCGGTAGCCCTCAATGCAGAGGTGTTATTGGGGGCAAATCGCAAAGAGTTAATACGGTACTACCGATAGTCTATTTCTTCACTTTTGCGTATGGGAATAGCTAACGCTTTCATTTACATAGGTGCAAGACGTTACTGGATCAAAGCTACCGCAGAAACTGAGCTTGCAAAAGCGGAAACGTAAGACACAAGTTCAAGGAAAAACGCATCTGACAATTTGTTCATCATCGATAAACTTGCGTCCGCTGTCGGCACAACAACGAGTCTTTGTTCTGCAGCACCGCTGTTTCTTACTACGAAACTTGGATAAAGTGCGAGATTGGAGGGATCGCCAGAAAGATAGAATAAAGCAGGCGAAACAGCAAAACCAGATCGTGGGTCGCTCGCGCCGCTTCATTTCGAGACCAAACGTTGATCAAGAAAAAGAATTTGCTCTCAGCGCTACAGAGAAAGACCCATTGCCACACGAGAACATCACAGTAGATACAGAAAAACCCCCAGAGCCCACGCCTGATCTGCAAATGCTAAAGATGGAAGAAAATCACTCCAACGTGGAGGAAGTCGTTCACTGCCGTTGTAGGCTCTTTGACGACGAAGGTTTAATGGTCCAGTGTGAGAAATGTGAAACGTGGCAACATAGTGATTGCCTCGGATCTGGAAAAGAGTCTGCCGTGAATGCCGAACACTATGTCTGCCACGCCTGTGCTGGACTATCGCTCTGCCCTGACGACCTGAAAATAGTTTTAGTGCCGCAACCTGAAAACCCACCCGAAGGACAAATTTACTATCTCTCGTTATATTACAAAGATCTACATTTACGACAAGGTGACTGCGTATACGTATTACGTGATCACGATACCCCCGACTCCGAACGCGCCCTTTGGAATGGCGTGGGCGAAGAATTCCCACAACCCCGGCCACCTCAACGTTTACCACCCCACATCAAACTTGCAAACCTGGACATTTTTCAGATTGAAAGAATGTGGGCGGATGAAAATGGAAAACAGTTCGTTTGGGGACACCATTTCTATAGGCCACAAGATACGTACCACGAGCCTTCGCGGAAATTTTTTGTCAATGAGCTATGTCACTCTCCGTTGGAAGAAGCTATTCCTATTTGGGCGGTTGTTGGTCGTTGCTGGGTCCTTGATCTTACTACGTTTTGTAAAGGGAGACCGGTAGACGCTGTTGAGGAGCATGTTTACATATGCGAATACCGCGTTGATCGAACAGCTAGCCTTTTCACAAAGAACCGGGCGAAATTTTCTGTTTGCACACGTCGCTTTGCCTTTAAGCGCTTTGTTACAAGACTGAAACCCCAGCGAACGTACCAACCCCATGGAGCTCCTCCGAGCTCGAGTCGCAAAGCAACGGAATCCGTTACCGCTAAATCAACACCCAAAAATGAAAAACATGGGAAAGAGAAACTAAAGAAGCGGAAACAAGAGAATTCTAGCTTGCCCCAGTCCACATCTTCGGTCGCTGAAGCCCAGCTGAAGGTAAATCTCAGTTGTTGTTTCTTAATGCTAGTACAAATTAAAAATACAATATGGTTTACCTTTACAGATAGATGAGCAAAAATCGCGGCTTGATAAGCTTCTCCGCCACCTTTTGATTAAAAAAGCACCTGAAGGAAGTCTTGCTGAAGACGCCACTCACTTGTTGCACCGCGGACGTGGGCGAATGAGAGGCCGCCCACCCAAACGGAAAGGAGTGAGTTCGACAACCTAATACCATTTAGTAAGCAAGAACAGGTATGTAATTTACGAAGATACACTCGGTACACCTCGCAGCTGTACGCTGTGTATTTCTCCGAGTCTAAAAAACAAACAAATTGATTCGTATAACGAGTAAGTTACCTCCTTACCAGACGCGAACATGTACAGTGTTAAATCTTCGAAGATTGTGCTACATTATCCTCCTTTCATTTGTTGCACGATGCTTTTAGCTGCTTCACATCACACATCTGTAACATCAATGCTTGAAGCTCTACAACTTCTCCCCTACACATCATACTAGAAAAAAAAATTTTAAATTAAAATAAAAAAAAGTTTAAAAATGTAAATATATTATACAACTCAGAAAAGATACTGTATCTGCTTTAGTCGGATGATTGGTGTCCGCTGGTGAAGTCATCAGCAATCTCATTTGAAGAAAACGTTTGTTTTAGTGATAGTTGACTCGGTTACGTGCTTTCTTCCCTGTCCCTTTACTTTTGTTTAACTTTCTGCAGTTCGCCAACTTGGAAAATCTGAATACATACGTATGGAAATCAAGTCACGTCTATTCCGTTTCGTAAATTACTACCGTTATTCTATATTTAGAGTTTGACCCTATTGAAAGATTTGTAACGTTTTTATAAAGCATACAAAAAAAAAAAAACTTCATCGATGGTTTCCATAATTGAACACTAATAACTCCCTTTAGAATTCCCGTCATTTCCTATCCTCAATCTTTGACTCACGAAGATACGTCCAAATCGTCAACGTTAAAACCGAATGAGGACCGACGCGTAAATAATTTGCAAGGCACCCCTTGTATAGGCCGAAAACACCCTCGGCCTTGAATACTTTGATGAGACAGTCTAGAGGGCCCGAGTAATAGATTCCTTTTCCGTGCACGTCTAGCGTCTGATTATATAGCCTAGTAGACACAACGTCTAAAGGAGTCATAGCAGCTGCGACAGCAACTCCCGAAAGCATTGCTGCTGCAAGAGTTGATTTCCAGGAATTGGGTGGCAGTTTCTGGAAAAGAAAAGATCAATTAGTATTCATATTGAAAATTTATCAACCAAAAGTACCCTACAGTTAAACTATTGATAGTTTCTCTGCTTTTAGTAAACGTGGACAATTGGGCAGCGGAACCAACGCCTGATTTAAATATGATTTTTAGCAATAAAACTAAAGATGCTATTATCATCTTAACCTGTTCGCAACATTGATGCTGAAACTCCTCGCCAAAGTCCCGAAACTCCACTGCCACGGTATAACTTGTGCAAAGCAGATAAAAATCCGGTATGATTATGCTGACAACCCACTGCAATGACTTCACTGGACTGACTTTGCAGCTGTGTCTTTATCTTTAAGAAAACAAAAAACACACATATATAGAGAAACTTTAGTAAATGACAACCTTTAAGTTAAATTAACCAGTTTTTACAAGATAGAATGGGCTTGCTGTAAATGCTCCGAAGGCTCCTGAAATAGCACCGGCGGCAATACTATAGAAAGGAGATACAGATCCATGGCTATGTGTCCATCCCTGATTTTCAAAGAAGTGATACAAGCCAAGCCTAGTACCATTCATTGTCCACTGATACCAGAGAGCTGGTACGAGCCTAAAAGTTTGAATTCCATAATTTCAATTTCAATACGATAATAATTTAAATTCAATACCCTTTTTGTAAACCTTTGATTCCATCATTCTAAAAGAAAATTAATATAAAGAAATAATTAAAATAGCTGGTTTGCAAACACCACACTATGTTGTGCTTACAATTTTAATGTATGACTACCTTTGCTACAACATAAAATGCATGTAGTGAATTTTTATAAAGAACTGAATATGCTCCTCGGGAAAGAAGTTCTCCCTATAAGAAAGATGTCAGAGAATTGTAAAAAGCTCAAAACAAAGGAATTAAGAACCTGTAGCTGCATTCTGGTTTTAACGACATCCAATGGATTTGTAAAAAGGCATGCCCCACAAGCAGCTAAGCCACCAAATGCATATTCCATTACTGAAATCTTAACTCCTGAGGGCTAATTTAAAGTTCTACAAAATCAATCAACTCAAGGTACCTTTTATTCTCCTTGATACCTGAATAAAGCCACTTTTATGGTTATTCCCAGCCCATGTGAAGCTGCGTGCCGAATTTTTTATGTAACTGGCTATTAATTATTACCGACTTATGTGGACCCACACAACACACGCTGGGTTCACCTGACGATTGAAAAAAATTCGTCTGCATTCTGATTGCACTTGCGATCTTTTATTGCGGCAAAAGCATAGCTGTAGTTCGTGGGAAATTGATGTGGAGAAGACCACTCACTTCTCTTTGTTGAACTATGCTTAGCTCGGGTAGCTACGGCAAGATTTTGCATTTTATTGTTACTGCAGGAAAGTACAAGACATGAATAGCCTAATCCAAATTTTTAACCATTATAATTTATTGAGTTTTACAAAGGCACGGTGAAAAGACGCAACAATTTCGAATCAGGATGTCTAAATAGGGATACGACGATGACGATGTTGAAACGCTCGATCACATAAAGCAGTAGCGCACGGGAGCTATTTCTCACTTTAAAAAATACTGTTTCATAAAACAGCTAAGGACCATCATGTTTTAATAGTTTTTAATTTTTTGTCGTTGTATGGAATATAAGGAAGATGAAGAAAAGGAGTACCTCAGTTAGAGCTTTCTAAAATATGTAAAAATGTGTTTCACTTAGATAACACTACAAATATAAGAAAATTAATTTTTATAGAAGCACACGGTAGAAGCTATTTTGATATTCTAATTCATAACGTAATTCAACCAAACAATTTTGGATTAGCAGTATCTGTTGCTAACTGGGTTAGATATGCGGCGGGTGCATATCCTTGAATTCCTTCATCATTTTCTACTAACCACCATTCCGAATTTCCGGCCTCGTCGTGTTTACATAATACGGTGACAAGCTCATTTTCATGCAGATCAATCTCCAAATTCGTTCGTTTTCGGAACTCATATTCCACTTTGTACACCTAAAAAGAAAATTTTTAGGTTGGTGCAACTAGAAATCAAAAACCATTATCATTACGTTGTTCTCGGTTGTTGGCAAATCTTTGCTTTCCATTGATGGAATAATATCTTCTATGACGGCGTAAATTGGACTCTCCGCCTTCTCAGAGGAATGGCAAGTTGCACCTTCTTCTTTCTCGTCACATTCTTCAGTTAGATCGTCTATCTCGCAATAACGATGGGGAGAGTGCGCTCCTTCCGCTCCCAACGCTTCTTCGTAGGAAGGCGGTAAATCATAAATATTTTCCATGTTTGTTGAAGTTGGATCCTCGTCGAAAACGAGCGTTTCTTTTAATGATTCCAAAGAAGTTGAATTACAAGATGCACCGCTAACATCATTCGATCCCAAAGATGCAGAGGATTCGGGTCTTAATAGTTGAGTTGAATGAGATGATGCCAGTCGTGATGCTTGCCCTGATGTCGGTGACGAAACCAGGCTCAAGTGTTTGGCTGGTAAGAAACCTCGTACTTCTGTTGCATAAAAAAGAATCAATTAATTAATTACCCATTTTTTTTTCTTTTAGGGATTGGTAGAAATCTACCTCCGGCATCAACAAACCAGCGCCCTGTATTGCCCATAGGATCTTCGCGTTTGATGACACCAACAATCAGGCCGGAATTCGCAGAGAGATCCATAGATTCTTTAATATCACAGCGACCAGTCACCATATACAGCTGCTCAGGTTGATATTTTGAACGAAGCAAATTGACAGTTTCTCGACTTTGCACAACCTGAGTCACGTGAAACTAATATAGATATACAAACAACCGAGAGTAAGGTATTGGTAGATGCTTACAATTCCTTCTCCAGGGCTATGATTGCCTAAAGCTGACGAAAGCCTATTGCGTGCTGGAGTAGTATCGTTTGGTGAAACGGGTCCATCCGTAGACACGACAGACGATGTACGACGAAAAGATTTGTTGATAAAAGTAACCCTTGATAGGCGTTCAATGGCTCTGCCGTAAGCCACGTAAAAATCTTCATCTATTTCTCCTTGAAGATTAGCAATATCGGAAATCTAAGAAGATACCATCAAAAATTTTTAGAACGAACGCTAATTCGTGAGTTCCGATCTATAATACCTCATTTAAATCTAATAAAGATTTAGTAATTCTGCCAACCAACAATTTTCTAGCATGCAAAAAGGACGAAATGCAACGCCTGTATATGTTGTAACCATGCTCTGTGATGATTGGAAGTTCTTCCATCAGTTGGCTATTGAGAGCCAAATGGGTATTCCGGGCTAGATTTTCTTCCTCTTCAAGCTATGAAAACAAGATAATATAAACGTCTACATCCTTTTAAATGGAAATTAAATACTTACAGTACGTCTCATGGCTGGATCTCTGTTTCTAGCTAAACGTTCACTAGCGATATTCGAGTCAAGCAACTTGTCTCGTCTCTTCACAATTAGCCTTTCGGGGCCTGTACAAGCATCACAAAGAGCCGTCAAAGGATTACGCACATGTTGGATAACATAGGCGTCCTAGACAAGGAGAACGATGCCATTAAAAAAAACGGCAGGAAAATAGCCAAAGCACATTTACTCACAAACGAGTTCCAGTGTTGAGAGTATATCATGCGTTGGGCAGTGCGAAAATTATCGATCAATGGAACCCTATTTGCCTCGCCGTAAAAAAGAGCAAAGGCTTCCGATATTTCGAAATGCGTTTTTGATGTGATCTTCAGCTGATCGCACACTGCCGTAATATCTCGCAGAGCTGTTTGGACGACACGAAACAGTTCTCCAAAACGAACCTCCACTTCCTCGAAAGCTGTATCTTTTGTCTGGAAGAATAAATCGTATTTAACAAGCGAAATTTTTAAGAATGAAGTGGGGGCTATACGATATGCCACAAAAGAGGATTCAACGAACCGTCGGCGCAATGCCAAGTGATGTTTTCAATAGCATTCCGATTCTGGAAGATTTTTTTGCCACCGAATGCATGCTTAAACGGGAGATTTTCGTACTAAGCTTCTCCTCATGTCCAGAATCTCTATATTTCAAAACAATTTCCTTCTTGCGCTTGCTCTCGTTGATAAACGTAGCGACGGCACTCATAAGCCCCATGGCTAAAACCAAATTGCTTTTATCCCGATGGTCGTTCTCGGTGTACTATGCAAACGAGAAATAAGATACTAACAAATTTAAGCTTGTATAGGGTGATATCCTGTAGGTTAAATTACTTTTATCAATTCACCAAGTATAAGTGAGTACTTCATAATACGCTGAACAGGCTTAATTATGATGGAGCCCATGTTAAAACAAACTATCTGCTGTCGAAGGGTAGCGACACCTTCTTCCAACACTGTGCTGACGCTTGGAACATTTTCATACTGAAAAATTTGAAGTAGAATGGCACGGTTACTTAAGTTCCATAAACGATAGCAACAAAAGAACAAGATCAATTACCTTTTCCAACAGGAACTGTGCATTATCGTGATTAATACAGTAACTGCCATATACTCGACGAAATTCGGGTTCTGTTTGAATAAAACTTTTGCCGATAGAATAATCCGTTGGATGGTCTTCTTCACAATTTGTTGTGCATTTGTTCAGCAGGTCGATAAACCGCTCGGACAGTGTTATTACCTTTAAAAACAAAAACACTATAGTTTTTAAAACGTAAACAAAAAATAAATTAAGTTTACTTCTAAAATGTTTCCAAAAATAGTTGCAACGTCAACGCCTTTATCTTCGAGATACTGGAGATCATGTAATTTAAAAACTTGGCAAGTCAACCTCAAATCCCGGCAATATTCACGTTCCGTTACTAAGAGCTCCGTTATAACTTTCTCTCGTTGCTCTTTGACTTTTTTCCTGATAAATTTGGAAAACAAAATGTGGGAAAAGGTGGGTCAGGGTTTTCTAATATTTTTGGTTACCTCATCTCCAAATCACGTAGTTGTTCCTCTTCCATTTTTCGCTGTCTCTCTTTTTCGATTCTCTGTCGGCGGCCTTCCACGCGATCTTCGCCACCTGCAAATAATTCGTTATCGGTTATTATTATTTTTTTTAACCCGTGATACTGTCAGATCACTGCCACGATTCTCACGTGAATGCCATTCTTTTCCAAATTCACAGTAAAATTTTTTGAATTTTCAATGTTGTTTCTACCCAGTGACATGGCGATGAGAAAAATATTTCCTTTCCGTTCTTGTCAATAACACCAAATTGCGCGACGTCACCCAATTGTCCACAACTAGCCAACTGTCTTTGTATTCACGTTGTGTGCCAAGTGATACGTTGTCTGGCTTTACCTTGCTTTTTATCACGCTTCTTATCACCCCCGTTTCGGCATTTATTTTCAGGTTTGCTCTCCACGATTTCCACATCTTGCCACAAAGTTCTGTTACCAGCTGTATCAATTTTGAAGTGTGGTCTATCAGAAAAGTAAGGCGCAATTTTTGTAAGCCTCTAGCTACCGTAACGCATTAAAAATTCCCCTTCTTCAATTCAAAATATAAGAAAATAATGATTCTAAGAAAAAATAACTAAAACTTACTATCAGTAGGAATTTGAGGTGCGGGCCTGAGTGGTTGCGTAGCTGAATGGAGGTGACTTCCTATGGAATCCGACGAATCTTGACGGCTGAATCTCGGATGAGGATAGTCCGTGGGCGGCGGTGGGGCTGGTCTCGTGTAGCTCATACGTGAGGCGCCACTTTCGTTCATTTCCAATGAGATGCTTCCACACGCTCCATCGTTGGTATTACCACCCACGCTTATAATCGTCTCATTCTCGACAAGTTCGGAATCTAATGTTTCTACGGTTGGCTGTACAGATTGTTGTGCTGATACAACATGATGATGGGTCGTTTGTTCGTTGAAGGATTGAATTTCCTGTCGTCGAGGCGGAATAGGAGGCAATTTTCGTTCGGGTTGTTTTGAGTATTCAATTTGCAGGGTTGTAAGCGTTTGTGACCATGACGCCGGCCTTTGTTTCTCACAGGCCTGGCTAGATGAAGTCGATTCCAACAGGTTCAAATTTCGAGTGATGAAACTGTCCAAGCTCATTTGTGCACTGCCAGCAGAAGCCCCCCAGGTGGTGGCACTACTTCTTCGATTGTTGATTTCATTGGAGGAGAGATTCGACTTGGGAGGAATATCGTTCGTTAATAGGGGATCAAAATCCAGCAATAAGTTATTTGATTTGTCTGAATCTAATAGAAAGTCATGCGACTTCGATGGATTATTCGTCGATGGGCCATCACAGTCAACAACAATCTGAACAAACAGGGTGGGAAATATGCCTTTTCGACCATTAACTTCGCCTTCCATCCATTCCGCATTCACGTGCTTCAATAAATAAACTGTCTGACCGGTATAGAAATCGAGTTCATCGTCCTGCTGGCCATGGAAATCATAACAGGCGATCCCGTAAGGTCTACCGTTTATGTAGTTTTCAACTTCTTTAATTGTGTAGGATGTGGTTGCAGGTTCTGAGATGGTAGGTGCAACTATGAGTTCTTGAGAGATTCTTGGTGAGTCTTCCGCTATGAAGGAAACGAAGCCAGATGGAAAAATGCCAGTTCTTCCTTGAGATTCTCCACAAAGCCATCCATCGTCGGCTGTTCCGGTAACAATAACTTCATCTCCCTTTCTCAGATCTAGTTCATCGGGTAATTGAGCAACTAAATGTTGCAGAACAACGGCTCTTCTTCTGCCCAAAGTTCCATTATTTGATGCGCTCTGAAAGAAATAAGGGGGAAAAAATTAGACAAGAAAAACATTGACAAGATGCTGGAGAGGTTTGCTAAAACAACTTCAGAACGAACGAATACCTGGACAGGACGTAGATCTACTTGCCAAGCTAAGGAAGTGGGGAAAATACCTTCTCGGCCGTCCGCGCTTCGACCGTACCACCAGTTTGTGTCGACACGATTAAGGCCGACTAAAATTTCACCTAGATCACGAATGCGACATTAGGCGGAATGCAGGTTACAATTTTTTTTTGGTGGGTCTAATTACAGGAAATGGTGCAGAAACGCTGCGAATAGCTTAGATTACCAACCTCTTTTAAAAGAGAGATCGCCAACCTGTTGCTGATCAAAATCTCCCAATGCGGCAAAATAAGGTTGGCCAGGCAAAGCTGGAGGCAAGTGTGTGACAGCAGTCACATTTTTCTGCGGAAATCGGCCCTTATCGTTGCCTAATTGGCCATAAAACCAGTAGCGGTCTACTATCTGAGTAATCTGGATAAGGAAAGAAAAAAAAAGTCCACATAAAGCAACATCGCAGTAATTTACGTCAATGTTTTGAGTGTCGCTATTTATTGTATAAAAAACGGATTGAATAAAGAAAAAATTGTTGTTACCAGAACAAGATCGTCGTTTGTCAGTGCCAACTCCCCTTCCAGCTGCGAGTGGAATGAGTAGATAACGCGTCCAATGTATGGCAAGCGGACAGCATTGTTCGCCATCGACTGGCCCTTACGGGATCTGAAACAATGCAGACAAGATTTGTTAAACGGAGAACAACAATCACGAAGAACAAGCAAAATCCGGACTATGTTGCCTAGATACGGTATAACTAAACAGCGCAAGGAATGTGTTTAATCGATAGAAACAAGTAAAAATGGCTTCGGAGGAAGTGAGCGGCAAGCGAGAACAGATAAAACTTCCTCTTTTGCCCGACTATATAGTAAATTTCGTGGATTTCAAACGCGAAATGGTAAGATTGGATTATACAGCTGAACAATTACGGCGGGCGTGCCAAGAAGTCGAGGAAAGACGGAGAAAAATGAGAGACCGTCTCAGACGGGAATCCGACGACGTAGCTGCACGAGCTCACGCGTGTCATCAACGTCAACTACGAGACGACCAAGAAACGCTCGAGTTACAAAAAAGGGGTAGGCTCATGGCTGAACGTAGACGAATACTAGAAGCCGAACTCCAAACCAGTCGAATGCTTTATCAGGAATTGATTCGCAAGCGGGCAAAACTAAAACATTGGCTTGACGGTCTTGAAGAGCATCGATCTTTTCTCAGTGAAATTATATCACACAAAGTTTCACCACGAACTCCGAGAAGCGCACGACAGTCCAGGTCGACCTCAACGTCAAGGGATGAGGAAGACAAGATCGTGGAAGTGATGCAAAATCCTATTTTGATTCGTTGCCGCTTGGCTCACAAGGAACGCAATGTTATCGCCCAATCACGTATGGTTTTCCAAGCGTGTCAACTGATGGATCGCTGTTGCGGCTCCGCAATCGAAAAGAATGAAAGCAATGTTGGCAGGGAGAATTTGGAAATGATAACGCCTTCTTCTCGATTGAATTTCAATAGAGGAGGGGGATTGCAATCTGGTTTAAATGACCAAATATTTGCCATGATTCATCGGTAAAACTACGAAATAGAAAATAGCATTTGATTTAAATAACGAAGCAGCATTCTGTTAATTTTTTACCTATAGCATGTACAAACAATTCATCGCTCCCAAAAGTAGCAGTTGTGATCCGTTAGGTAATTTGGCCGCTCTGGAACGTTACGCTTACTACGTATTGCAAATGGTTGATGCTTGCGATCCTGCCATGCTCAAGAAAATCATTGCCAAAGTAGTAATTGACAAGAAAAAAACTATGGAACAAGAGAAAGCAAAGCGGGAAGCAGCTCATCGGGCTGAGCGTGAACGTAAAGCGCAGGCCAACGCCATGTCGGCTCCGTCGCAATTTAGGAGAGTAACAGTCGTCAACCGTAATCTATTGCGAGGCATTACACGATTTGCAGCGCCACGCGGAAAACTCACTACTGATTCTCAGGAGGAAGTCGAAATTGCTCCAGATGATGAGCTTCTCTATCTCTTCCGGCTGCAACTGTGATCAGTACATGATCGGAGTGTAATCACGATAACATATCAAATTTTCTTTTCATGTCTTGTAGTTCTGTATAGCATGGAGTACAATTTAAATTGTATCATTATCTCGGTTACGTTTCTTTTTATTTCCGCCTTCCACACGCATCTTGATTGCACTTTCTTCAGATCTTCACAAGGCGACTAGTCTTTTACGAAACAAAAGGCAAAAAAAAAAATGAACAAAATTTCGATTATCAAATTCAGAATTGGAGAACACGTGGGATACAATATCAGCGATCATGCCAGAGTCAACGAGGGGTTTAAAACAGACAACAAACAATGTAGATCAGTATGAAAGAAAGAAGTCAGCGACTTAATGGTGGGAACCCATTGTGATTGTTACTAATGCCATAGCAACAAATCCAAGAAAGTGGAAGGCGACTTTTGCCATCCTGTCTTTGGAATTTGCCAGTTCAGCCGGAACTAGCTCGAGGAATGTGACGTGAATAAATATACCAGCAGCAAGCGATTGGAAAATGGCTGAGGCGACGGATCCTCCGGTACCGGGTGCTTGTTGAACAATCAGACCAAGAAAAATGCCTAGCGGGACGGCTAAGGAAAAAATGAGAATATATTTGACACCTTGTTTAAGGGTCAAATGTTGGCGAGCCATGGTAATGCCAACTGAGAAGGCAATGAGAGCTTCATGAAAGACGATCGCGAAAAACAGGTGGAAGATTTTCATTGGATCTGTTTGCAAGCCAAGGGCCATGCCTTCAAACATTGAGTGAATGCTGATGGCCATATAAAGCAAGGCTAGACGAAGGGTTCCCCCGGACTTGTTCTTGAGTATCATTTCAACTTGATGATGGCTACAGTTTGGTCCTGCTTGGGGTATTTTTTTAGGACTATGTGATTCATCGCTATCTTCTTCTTTGAAAGTGACCATGGGGACATTTTGGTAGATTCTTGGGAGATTGACTTCTTTCAGAACAGAAGGACTCTCTGGTGAGACTACTTCCAACGGTTTTTTCCCCAGTAGTTGTTCAGAAGCACTTTCATCTCTAACCGTCTTGTAGTAATTCAATTTAGTTGATCTTTCAGTCTCATCGAGATTTTGGGAAATTTCCCAGGTCCCCTTCTGTAAGTTCTTGGATTGCTGACATTGCAGGATAAGTTGTTCAACTGACATGATAAGGAAGAAGCCTAGTATACATGTAAACTCTGCCGCAGGAAAGTCAGTTGTAATATTAAGGTCTTCAAGCACTTTCCGTGTTTTGTCCTGGGCATATGGAAGAAGGCCTAGAAAGCACATTGCAATGAAAACACCCCCGGCCATACAATTACAGAAAGACATTATCCGTTCGGTGCCACGACTAAAATTGCAATCCTTTGATGATTTTTTGGCAACAATACATACAGGGATCAGGGCGCATATGGTCATAACAATATAAACGATCAGCGCAGTAACCACCAGCAAAACTTGGCTATCCATCTTTAACGGCTAGGACGGGATTTTAATGGAATGTTTTGTCTTTCGAATCGTCTTTGTTACAAATCACTCTTCCCATTCACCAGACCAGATGCCAGTGACTGTGAACGTTCACTCTGTATCGGAAAAACTCGACTACTTGAGACAACGACACTTGAAAACACTTCTCTTGTGCCTTGAGCGAAAAATTAACCCGAGATCGGTCAACACCCTCTGTCGGCCGATTTATATTTTCGTATTTTTGTTATGTTTGATTTTCTTTTGCTTTCGTTTTACTTCCTGCTATAGCTACGACAATTATCTATGACAATGTGATGAATTCTCCTACCTTCAAGGTTTTCGCGTCACGTATTCTTGGTAAGACGCTGACCGTCCTTAAGGAAACCAATTCTACTGCGACAAGAAAAAGCCGTCTCAAATCCTCAATGTCACAATGTTATACTTGCTGAGCAGACTAGAATATGCCGTCAACATTTTATCAAACCCTGGTTGCCTACTTTAATAAAGAAATTCACAACTAAAACAAAAAGCAACTAACTAGGTTTTAGTTAAGACAATAAATTTAATTTAAGCCATGCAACAGTTTAGAAAATCAGCAACCCTTAAAGAAAAGACTAGATCGAATTTTTTTTCCCTTTCCATCGACGTGGCAACATTCGAATAATTTATTTAGAATAATATCACGGCCATCTTTCGCGAAAAGACGTGGGTAAAGATAAGGGATTATTACTTTAAACTTTTAAGAGTTCGTTCTGAAGACGTATAAAGTGGGAAGAAAGTTATATTTGCGTAAGCACCATGACAATTTTGCCCAAAAAGAAGTCGTCTCAAGCGCGGTCGGAATCTGAGAGCAATACTGATGGATCCCCTCTCCAACATCTCTCAGTTGGAAGCAATAATCATCTATCACATATTGGACCCGTACCTCAGGTAACATAGTGTTTCTTAGAATTCATATTCCAGTAAAGCTTTTTAAAGCAATTTCTCTATAATAATATTTGGCTACCAACTAAATTCCTGTCCACAATTGTCATTCGAGACACTCAAAATGGCTGGTCCCAGCTGGACTACCATGTATACATAAAAAGCAAATGGTGCTTTGTTCATTACACACTTGCCATATAGTCAGTACTGATAGGCAAAATAATATAACAGTACAGAGTTATATAGTGCTTACAAACCTCTTTTATTTGTGATTCAATATTACTGTTGTTTACAAATTTCTTCATAGGTTACAGAACCACTGAATGTGGCCCGGCTCTCTGGTAGAACATCAACAAGCCATACACACAGCCATGGCCATAGCAGTCAGTCATCCTCTCGCTATGAAGATTATGACCTAGAGAGTGGTCCCAGTCAAACAAAGAGGAGGATGAGAGTGAGCCCGCACAGGTATGAATTTGGTTAAAAAAGAACATACTTAATTGAGATCTAAAAGCATTTTTCTGTTATTCAGAGCTGTTCGTCCTAAGCACAGAGATAGAAATTCATCCACCTCTGCCATACCCAGTACTAGTTCAGCTATACACAATGTTGCCTCTTCGTCCAGCTCAGGGAGTTCTCCCACACCTAGCCATGTAGTACCAGAACCTTCTTCGTCTTACCACTGTGAAGATGAATCAGGAAGTGGATACAACAGTGGAGATGAATATGGACCTGCCAGATCTTCCTCTTCTAATGTAGCCATTTCTGAAGAAGAATGGGAACAGGTATTTTGTAGTAACACATTCTTGGCATCGCCTTGTTAGTTGTTTTTTTCTTGTTTATTTATTTTTTATTTTTGGCATCAGAAAGAGAGATGGTTTGAGAAAAAAATGCGGAAACGAGGTTTCATTATCAAACGTATGGGTGAAGACGGTGCGTGTCTATTTCGTGCAGTGTCTGATCAAATCTATGGTGATCAAGAAATGCATTCAATGGTTCGCAAGCATTGTATGGACTATATTGTAAGTTACTTTTATGTTGTACTCCGACAAAGTTATTGAGATGATCAATGCCTTTTTTTTCTTCTTTCGTGCATCTGGGTTTCTAATAGGATGCCAATGGAGACTACTTTTCGCAGTACATGACTGAAGATTTCGCAGCGTACGTGAGCAGAAAACGTTTGGAAAATGTTCACGGGAACCATATCGAAATGCAGGCTATGAGCGAAATGTACAACAGACACATTGAAGTCTTCTGCTACAGTGTTGGTACGTCTTCCTCAATTTCTTCGTCAGTAATTCCTAATATCAATATAAAATTCTTGTAGATCCCATTAACATTTTTCATGGAAAACATCAAACTGATGACGAACCTATTCGATTATCCTACCACCGAGGGGTTCATTACAATAGTTTGGTTGATCCTTATAAAGCAACTGTCGGCGTTGGTCTGGGGTTGCCCGGATTTGTTCCTGGTCAAGCGGACAAGAAATTAATGGGTGATGCTATGCGGCAAAGTGAGGAGACGCTGATTGAGCAAGCCATGTTGGAAGACAAAGTCAAAGCCACAGATTGGGAAGCTACGAACGAAGCTATTGAGGAACAAGTGGCGCGCGAGAGCTACCTTGACTGGCTAAGAGAAAACGAACGACGAAACAGACAACAGCAACGTTCTGGTCACTCGGCAACCACATCTTCAAACGCTTGCGAGCTTCGTTCACCCAGAACCTCAGCAGCGACGTCTTCTGCTCGCAATTCGCCAAAGCCTTCCTTTGTTGAACATCAACGGAAGTCGCCAAATGCATCGCCTCGAGCTTCAACATCACGCAGCGTTACGACATCTAGTAGCCGAGATGGTTCTTCAGCCAGCCCTATCGCATCGCCTGCTGCGGGTACATCGAATTCTGTCACGGTGAACTCGAGTAAACCTGATTGGGGACTTGGCCCAGGTTTTGAATTAGCTGAAACAGCTTCATTTCTCGGACAGTTGCCACCCGATATGTTTGGTAAGAGACGTTGGTTTCACGAAAAGTTTTCGAAATAATTGTGGTGTATTTTGGCAAAAGGTTTAGCGGATTGGGAGGATGCCGGACTTCTGGCCCAGGTGTTAGCGGCATCCCAACAAGAGTATCTGGATAAGCTGAAAAAAAGCCGAGAACCTATCGATGAGACGAAAGATAGCCCTAAAGAACAGCAAGAAGAGAAGCCGATTGATCAGAGTAGTCGCGACAGTATGATGGCAGATCCATCTAGCGACCTAACCACTGCGAACGGAACTAACAATAGTTAACCCAGACTCAGTTGTTTTGTTTACGTACTGTCTTTCTTATCTTTTTCCCCCGTCAGTCGCAGGGAGTTAAAGAGGCGTGTACCAGAGGAGCCAAGAGAAAGGCATTTTTGCCATGCAAAATTGCTAATCTTTGATTCTTGCGGTCTACATTTAGACCTGCAGTGACGTCTGACTGACACAATTGGATTGAACTTTCCCTTATACTTGTCTCCTCCAGCGCCCATGCTCGCAAACTGGCTGCCAAATCATGTAAAAAAAAAAAAAGGAAATGTCATCCGCGTTCGAAATCCAGTGAAGCAAGAAAAAAAAATCACTTTATAGAAAAAAGTAAATTGAAATCATTTGTTACACAGCTTTTCTGTCAAAATAGCCGCAGATGCCCCCCTTGCCCTGGTGCCTTGGAATATCTTTCGTCGTGGTTTTCTCCATTTCGTCTGCTCGTCTTGCGGATGCTGGAACTAACGTCTCCGTACCGCGGTACCTTGGCAGCCAGCTGATGTGATGGCCATAACTCGCACTTTTCTCGTTTGTCACGTTTCTTCTGTTTTTGTTTTCGTTTTGCTTTTCTTGTAGGTTAGAAACACGTCTAGCTACTCCCGTCTGTTGAAAGCTAAATCATATGTTTTCTTGTATCACTGACCTCTTGGGCTTTTCGTGTTTGTTTTAAATCTCTTTCTTCCTTGTTTCTGCTCTTGACACTAAACTTTGTGTCAATGGGAAGAAGATCAACTGCTTTCTTCTTCATATCTCACCCGTGTACTGCAGATATAAATCTATTTGATGACGACGAAAAATTTAAGAAAATGAAAGAGACAAAAAAATCAAGCTATATGCAAATATAATAGGAAACTTACTGTCAGCCAGTACCACATTCTACTTGTTTTTACGCCTCTTCGCACACTGCATATTTCGTAAAACAAAAAAATCGAGAGAAATCTAATGCAACAAACTATTTGATGAATATGTAGAGCAGAGCGTTTGGGGAAAATGGTTACGACCGATTTTCTTTTTTGCGTAAAACGACCATGTACCACGGTCAACACAAGCAAGAAATGAGAAAAATCCTATATATTTTTTGGGCCAGAGAGGGCATGAAATTCAGTCCGCTTTTGGCTCGAAAATGCGGTTGGAAAGGAAACATAGGGAATAGGGGAAACTATAGACCAGGTCTAGCTTATTTCTGATTGGTGACTTTCCAAGTTGACGTCACAGATCGGCCATATTGAAAAAAGCTAACACTAGAGGGCCAAGAAGCAGTGGCGCCCTCAACGGCCAGACAATTTCAACAGAAGAGAATTTCCAGTCTTTTTTGTGTGGCCTGCAGAGTGTGGTGTGTCTGTGATTTCGGCGTTTGGGCCCGGTCGACGACACTTCTCCCACCCCTGAAAAAAAAACTCGGAGTGTGTGTGTGTGAGTGTGTGGTGGGGCCAAAGAAGGAATTTCTCGTGCACACACTGAAAAAAGTCCGACATTTTGGGTTGCCTATCGCCTTTGTTTTTAGTCTCATCAGTTTTAACCCTCGTTACCCAGAAGAAGATACCCAAAAACTGGTGTTGTGTCGACTTGGTGAAGGTAAAAAACGCCACACACTTGTGTGTAGGATGCTTCGTTTATGGAAAAATCTACGGGCTGTATGGGTTCTCTTTGTGTGTGTGTCTGTGTTTGGAGGGTAGATGGATTCCCAACTCGAGTCGGAGCCATGGTGAGGGGGTGGAAGGGGAAGGGAATAATATGGGGGAGGGGTGGAGGGGACCAGACATCCAACAAAAAAATACCCCCTCTAGAAAAAAGGGAGAGAGAGAGAGAGATGGGAAGGGGGGATAGAAAAAAAAACATGGCGGGTGAAATTCTATATATATAGTTATATTTTTAAAGAAGGACCTAGGCCCTTGTGCTGCCTACGGGGTTTTTATGCTGTTTTTGTTCTCAACGATGGTCAATTGTTTCTGTTTAGACGCCTAAGAAAAAGGTTTTTTTGTGGAGATTTTGACGCTGATCATCTGCCTTTGTCTTTCAGGAACATTTTCTGTCAAGGATAACCACACCAGCACAAGAAATCGCCGATGGGATCGGTACAACAGAAGCCACCACACGAAAAGTCAACAGCCAACCAGACAGTGCCCATTGCTGTCACAAACCTTTGTTGTCTCAGCTCGGGCTCTGATTGTGGTTAATAGCCAACCCAATCACTTGCAGAACCACACACCACTAGGCACGACAGAAGAGAATGTTTGTGTGATCAGTCAAGAAAGAAAGTGGAGCCATGATCAGGCTCCTGTGATAGAGCCTTTTTCTTCTCACAACCAGAAAGGCTCGAGGTTGTGTTCCTCTTCTTTTTTGTGTATGTCCCATTACAACCCAGAATCATTTATTCCGCCTGAGCCCCACACACAAAAAAGTAGATAGGAATAAGCCAGGCTAAAGGTAGCCCTAGCTGTTGTGTGTGTTGGGGGAAAAAGGGCGGGTGCTGTGTGTGGGGGTTGGTTTGGCGATGTCGCTGGGCTATTTCATGAACACGCGCTGGGGCGGACTGGCGGCAGCCGTAGCGGCACAGCAAGCGACCAACGACGAACTCCACGCTCTCAATCCTTCAGCCATCCCGCATCACTACTCTGAGGAGAACAGCAATCCGTTCGCCTTCACGTTGCCCTACGGCGCTCCGTTATCGATTGCCGGCGCCTATCCTCCTCAGCACCACAATCACAGCAGTGGTGCCACGACGGGCAATAACGGTGGACCGACCTATCACCAGCAACAACAACAACAACACCACCACCATCCGCACAACGCTTTTGCGCCTTCAGTAGAACTCGGAGCCGCATTGGGTCTAGCGGGTGGACCGTTGGATCCTCTCCGTCTGACTTCTCCTTCTATGCCACATCTCTGTGGCCTCGACGAGAGGACGATCGGACATTTCAAATCGCTTTATCCTCCTCCGCCATCTCTAAGTGGTGTAGGCCAAATCGACGATTCATCGTCGATGCTTTGGCAACCGCATCAGCAATCGTTGCCCGTCGCTGTGCCTCCTCATCCTCATCACTC
This sequence comes from Daphnia carinata, assembly GCF_022539665.2. NCBI lineage: Eukaryota > Metazoa > Arthropoda > Branchiopoda > Diplostraca > Daphniidae > Daphnia > Daphnia carinata. Next base: position 8,984,295 of record NC_081337.1, read on the forward strand.
TCTACCTCTGCCCACTTCCTCATCCAATACTCATCCTTCGTTGAACTCGTTGGGGAACAACGGCCAACAGCAACATTTGAACTCGCATCCACCCGGAGTCGCTCTCTTGCCCATTTTGACCCCGCACGTTCAATCGTCAGAAATGCCAAGCGACAGTCCACCTTCGCAGCAGCAGAGCTCGTCGTCGGGCAGTAAGAGCAACGGGACGGGCAATGGAGTGGTGACAAAGCCAAAAGCCAAGCCACGACAACCAGAGGAGGTACTCAAGTACTTCAGCAACGTGCTGACGCCCTACGAGTGCCAGGAGATCCTGAACTACCCCCATGTCTACTTCATTGGAGCCATGGCTAAGAAGCGGCCCATCATGTCGACGCACAACTCGGGCTACGACGACGAACAAGACTCGTATATTCACGTTGTCCACGACCACGTGGCCTATCGCTACGAGGTGCTCAAAGTCATCGGCAAAGGTAGCTTCGGCCAGGTGGTGAAAGCCTACGACCACAAGAACCACGTCTACGTGGCGCTGAAGATGGTCCGCAACCAGCCCCGTTTCCACCGCCAGGCCCAAGAGGAGATCAAAATCTTGGAGCATTTAAAGAAGCAAGACAAGGACAATAAGATGAATGTCATTCATTTACACGATTGCTTCGTCTTCCGCAATCATGTCTGCATCACCTTTGAGCTGCTCTCCATCAACCTTTACGAGTTGATCAAGAAGAACAAGTTCCAGGGCTTCAGCCTGCAGCTGGTCCGCAAGTTTGCCCATTCGCTCCTTCAGTGTCTGGAGGCCCTCGCCCGCAACCGCATCATCCACTGTGATATGAAACCCGAAAACGTCCTCCTCAAGCAGCAGGGCCGCAGTGGCATCAAAGTGAGTAGATATAAATTTTTTATATGTTATTATTTATCTAGTATTTCTATGTCTCTTTCTGCCTTTCTCCACCCACTACTACTACCATACGTTCACTTCTTTTTTGTGTGTGAGGGCGTGGGGGGGGGGAATGTAATGGTCGGTCGGATGAACTGGACGGCATCGGCTGTGTGCCGGGAGTACATGGAATAGAAACGGGACTCTTGGGAAAGAAACCGAAACGTTCTCACTCGGGACTCGACGACGAATGTAGCGGGATGATGGAAAATTTCGATTAACTGTTCCGGGTTCGATGGAAACCGCGGCGTTATTTTTTATTGTGAGAGGGGCTTCATTTCTAGTTAGTGGCTTTATTCGATCCGCATTGTTAGAGAGCAATAGACCCTCGAAAAAGAAAAAAACATTTCCGTTGACCGAATATTGTGTACAGGTCTACATGTAAATACAGTCTCTTCGTCGTTCTAATTTGAAGGATTTTATGGCACACGGGGTTCATTATCTTGGAGGGGAAGGAGAGAAAGAACGAACGGAGACAGCGAAAAGAAGGTTTCCTTGTGACACTGCCGATCGATTTTCTGGGTCTGTCCAGTGTCTGCGCAGCACGCGCAACTTGACCGATGCTGTGTATCCCAATCATACGCAAAATGTTTCTCCTAAGGAAACGGCCATTTTCTGTATATTTCACGTGTGAAAGAAGAAGAAAATAGAGGGGGAAAGAACTCACAAAGATTTGAGACTAGGGCCGCTCGGACAAAAGAAAGAGATGTCGGAAAAAAGAAAGAGGGTGGTGGAGTGAGTAGTGATGGTGGGATTTAAATCATAAATATTCCCCCTTTCTCAAAGACGAATCCGCCTCTATGGGTTCCTTGTTCCCAGGAAACACTTTGACCTGCACTGACCCTAGAAGGGGCTGCCGACTGGTTCCGTGTGGCTTTTGCTTTTCTTTACTCACTTCTTCCCAGCACATTGGGTCAGCCACCTGGTGTGGGTTTGCCAACCCTCGTCTTCTTCTTTTCTCCCTTTGTTGAGGCTTTCTTGAGCCCAGCCAGCTGTGTAGAAAGAAAGCCGAGGAGGAGTAAAAGAGAGAGAGAGAGAGAGAGAGAGAGAGAGAGGAAAAAAATGGACACCAACAGGTGCGGGAAGAAGAACGGGCTTAAGCAAGACAAAACTTGAAGAAACTGACGACGAGCTGTTGCCGTGTGCGCTGTATATGATGATGATAAAAGAGAAACCGTTTCTTGGGTTGCCAGCTTTCACGTTTCTCTTTGGTGGAAGCGCATCTTGGCCGTGACAACGAATGAGATTGTAAAAAAAAAAAAAAAAAAGAAGGGGGAAAAATCAGATGTGGCTCCTGTTCAACTGGAGATAGGCTTGCTTTGCTGCCACTTGGTTCATTGTGATTTTCTTAATTGGAAAGTGAACTGCACTCGAGGGTCGTCTGCATCGCTATACAAGCCTGGGAACCGGCGTCACAGTTCAAGGGCGGTCATTTGTGGCGCCGATTGGGGAACGCTCGGAGCAGCAGCAAGTCGCATACTTCTTTTCTTTTTTTCTTTTTCCCCATTTTGCCAGTTTTTGAGTGTATCATATTTGTTGTGTATTGGCGCTTTGAATCGGCGAGGATAGTATTATTCCAGTATTCGGTTGGTCGAACTTCGTGAAGGGCACATATAAAAATTTCAAAGAATATATGGTGGCCATGAAGTTGTGCGCCCCAGCAAAGTCTCGCACCCCTCCTAAAAGCCTCGAGACTTTCACTGTACACAACGTTGCCATGCTAAGAAGACGGAGCCGCCCACTCCAACCTTGGAATTATTCCTCTGGTCTCTTATTCCCCCGTTTTCCCTTCTGCTTTTCTTTTTTTTCTCCTTCTCTTTGAACGTCTTTTCGTTTTGGACAATCAACCGTCCAGGCAGATCCCAACTTCCTCCACCTCCTCGTTGACCTATATTGAAATGGTCAATGATAAAAAAAACGACGATCTTGTTAGTCCATTACTGAATGAGGTCGAGAACGCCATCGAGCCACATGAGAGACATTAAGGTGCTTCCGATTCGTGTGAATGAGTTTTCTGTTTGTGTGTGTTTTGTATTTTATTCGCTAAAAAGAAAAATAGAACGGGGCCACTGCCAAGGAGGTGCAAAAAGAAGGGAACGCTTTATAACGCCATCTTTGTTGTCAGGTGTGTTGTGTATTAGTGGTCGGTTTGAACGGATGAAGCTTCCGCCTTGGCCGTTCCCGATTTGGAACTCTTCATTTCCTGCGCCCCAAGTTTTTTAATCAACAACGTCTGCTCACTTCAAAGAGAGAGTCTTGTTTTGGTCTGCTACTTTTCTGACGCATCTGCGCGCGTCTATTTAGGGGGTTTGGGGAGCTCACATTCGGTAGCTACTGGCCTCTTTTACCAGCCACTTGAAAAGACAAAAAATAAAAGCGGACGTAGGATGTTATCGACAATTTTGCAATGCACGACGTCAGTCGCTTCGATGAATCCCGTGGTTTTTGCTAGTCTTTGAGATTGGCGTGAACTGATAAGAACCGGTTCTTTTGTCACTTGGCAACCTTGTTGCTAATCGATTCCGTTCCCAATTGTAATGTAATCTTTGTAATTACAATCAAGCAACTCTAGTTGAGTAGTTTCTTGTTTTTCTCTCATATTTACGTTGCTCTCCATTTTCTCTTTCTTCCCCACCCGTTTCTGTAGGTTATCGATTTTGGCTCGAGCTGCTACGAGAACCATCGGGTCTACACGTACATCCAGTCGCGCTTCTACCGAGCACCCGAAGTCATTCTGGGCCTGCGCTACGGCCTACCCATCGACATGTGGTCGTTGGGGTGCATCCTGGCGGAGCTCCATCTCGGCTACCCTCTCCTGCCCGGCGAAGACGAGTCGGACCAACTGGCCTGCATGATTGAATTGCTGGGCATGCCGCCACCGAGGCTCATCGAGCAATCGAAAAGAGCTAAAATGTTTTTCAGCTCCAAGGGATACCCCCGCTACTGCATGGCCACGACAAGGCCGGACGGCACCATCGAGCTACAGGGCGGTTCGTCTAGACGAGGCAAACCGCGCGGACCACCCGGTTACCGGAGTTTGGCCACGGCCCTTAAAGCCAAAGGACAGGGCTACAAGGTCACTACCGCCAACAGCACGGCCAACGCAGCCGCTAACGGCGGCATCAGCGCCGCCGAATGGTCCGAAGACGAAACCCTCTTTGTCGACTTCATCTCCCGATGCCTTGACTGGGATCCAGAGACCCGGATGACACCCGATGAGGCCTTGCGGCACGGATGGCTCCGACGGAGGTTACCCCGGACTCCAGCCAAATCGACGGCCGTCGAGAGTCCGGCTAGACAGGCGCCTTGGCGGACCTCGAGTACCGGCAGCGTCGGTAGCGGGACCAATAGTCTAGGTGGAGGTCCCGGTGGCGGCAATGGCGGTTGCATTAGCGACCGTTCGAGCGGCGGAACCGGTGACTTGATGGTCCTCGGTGACACTACTTCAGCCAACGGGACAACAGTCTTGGTTCAATCGACATCCTCGGTTGGCACCTCAACCTCTGCAGCCGGTAGTGGTCAACAACAGCAGCAGCAGCAACAACAACAGCAACAGAACGGCGGTGGAGCTTGGCCGCCGGTAACTACCAGGGTCTTTATGAGGACTCGGAGAGCGGCCATGAATGAGGCGCTGGCTTTGGCTGGCCAAGGGAGCTCTTCGGCGAGCGCTTCTGGCATGTCGGTGGCGACCAAATTGCCCCACAGCGGCAGCACCGGATCCCTAGCTTCGACATTGACGGGTCCAGCAGCAGCGGCCGGGCAAAGACGATACTCTACCCGGTTACCCGTCATTGATCACTCGTGCTACCCCAACGGCGTTTCTTCCTAATGAAACTGAGAGTTTTTACCCCAGCTCTCACAACCAATCTCCTCCTTGTTTTTTTTTTGTTGTTTTTGTTTGTTGTTTTTTTTTCTCTCGCTCTCTCACTTTCACCCTCTCTCTCTCTCTCTCTCTTTTTTTTACTTGATATGTATTTTACCCCGGCATTCTCATTTCACGCGACACGGACGAAACATTCGTCGTAAGAAGCCATCGACAGCATATGCGTCCTCCTTGTACGCTTTTACTTTGTGTCTCGTCAACTGCCTCCCCTCGCGTCTATTTCGAGGAGCAGCAAACGATAAAAGTCATCAGCCGTTGTCGACTTGTGTTACCCTGTTTTTGAAATGGTCTTTTTTTTTTCTTTTTTTGATTTTTATTTGGAAAGCAAAACACTCACGGGTAAAGAAGGACGTAGAAATCTCTTATTTCACTAGTGCACGCTGATTTAGAAAAAGAACGAAGAAAGAATAAGAAGAAGATGAAAACGGGCTGTCTCTATCATCTCCTTATCAAATTCTGATCTCCGCGGATCGTTGACGAATTGTCTTGCTTCTTATTTCAACTCCCGAACGAGGCATGGAACGTCACACATTAGGGTGGGCTAAAAAAAAAAAAAAGAACGGACTGAAGAAGGCGACGACGAAATTTTTTAAGAATAAGAGAAGCTCTCTTCCACACCCACTCGCTCATTCGTGATGATCTCTCGCTCGCGTTGTCTGCAAGGATATCGCTGTGGAAGTTTAGGTTCCTCCGGGTGGTTACAAACAAAACAAAAAAAGACACATAATTATAAAAGGGAGATTTGGGTGTTGCTCATTCGTTGATTTCTGGACTAGTTTTCACGTTTTTAACTATTGTTTATTTGTTTGTTTGTTTTTTCTTTCTTTTCCTTCTTTTTTTTTGCAATATTTTTTTTTTGTGTGTGTATTGTGTTGGGTCGAAGTTCTGACTTAGGACGTCGCCATATCGACACGCCAAAAAAAAATCTAAAAAGAAAACTAATGTATTTAAAAGAAAAAGACAAAAAAAAAAGACGGAATTATGTGACATTTGGGCGATTACATTTGACCAGAGCCAAACAAAAGTGCAGAGATGGCGAATAATCTGTAGTTTCTCTCCACAACATTCTCTCAGAATGATGATTTTTTTTCCTTCTTGGATTTGAAAAAAAAAATGAAAAATATTTGCATCCCCCTTCCCAATATTTTTAATAATTTGGTCGATGAGAGCAACGGTCCCATTGTAATTTGCCCTTCTTTTGTTTCAGAAATAAAAAATCGTTTCGATTGACGACTCACGTTATGACACCCGCAACAGGAACAAGTGTAGCATTGTTTAGCATGTCCATTATAGTTTTGTTGACAAACATGATTCCTCTCCCGAACGTTCTCTCTGCTTCTTCTTGTACACGTTGAGAGAAGAAAACGTATTATTTTCGTACCATTTGATTTGGATCCTCGCATGCAGAGAAGGAATACCATCTCTCAGCGAATAGTTGATGGCACCTCAAGGGGAAAATATGTTTTCTCTTTCAGTACCCAGCGTCATTGCGTCCTCGTCGATTTAAACCGTTGTCTCTTTTCGGTCATGAAGTTGCCGTGGCGAAATGTTTGTTTCCCCAAGCACGAAAAAAGCCACCGATCATTCAGGGTCTTCGGAAGGATCTTGAAAAATTCCCGGAGGGGAATCATACACGCAATTCTCCCGCAGCAGAAAGCATCTGCCTCCTTCTCTCCAAACTTGTTCCGTAGTCTCCTTGTTGTCATGACCAAAATGCATCGTAGTAAGCTTTTATTGCGTTGTTCACTTCTCATTCTCGCTAGAGATCCGAAAATCATCTTGCCCCGACCGTCGACTCTCGCTGTCCTTCTCTATCCATCTCTCTATTTCTCTCTCTCTATGTGTATTTGTTCATGTTTTTTTTTTAATTGACGCTCCGTCGTGTGTGTGCGTGTGTGAAAGTGCCGAGTATTGCTATTGCTACTGCTGCTCTAATGCTGTGTATTTGGCCTTGTATTTTGAACGATAATAATGAAGTGAATGACTGATTGTGTCACAATGTCTTGTGGGCTTTAAACCAATTTTCCCCCCTCATGTTTCCCCTCTCTCTCCGATTCTCTTTTGTGTTCCTCTCGTATGTTAGTAATGAACGTGATTTTAAGTCGACAAGACAGCGAAAAGAAAAAAAACCTCGTATGAATCACCTGATTTCTTTCATTTTTGATGGATGCGACCTCTGCATTTTAACGCACCGAGAAAAACATGTCTAGTTGGTGGGTTACAGAAAAGGGGTGATACGCACTTCATCGATTAGCCGAATGCGACGTCATCTGATCCGATTCGGATAAAAACTGGGTTAAGGTTGGTCGATGATCTATTTATTCCTGGCGGTTCAGGGTCGAAAGCTTGTCAAATTTCAAATTGTATTTGTTTATTTTCCGCGAAAAATAACATGGACCGACGACAGGTTTGAGTTTTCAAGCTCATCGCAACAAAGGTTCGACGCCCTTTTTTTTTTTTTTGTTCTTTTTAAAATTTTTTGAGTGGGATTATTGTTGGCGTAAGTAGTCTGACTCACCAGTGAGAATTAGTCATGTTTTCTTTTTCTTCCAGGGGAACCAATAACTCAGAGCATATAGTTGCAGTTTTGGGTTCTGGCTGTACACCTTGTCGGCAGGCAGACAATTCCCGAGAGAATGTTCTTATTGTCTTTTTTTTTTTTTTTACGTTTTCAGAAAGCAGTCAGACCGGATGAGAAAGAAACTAACTTGACCGCAACTTTATGTCGTTTGACGACCTTGATGCCAATCGTGTATTGTGAAAAATACAGGCGTGAATCTATCCAAGAAGGTCCTTCACCATGGAATGAATTATATCCGGCTGACATTCTTTCACTTGTCTACCAGACGGCCGACGAGGTTTTGATTAGGGTCTGAACATTGAAATTAGGATTTATCCTGTACGTCAAGGCAAGAAGAAGAAGAAAAAAAGGAATGAACGCGTATTCGAAACAAATGAATTTGGCCTACCTGTGCATGGCGTGACTTCGTGAGAAGGGAGTGGATGGTTTCATTCATTCGCTGTTTTTTTTTTTTTTTTTTTTTTTTTTTTATTTTTATTGTTGCTATTGGTCTCTGATCAAATGGAAGTCGTTGATTCGATTCGTGCGACATTCGTGTTGCAGGTAAACTGCCGTTCCGGTATAGGGACAGACGAAATCGAAAGCAGCCGCTCGTGTTTGACATGAGACGGCCCCTTGCCCTAAATCAGACACGAAAAAAAAAGGAAAAGAAAAATGAAATCCAATCGAAAGAAGAGAATCGAAAGAAGAGAAGAAAAGATCATGTCTGCCGACTTTAATTTCGAGACCAACAGAGAAAGTTTTGACCAAGAAACGACGTCAGATCTCTCCGAGAGAAGGTCACGATGAGTCAAGACTTTCTTCTTTCTCTCTGCCGGTTTCTTTCATTCTTTCCATCCTGCTAGAAAACAAAAAGAAAATATCACCAGTCTCCTCTCTCTTTCGATCTCACAATTTGTGAGGCTCTGCTCATCGAAAGACGGAGGGGCTCGTTCAGTCTTTTGGTTCATCTCTTTCTTCGGTCTCTTTTATTTTAGCTCGACCGTGAGCAGAGCGTCTGTGTAGAGGCTTTTATTTTAGGCTCCAGACACGGCGTCTGACGACATCCGTCGGTGCGACAGTACCGCCCCGGCCCAGGGTCTTTAAACTTCTGAAAACAAACACGAAACACGAAATAAAGGTCGAGTATCACACTCGACCCAAATAAGGTTTCCTAATATTTCTACTCAAGTCTCTTACACATGCAGTAGTCCTGGTTCAACACACACGTTGCCATCATGCGCAGTTTCATCAGTTCATGCAGGGCTTTTCCAACCTTCGCAACATCGCATCAACCCTCTCCAAGTTTAGGTATCGCCTTACAATTTGGTCCGCACACACACTTCATGTGTCCATCTATTGGCTGTTCTAAGCCATGGCTAATGGGCTTAAGAGATTTATTATTATGATGATTTTTTTTTTTTTTTTCATTTTTTTTTGTTTTTAGTTTTTAGTTCTCTAATCGAAGTAATTAACGAAAAGTGTAGTATACTCACCGAAGTGTACGGAAGTAGGACGATCGATGTGCAAGCTGGCGTTTGCGGTTACACTGAACTACAGTATTCCAATTGTACAGCGTAATAAATAGGAAGAAGGCTCTTGTGGTTTTAGATTTCTCGAATTTCGTAACGGTGACCTGTTTGGACTCCACGGGCTTCCAACGACGAAATCTATTGGTTTCTCCTGGATTCTAAAATCCAAAGAACTCAACGAATGTTGTTGTCACATATTGGCAAATATTGGTACCTTGGCTTTGATTGCTGGCTCGATATCGATCGTACCAGAAATATACGATTCAGAAATATTATCCTTGATCCTGTTTGACTATACGCAGTTGGGCTTTTGGAGCAAGCTCTAGCTTTTGAAAAACTGCATATTTCGCCTTCATTGTCTATCACCATAGGCCGAGTTCTAGATGATTTCCAAGCCGTACAAGGAGCTCCAATATTCATACAAGCCTGTAGGGATCGCGTTTCGGTGAGCATTTGGAAGGCCCTGGCCGGTGAACGTTGCACGGGTGGCGATAAAATGTAATGAATGTCTTCCAATCAACGAAGTAGGCGTCTGCCTATGTTCCTGTGTCTTCTTGCCGCGTAGAGAACAAAATCAATGAAACATGGTCGCCTTATTCGAGTTCTAGTTTTTTTCGCTAGGTGGTAGCACATTCTGGTGCACTTTTATTTCTTCTGCAGAGGGAAGGGAGATGTCAAAAAATACTTTTCGTGACGGGTATAAAAATAAACTGGTCGGTAAAGTCTGAAAATGGATGAAGTTGGAGGGGCCAGGAGGGGCCCACCTAAATTACGCGAGATTCTCAGACGACAACGTCAAGATTCCGAGGTTTGTAGATTTATTTCATCAAAATGAGATAAGTATATCATGTTGAGTATTGAATCTTAATAGGGAACTATTGACTGTCCCGACTTGGATTTCGTGTATGATGATGCCGACAAGCATGCAAATGAAACTGCTGAACTTTACAGCTACACAGAGGGGCCAGAATTCCAAACGAATATCAGGGTAATTTAGTGTAGTGTGTTATGACAATTTGGTCACTGAAACTTTCATTTTGCTCAGGCGTTTGAAGAACTGATGGAACTCTTTCACATAAGGCCACATTGGCAAACCTTGAATGATGCAACGAGGGTTTCTGTTTTGCTCAAGCTTGCAGAACAATTGGAGCTAAGCAACAAAGCTTTGAGAATGAAAGCTGCTCGAGCAATCCTTTACATAGCTCAAGGGTGCTGGGGTGAAGTTCAGAGTGATGCAGAGCAGCAGCATTGGACTAGAAATAATGTACTCTTACTTTATAAAACTGGGATTTTTCACACATTTCTGGAACTGCTGAACTTTGAAATTGAGTAAGTAATACTTTAGAGGGAGGATTTAACAGAATCAAAGATACAAATGAAAAATTTTGTACAGAAACAGTGGCGCTGCCAATACAGCCATGAGAAAACTAGCTGTCAGTTTAGCAGATAGCTGGGATCTTCGAATTATTTTATCGGTATTCTACACCATTGTCGAAGTCTTCCGTTCATCTCAAGAAGAGGACAGCGATGAATTCAAGAAAATACAAGAAGAATTCCGAACTGAAATCGGTAAAATAAAATTCTTATAATGAAGCCAAGTCATGTTGTCCGCCATTCTCCTCTTTACACTCTTATTACCTTTGCAGCTCAACCAATTAACGATGAATTGCTTGCTGTAAAACTGCTTAGTATGGTGACCAAATTTTGCAGTGGATCATGCCCTCATTTCCCAATGAAGAAGGTCCTGTTGCTTCTGTGGAAAGTGTTGCTGGTGTCTCTTGGTGGAATGAAAGAACAAAAAGAATTAAAAGGTAATTATTTGCCTAGTGATTTCGTACTCTAGTCACCAAGGGCCCTAATTCTTATCGTGTTTATAGGGAAATATCGTGCTGAAGCGGGTTTGGCATTACCAGAAGAAGATACCATCGAAGTAACGCGAACCATGCGTGCAGCTTCCCCTCCTGCGTCAGCTGCCGACCTGCTGGAGGCTCAAAATCAGAAACCAGGTCCAGCTGCTCGTCCGTTCCGACGTGTAATTCTACAGTTCTTATCATTTATTTCATTCCATTCGCGAAAGATATTCATACCCCTGCTTTATATATTTCTTTTTTCAGACCCTAGTCAAGCAGAGTTCCTTGGATGAATCATTAACCATGGAATTGGATAATAATGATCAGGCTGATGATGAATTGAGGGAAATCGAAGAACGTCGAGCCATGGAAGAATCAGGGGAAATCCCTCAACCTCCGAGCCCACGACCTACTACACCTCCCTAGGAAAGGTATCAAGTGGGAAATGATAGATTAGTTGATGTCTAGCATAAATCTTTGTATTTTTGTAGCATTACCCTGGACTCCAAAAGTTCGCCAAAAGGATGTTGATCAGTTTCTCGATACTACACGTATGAAATTTGTCGGTTTCATGCTGCCTAACGATCGAGTATCGTTGGCAGGACTTCCTCAGCCTATCCACGAAGGAGTGCGCGTTTTGAAACAGGTATGACACGTGTAGAACTGATTCCACCCGCTTGATGCGCTTTTGGTAATGATGATACTATGCCCAGCACACTTACTTCTCATTGACGGAGATCCAAATCCAACGAGAAGAGGATATCAACAAAAACCCGGTTTCTAAAGGCCAGGAGGAGATAGCATTGACTCCGGCGGAAATCCTTTACCAGGTCTAGTTTCAGGGCCTGTGCATCTTGTTGCAACAGTTTTGCTTACTGTACAATTTTTCGCAGGCCATGTTGCCGAGCTTACCTCAGTACATGATAGCCTTGCTGAAAATCCTACTCGCTGCCGCTCCAACGTCCAAAGCCAAAACGGACTCTATTAATATTATGGCGGACGTCCTGCCGGAGGAAATGCCGTGAGTGTTAAAAAAAAAAAGGAAATCGCGATTTATTTCAATGTGCCATTTTTAGAAATTGGGGAAATCCATCTCTATTGATGTCGGATGAAATTTCCCTTCGGCCTTAAGGCCAACGTTTACGACTAATATGGATTTTTATTTTTCTCTCCCCCTTTCTCCCTGCTAGGATGACTGTATTACAGTCGATGAAGTTGGGTATTGATGTTAACCGCCATAAGGAAATTTTGGTGAAGGCCGTGGCCGCCATCCTGTTACTTCTCCTGAAACACTTGAAGATGAATCACGTCTATCAGTTTGAATTCATGTCACAGCACCTGGTCTTTGCCAATTGCATCCCACTTGTACTCAAGTTCTTCAATCAGAACATCATGGCTTACATAGGCGCCAAAAACAAGTACGTAGTAAAGGATGAGTCATTGATATTGGTATTCTTTTTTCTCCGGTTCTTAAACGATTGACATTATCGCGATTGCAGCATCGCTATCTTGGATTTCCCATCCTGCGTCATTGGCGACCAGCCAGAGTTGACAGCCGAGAGTTTGGAAATTGGTACCAATCTTCCCTACTGCTGGCGAAATCTGTTTTCATGCGTCAACTTGCTGCGCATCCTTAATAAGCTAACCAAATGGAAGCATTCGCGCATCATGGTACGTTATCGGTGGAGGCGTGGAGGCCATAATCTTATCACTCGATATTCGTCAAGTCACGATGCGATGACTGTTTTCGGTTTATTTTTGGTTTTCTTTAAATTGTGTTTACATTTTTGTCTAGATGCTAGTTGTTTTCAAATCAGCGCCCATTCTGAAGAGGACTTTGAAAGTCAAGCACGCACTCCTACAACTGTACGTTTTGAAGTTATTGAAAATGCAAACCAAATATCTGGGTCGACAGTGGCGCAAGTCAAACATGAAAACAATGAGTGCCATCTATCAAAAAGTGCGTCATCGATTAAACGATGACTGGGCCTTCGGCAACGGTGAGATATTATATTAAATACTTTCGTCAAAAAGAAAAACAAAATAGAAAATAGTAATATAATATTTGCGTACTTGGAAACTAGTATCACTCCTCATTTTGCTTTCTTTTTCTCTTTTTCATAGATCTGGATGCCAGACCGTGGGATTTCCAGGCGGAGGAATGCGCTTTACGCTCGGCCGTGGATCGCTTCAACAGTCGTCGCTACGATAAGAACTCGTCGGGATGTGTGGTAATGGTATGAATTATTTTGAAAGAGAGAAAGATGAAAGTTCATAAAACCGCATTCGATCGGCAGGATCCGGAATACGAGCCGATAGATAACTGGCTGACCAGCGTGCTTAGCCACCCTGTGGAGTTGACCGACGAGTTCAAGCGCCACTACGAGATCTGGCTTCAACAGGAAGTCTTTCAGGCCTCGATCGACTGGGATCAGTTGGTCGCCTCTCATCTCATATGATCACGCCCCTGCCGTGTCTATTTAAATGTTTTTTAAGAGGCAAAACATTCAATCTACCCCAGCGCGCTTAGTCGCACGACCAATTAGCGAGCGTATCGAAAGTGAGCCCGGGCTTTTCCTTTTCTTCTTTTACGAAGGCAAACAACAGTGGCAGGAAACACCCATGAGTCGCGATATGACGAGCTAGATCCTATTTAATCGCGAGAGAGAGGAGTCCCGTAACATAAAATTGATCGATTCATTTAGCATCCGTTAGAACGAAAAAGAGAAGTTTGTTTTTCTGGTTTTTCCCATTCTTGCATTGCATTTTTCGTACACATTCGTACTGGCTCATTGTACAAAAAAAAAAGAAAGGAAAACATTGTTGCTTCATTTCGTCATTTCTTTTTTTAAAAAAAGAAAATGGAGGGAGAAAAATCGGCCGTGAGCCTCTTTCCCGTTCGTGCCAGGCGCTGAACGCTCTGGGTTGTAATCTTGGTGTGTATAGGGGCAAGGGGAATTCCCAGCAACCGTGAAAACTAAATGGGTTTTCCTCGTTCCTTTGTAAAGAATGGAAAAAAAAAGGTTTCCTTTTACTTTGCGCTGACCTCATTTTCAAAATATTTCTTGTCGTCATGCTGCCATCTTGTATACCATTTATGGTTTATTTCACTTCCCATTGGACACGCACCCGATCTCGTTGTACTTTTTGACATTCGGTCGTTCAAGAAACTGGAAATTCAAAAACAAATGAAGTCTTGGGGACTTGAAACTGGACAGCATTCCTCCGTCTCCAGTTGAAGATGCTGTTCTTCAGTTGTGGTTCACACTGGTGAAGCAGCCTTGATGCAAGAAGGTCAACTCCAAGGCCGCGAGTACATCGGCCGCGCGCGCGCTTGCACCAGGCGACGGCCAAGACCGAGGGCGTCTTATTCTTTTTTTCAAATATGCTTTTGCGTACGTGGTGGACTTGCGTGGATGGATGGAAACCCACGAAACGCAATAGAAGCGAATTGCATTCGAATCTTGTTCTTGAGCGCGCGCTAGCGGACATTGGACTCATGTCATTTCGCCCAGTCTTGAAAATATTCCATGTCAGGTTTCGTTGTAGAATACGAGTAAAACCATCCAAAAAGGAATGGCGAAGGAGGAAAAAAAAAAGGAGGCAACATTTGTGACGAAGCTTCCCCACCAATTGGCCTTTCTTAAATGGTGTAACCCGACCGTGAACATGAAAAAGAGAAGGGGGATGCGTTACCGCTCATTGAACACTAGAAATTCATTCTCAAGGAGAGAAAAGAGAAGGAATTCAATTTTTCTTTAGACTGGACAGATGAAATGGTTCGCTATTTTTTTTCTCAATAGTTTTCCAGATTTATTTCTCTTCTTTTTTTCGAGCCTCGTGTTATACGGTTGACTTGGGTTTATGCCGAGCCGCTCGCGTCATTGACCATGTTGGCCATAGTTTATATATAGGAGCAGAGAAGTGTAGGAACAAGGTGAACTAAATAAAAGAAAAAACCCTGTAGGTATATATATACATATCAGGAAGACACCAACACCTACCTGAAAATAGAAAAAAAAAGGACGGTTGAATTGGTTCGGCCGTGACCATCGACACCTACCGGCCTCTTTACCTCATTGGGGAAATACGAAAGAAGAAAAAAAAAGAAACAGCTGCCGTCTGGAAGAGCAGGTGGAATGTCGGTTTTGTTTTTCTATCCCCTCTCCTATTTTTGTTACCCTTTGTAGTAGTGCGTTTACAAAAGATTTTACAAGGGGGAGAAGAAGAAAGGGATACAACTTTGATTTCAAAGCTTTTTTTTTCTCTTTTTCCTCAATCTAGTTTATTTGAATTTTCAACTGACAGGTTTATTTAAGATCGTAAAAATTGATACGATGACAAGACCGAACAAGAACGATTTGAACAAAATGACAGACAAGAATATGAGAGCAATCAAGGGTCAAAACGAAATCCAACTACGGGGTATTCTTAATCTGTTCACGCACTTATTTAATGATTCGCGTCCAGGTATTGACCTTGCCATGGTTGATGCAATCTTCTCCGACGTTGATGGGCGTATATGCATCAGACGAATGTCAAGCCACACACACCACAACGTGAGTTCTGTCTGTCCTTTTTATTATTTATGTTTTGTTTATAATTTTCTGTTTTTCTATCACGGCCGTTTTGGGTCCATGCTGTGCCGTCGTGGCTTCTACATTACGGCGTATATGTATAATAGCGGCGGGTAGCAGTGAGACCTTGGGAGGTTATCGGCACCTAATCCCGGTCCAACGTCCGCACCTATCGGTGCGCACAGTCGTCAAGGAAAAAGAAGGTTGGTGGGGGAATGTTTTTTGTGTAATTTTTTTTTGCTGAATTTGAGGGGGTGGTAGTAGCGGTAGTCAGTGGGGGGAGATGCTGGACCTTGGGTTTTGGGCAGTGGTTGCGCATGTATTGCCAATGTTCCTGGGAAGGCATTGAGAAACACGTAACAACAAAAACAGTTCTTGGTAACTGGGAGGACGAGATAGGAAATAATCTAAGCGAGCATTGTCCAGGTATCGAAATGTTTTTTTGCGTAACGTGCCGTAAACGAGGCCGTCATTACTTGGCATGCCCACCTGTGTCTGGCAGATGGTCGGTTGACAAGACCTCCGCCGAGAAAGAAGAGGGTTCAAAAAAACCATCATTACAATACGCAAACACTCGCACAGGTTCGACTCTATTTTGCTGTTTTTACCTGGAAAACCGATTGGAGTAGCCTCAGTGACAACCTCGTTCTAGAAAAAAAAAAGACTCATCACCTGTTCTGACCACCTGCCCGTCTGACTAGCAAGAAGGAAGAAAAAAAAATCATCTCCTTTTTTGTTATTCTCACTCATCGCTCGATTTTTGTATTGTTGTCGAACATTTTTCAGAAGGTATTTGGAATTGTTCATCTGTCTATATGCACGTAATCTATCGAAAACTATTCCGTAATAAAGCCAAGATATTTACAAGGGCAGAGAGAGGGGGGAATACAAGTGACTAGAGAACAAACAAAACGACGAGTGGGTACGGTTGAATTATAATGTTGTGATAAGCTGGCTAGCTGCCCGGTGGCATTGCACCATCAAAACAGTTAGCAGCTTAATATAGAAGAAAAAAATACCGGAGAAATTTGGACATTCAACGCTCTAGTGCCTCAGGAAGGAATGGCACGGAGCATTTGAAAAGAGAGGAAAAAAAAACTGCGCATCTTTTTTCTTCTTCTTCTTTTTGCATCTTGGGAAAGCAGCGACCTGTCGACGGCGGCGGCTCCCGCCGCTCCGGGTGGGAAAAACCCAAAACAGAACCAGCCAAACGCAACGGACCACCTTGTGACGTCGCAACGCCGGGCGCCAGACGGCCTTTGAAGGAAAGTGAGGCTCAGCTATTTCAACCTTATCCAATGCAATCCGGCTCCCTTTATCTCTCACAGGGAATATAGAGTCTCAAAAAAAACCAAAATTCGGTGCGTACAGACGTTCTCATTTCTTTTTTTAAGCTTCTTGTCCGCCATATTTTTGACGAGCGTCTGGACTGAAATGAAAATAAAAATGAAAATTTCTTAATATAAAAGCAAAAGAAAAAACGATCAAAGAAATGAAATACAGACATTTTGTTTATTTATTCTAAAGCTGGTAATGAACGAAAGAATAGAGAAAAATAAACCCGTTTTCTACCTGTCTAAACGCAAAAAAACTAAAAATGGTCTCTCTCTATACACCAAGAAAAAAACCCGAAGCTGTGACATAACTGTGCTTTCTATATCACCATGGTTGCGATGAGCTTTCGCAAGTTGACAATGAAGTTGGTGTGGTCTCACCGTGAAAAAAAAAGCTGCTTCATTTCTTTGTTGTTGTTCCCTTTTCCAAGTGGAGGTAACACACTTTTTCCAGACAGAAGATAGAAAGGTTTCTCACTGCGCCGGAATCCGGCTGTTGTTGTGCGCGTGTATCATAAAAAGAAAATGTCTAGGTCAGGTGTGGCCGTGTGTGGGTTTGGTACCTTGGGCTCCTTTCACGCAGAGCGTGAATTTTGTTTCTCTTTTCTCTCTCTCTCGTCCTAAACATTTGTCTCGTTTTTAATTGATCCGTAACGGTACCTGGAGCCACTCCCTATGGCGGTCGAAATCAGATCGATAAAAGTGAACATTCAAATTGATTTCCTCACCATGCGTCTACACGAATTTGACTTGCAAAATTGCGGAATATAAACGAAGCCATCAATTAACCTTCGCTTTATTTGTTTTTAGATGAACTTGAACGTTTTTATTGGACGTATAAGAAGTAAGAATAGAATTGCCCTGTTACTATGGCACGCTGTTTGACCCATTTTTTTTTTTAAATAGAGAATTCAGGTTGTATCGTGTGAAATTTATTTGGATAAATTTATAGACATTCTGCACCATCATCTAGTGACAATCTATGTTCCAGTAATTAAAACAACACACTTGAAAGGGAACTTTAGACACCCTCGCTCCTAAGAAAATACAACGAAATTTAAGCCCGACTTTTTACTAACAAAATTTGACTAAAAAATATTGATTTGGAACTGGTAAAAAAGCAACATGTTAGAACCCAAGCTGAATGGTGGTTTCCAATAAAATATTTGCTTTACCGTTGATTGTGTAATTTTCGAATTAAACGCAGTCAAAGTGGTTGCACATCAACCCCTTTGAATTCAAATAAATCAAAAACTACAAGTCTCCCATTAAAACAATGCCGATTTTCGTGATTCTCGTTCAATTTTGAGTAAGAATCAAGTGTTTTTAGACTATGTCCGGATTTGACCAAAAATCGCAAAAGTGAGAAGGCTATAGCCTTCCCACTTTTTCAATTTTTGAGAATTTGGGACATGTCTCAGAACTGAATGAAACTGAGCTATTTTGGTCGAAACTGAACGAGGATTTTGAATATTCAGTCAGATTTGGCGAAATCGAATCGGTTGTCAAGTTATGAAACAAATAATGCCCCCAATGAATACGACGTTTTCCATTTCTAAGGTCATACCTAAAAAACTAAAAGTCTCACATTAAAACAATGCCGATTTTCGTGATCCTCGTTTAATTTCGGGTGGGAATCAAGTGTTTTTAGCCAATGTCCGGATTTGACCAAAAATCGCAAAAGTGGGAAGGCTATAGCCTTTGCACTTTTTCATTTTTGGGTAAATTTCAAATTTAGTTTAAAATACATGATTTCGATTCATAATTGAATATGAATCACGAAAATTCAATTTATTTTTCGATTGGCCTTATGGTTTTTTAATTAAACGTAAAAAACAAAACAAAAAAAAATCAGTCTTATTTAGTCGGGCTTAATAATTTTACCTGCAAAAACTGAAACTCATTGGAATTGGTTGACCATCACAGAATATACTCAAAATTGAATGCTGATGTCGGGAAAATTGTTATTTTTTTCATTAAGACAACGGATTTTTTAATACAGCGAATATTTCACAATGCCAGCGCGCCAGTACGCTACAGCGCAGAAAATAAAGGGTGCTAACAGAACTTCCTTTTCTTTTCTTTTCAAAATGGCTGCTTTAAGGAGAAAACCAAAAGCTAAATCGAAATCAGCGTTCAATTTTCATTATACTGTGTGATTTTCATCGAATTTCAAGAGATGTCGTTTTTGGCCGATTTTGACAAAAGTAAGAAGGCTATAGCCTTCTCACTTTTTCAATTTTTGAGAATTTGGGACATGTCTCAGAACTGAATGAAATTGAGCCTTTTTGATCGAAATTGAGCGAGGATTTCGAATATTAAGTCAGATTTGGCGAAATCTGGTCGGTTATAAAATTATGGCAAAAATGATGGCCTCAATGAACATAGCGTTTTTCATTTCTAAGGTTCTACCGCAAAAACTACAAGTCTCACTTTAAAAAGAACCTGATTTTCGTGATCCTCGTTCAATTTAGAAATCTAAGATACATTTTAATAACTAAATATTATGTTTTAAAAAATTTGAAAAAAAAGTCGGGCTTATTTTTGTCGGACTTATTTTTTTTTAAGCCCGACAAATTAGCGAATCGCATGTTGTTATGTTACGTACGTAACCAGCAGCATTAAAACTGGATCAACAACTAAAATTCCTCATGTAGTTTTGTTTTTATTTATGAAACGAAACGATGGAAATCCCCTGCACAGTTTCTACCTTCTTTTTTCCTTGGTGCTGATAATGCTCGAGAAATTGAACAACAAACTCGTTTGAAAAAAATTAAAAAGGCAATGAAAAAAATTCGGATCGGCTTCGATCTAGCAAATACGAGAAAAGCTGATAATTCTTAGTACTAAAAACAAGTTGAGGTGTGCTCATTAAAAACATGACGTGGAATGACATAGGTCTTGATTGCAAGTTTTGGCACGTACCCGAGTACATTTGCCGTACCTGGAGCGGGGTATTCCCGGGTTTGTCTTTAAAACAATTGGCATCTGTCAATTCTTGCTTGCTGCCAAACTTGTATTAGTTTTCTTAATATGGTAAAGACATCCAAAAGTAATACATTTGATATGGGTGGGGTTCGTTCAAAAGTAGCCTTGTTAAGACCACAATCTAAGAGAATGCTGACTTTGATATTTTAATACATACCTTCAGTGTATAATCTGCTATGTAAATAAAGCTTTTTTTTTTGTCCTTTACGTTTTTGTTTTGTTTGGGATGTCAACAATAATACAAGGACCCAACTGAACCTCCTGTTGAATGACGTCAAGAAGATGCACCGTGTCCTGAAGGATCATCCGTAATCTGGTGCATTGACAAACAACAGCTTAAATCGTCAACGTTTCGTTTTCGACTTGATCAAACTCCAACGAAAAGAAAACAAAAGCATTTACGTAATCAAATTCTGTAGAATAAACATCACGGTGTCGTCGCGTGTTTCCTAAACGTAGAGTTTAAATAGGACAAAAGACAGCAGATAGGAAACAATCCACAAAATGTGTATTTAAAACGTTTTAGTTGTCTCGTAAACCGGAAAAATGGTGAAGGTTTCGTTCATAATTATGAGCTAGCGATGACGGTAACGAAGAAGGAACTTGAACTTTCTAAAATTAAAAACAATTATCTTTGTCTTGAGAAAATTTCACGGATTAGAAACGAATCGCCACTATGTCTGGAAAAAATTTTTTTTTTTGGGGGGTGTTAATATTCAATCGTGTCGGTAGGGAAAGCGGGACTTGGCAGCGGCAGACGGCTGTGGAGGCCAAGGTAAAAATCAGTCGCAATGGCGGAACCAGCTCGCCCTCCATTTCGTTCACGTGTAATAGCTGCCTCCTTTTAATGCTTTCATTGTTTCACACCTGACTTGACGGTCTTCGTTATATTGTTAGTTCTAAAAATAGCTATTATGTGTTTTAAGGTAGTGTATATACGCACGGACAATTATCAACGGCTGTTGTCGCCGAATCGACCACACACAAACCGGATGATTTTTTTCCCTCCCCGATTTCAATTCCAAGTGTAAGAGATCGAGGGGTGTGTCTCTTCACGATCCCACCCTTTTTTTCAAATACGACTCGGCGTCTGATCTACTTCTTTCTGGCGGCGTGACGGAGCCAGTCGCATTTTCTCTAGCGGGAGCGCACGGAGACGGCCTCAATCGTGCAGCACTTGCCGTTAGAAAGCGAGGCTACTGCGCAGTACGGCGACGTTGCGGCGCGGCCTCAAGTATAAAGCGGAATTTCCCAATCATGACGTCAAAGGCAATCAGTATTTCATCAGTTATATTATCATGAGGCACATAACACACAAGCAAAACCGAAAAAACACTTGATTTCGAACACACACAAAACGGTTTGGGGAAATGACACAAAAAACAAACAAAAATTTCCAATTTCTGGCTAGAAAAATAGGCGAATTTTCACACTTTTGACACGGCGCGTCATATTTACAAACAGAATATCTGTACAATAAATTCATAGTCGAATGACAGGAGAATCGCGAGGATCACACACTCGGCACGTCAGTTTCAGGAGTAAGGCACGTTGGCATACATGATATCTTTTTTATACATAATACACACGCCAGGACTGATTTTTCTTCTTTAAAGATTGCATAGGAACTCTTCTTTTTGACGTCTCCCTGTGCCGTTTACACACACATACTGCTCTTCTCCAACGATTCCATTTATTACCCTGAGCGCACGATTGTTATTTGCTTAGTGTCTCTCTCCATTTTTCCCGACATGGTCGTTATAGGATGTGCCGGAAAAGAAGGAAAGACTTGCGTCATTTAGTATGAGACGACAGCAAACAACATCAGTTTTTTTGTTTCCTTTTTACACGATTTTCACTTTTTTCTTAAATAAAGACTTGCAGGAGAGACGGAAAAAGATCTTTGGTCCATAGACACCGCTGACTACGGTGATGGATGTGAAAGTTATTTAAAGCTAAGGGGTCAACAACAGCAGAGTTCTGACTGTTAGTGAGCCCATTGCTCCTCGTGATAGATGACTGCTTCCATGGCGTACTCGCAATCTAGCAGGTCGACTTCCTCTGTCATGCTGTTGCGCGAAGAAGAAGCTGTCGATGCAGATGGTGTCAGCGAGTAAGGCAAAGATCCTCCCAACGTGAAGGAGGCGCGACGAGGGGAAGGGACGGGGATGGATCCTGCGCTGGATGAAGGCAAAACAGATGGCGAGGATGCATCCATTGCGGAAAGACAATCTATTGGTGAAGCGTCGTCGACTTTGGTCACTTCCACATCGGGATAGAACCACGGATGAGTGAGGATTTGCTCAAGACTCGGCCGATCGGCTGGGGAGTACTCGAGGAGGTTTCGGATCAGATCCTGGCATTGCCGAGATACGAGTTGGTGGCCCGAGCTGGTAGTTGGGAAGTTGAGGACGGCACTGACGATTTGCTCGTTCTCCTCGAAAGGAATGTCACCACAGACCATGTCGTAGAGCAAGATGCCCATGGACCAGACGGTGGCGGGCATGCCCATGTATCTCCGGTGGTTGATCCATTCGGGTGGTGAATAGACTCTCGTTCCTGAGAAATAAAAGAAAACATTTAAATGTTTTGTTTCATTGATGCGAGAAGTGAACGTTGTTGCTAAGGGCTCGTGATAAGAGAAAAAAAAGGGATGGCTGAGTTCCTGTTTTAGAAGGCTCAAGTACGGGTCAACGAGTGCGTTCGTTTGTTGCTATCTCAAACCACGCCTCCTGCTCTTTTTATTTTCTTTCTCAAATTTTGGTAGAAGATTGACGAGTTTCTTCGAAAAAAGGAAAATACATGCTGCACACAGAAGTTTGGCCATCACGTGACGCGCCAACTGTTCCGTGTGTATAAATAGGCGAACGAAAAGAAGGAAAGCCAACGGTATATAACTCTGAGAGCTAACTCCCTCCCCATCCCCTACTGGTCAGAGCTGCGTCATCGGTCTGGGAATGTGCGCGCGTGTGACGGGTCTGTTAAAATAGCTAACCTCCACAATAAGCAAAACGGGGAGGGGGCGGAAACCCAAGAAGAGGAAGCTCTACGGTGGACTTGTTGCCAACACGGGACCTCAGATATCTTTTTTTTTTCGAAAAGGACCTTAACTTGAGGAAAAATAAAGACATAAAAGTTGTCGAAACTCACCATCGAAATCGGTGAAGTAGGTGTCTTTGACGTACGCGCCAGAGCCAAAGTCGATCAGCTTCAGGGTCAGGGTTTTCAAATCCACCAAAATGTTTTCGTCCTATAAAAAAAATACAAAAATGTTAGTAAAATTCCTAATTTTTCAAGAAAACCTGCTAAGCGCAAAAAATGCAGTTTCTATCAAAAAGAAATGAATATATTTACCTTAATGTCACGGTGAACGACTCCGGCTCGATGGCACTGGATGACGGCTTCGACCACCTGGCGGAAAAAGTTCTTGGCCATAGATTCGGGTAGAGCGCCTCGTTCCGTGATAAAGTCAAAGAGATCCTTGCACGATTCCATCCGCTCCATAACGACGACAAATACGTCGCCCATGTCGCAAGCGTCGAGCAACTTGACGACGCCGTTGCAGTGCGACACCTGACGAAGCAGACAGTATTCCAGGGGTACTCTTGTATCGTTCACCTGTTAGCAAAAAAATAAATAAATAAATAAAATTATTACATTTTACATACATAGATTGTTACATCTTCTTATACGAACATAGCCCCATAGAGAGCGTGCTTGCTTCTACCACCCGTAGAGTATCGTTTAACCCGGAGGTTAAGCGAAACCCCCCGCTACAACGAGCGTTTTAATAAATCACGCAACGAGAGGAAAAGTCAAACGACAACTTACTTGGCCCCAAGCGGTGACGGAACTTTTCGGGACGTGCTTAATGGCCACGGGGAGGCCGTCGCGGACGCGAGTTCCCGCGTAGACGGTGCCGAATCCGCCTTTGCCCAGGACGTGACCAACTCGGTAGCTACGAGCGAAGGTCTCTCGGTCGCTCAGAAGTGGCTGAGAAGTCACCGACGACATACTCGGGCGATTTCCGTTTGACATGGCAACTACATAGAATAGAAAAAGAACATTTTTGAGTCAGTCAGTCAAGGTTTCGAATTTAGGTCAAGAGATGGCGCGCGCAGTGTCTTAGAAAACTCCAAGACGCTGGGGCGGGCGCGCGCGCGCGCCAAAGACCGTTGTACACTGCATTGGAATGCGCGCGCCCAAGACAAGCCCCCCGATCAGAGGGAAAGGGAAAAAAACCAAGATAATTTATTTTTCCTTGATGGGGGCCCGTGTCACGCATACGTTTTTCTTAGGAATAAATCGACTTACCGTATGCGTCGTCTTTATCCGTGCGTTTGCCTGGCGTCAGAACACTACACAATTTTCGGGTAAACATGATGATTTCTATTTCGTTTTCTGAAGGGACGTTAAATAGGATAAACCGAATTGACGATTCGGTTGTAAATGTTTTGAGACTTGTCTTTTGTTTTGTTTCTTCTTCGAAATGATTGTTGGGATTCACCAAACAAATACTACACAGTTAACTCTCCTAACGCGGGGGCACTTTAAGGGCAAAGAAGAGCCACGGGAAGGAGGTTGCTGCTGTAATTAGTAAACAGAGCACTACTGTGAACTCGCTAGAAGCTCCAACGGAACTGAATGCTGCACAACGTGGGCGCTCCTGTTTATGGACGCGGCCTCGATGTAACCCTCCGCCATCCATCGAACATAGCCCCCCATACTCCAAAGTTGACATGACCTTAGGGCAAAGAACAAATCCTAGAAGCCCCACAAGGGTTTGATTCAAACCATCCCACCCTGGATAATTAATCGGGTAAATTAACTACGAAACAGTTCGGATCTACGTAGCGTCAGCGGAGCAAGCGCACCAAATCCCAACTCCGTCTAGACTAACGCCCACTGTGCGGTGGGGTAGCGGGTGGAATGTCTGTACTCTCCACTTCTTCTACTCACACACACACACACACACAAACACTACCTTGCAAGGCAGCTCTCTTGGGAATACCAAAACACACCCCTCCCTCCACCATCCGGTGAAGGTTCCTTGGCCTGTAGAACCCGCCAAAAAAGAAGAAAAGAAACGGTGGGGGGAAGTGTAAAATCCTCCAAGAAGGTCGGGAAAACGCGTTGGCAGCCATTCATTTTTGGAGGGAAAAATAAGAGGGAAAAAAATCTCTTGTCTCATTTTCAGGGAAACGAAGGAATTTCACCTCCTTTTCAAAAAAACTCCCAGCAAAAACAACATATCATACATTGCAATCTAAATAACCTTAAGACAAATAATCAGCTTTTTTAAATACCTTGATGAGAGACGAAATTATCTGAGCTACAAATCTTCTTCTTGGATTGGCAAATTGTAAAAAATTTTAACTTAAAACAAGAGGAAAAATTTGGACGAAATTCTATTGGAAATTGAGATGCACTCACGCCGGAATCGACACTATCACTAAAGATCGCGAGCAGTTCCTTGCTGATTCATTCGAAAAAAGCCCTGTGGGTATCGACCACGTGGTCCTGCGGCCATCTTTGAAACGGGGGGTTGAGAATTGAAAATGAGGGAGAGGGGGGTGAAAAGGGGGGCGAAAAACAACCCTGCGTTTCCGCCGCCTCATCGACAAGTTTATTGACGCCTAGTTTTGTCATTCAGTCGTCACGTGGCAAACGCCATATTTCATTCTCACATTTTTGCATAGTTCACATTCATTTGTTGCACACTAGGTCTAACATTTTCTATTGTGACTCGTCCAACATTTCCAACACAGCTGCAACCATTATCCTCGTTCGTGAAGATCCCTTCCATAAAAAACGTGAAAAAAAGAGTTCAGAGGGTACGTTTTTTTTTTGCCACCCTTTTTCGAATGCATTTTTATTCGAGCGAGAATAGATGCCAACGGTAAGATTGTTGACGTAGAAAACTGTGAAAGTGCCTTTGACACTTTGGCTCTACGGGAAAACTTGCCTAGCAACGACGACACATTGCTAAGGGATAGAGGGGGCTAAACCGGTAACCGGCTGCCACCAAGGATATTTATACATCATAGTCACGACTCTGCCTCGATGTTTTCATTTCTACGAAATATCAAGAGCTAACTACTTTTGATCACATTAGAATTCCAAAGTCTATTTTATCTATCAACATTTTTTGTTTTGCAGGAATTTTTTTTCTCCCTTTATCTGGTATTGCACATTTGCCCGCCATTTTTACAGTGGTGCTAAACACTAATCAGCAACTGTCTGTTGCGTAACGGTTAAGCCGTTGTATAATTTCCATTATGTGATACGGTGAGCATCTAGGGAATGAAAATTAAAATTTGAAAATTACCTAATTTTTGTGTTGTATAATTCGAAATTATTTAATTTCCCCCAAGACCCAAAAACGAATTATGAAAGTTTCAATGTTCTACGTGAAGAGGTCATGAGAGTTCGACGTTATATAAAATCCTTTTTACGCAGTGCATTCCTATCAGTTTCCGAGAATTTGACCGGTTCCACAAGTTCCATATCACTTCAAGGAAACAAAAAAATTTTACCTGGAGACCTTGATGGATTGCGTCAGAGGGCCAATTGAACACGAACCCGAATTCAACGGCCGGAAGACCGTTGTAACCATGTAAGAAATTTTAAAACAAAATTCCATGTTATACAAGGCTTACGCATAGCCTGTTGTGCCTTACGTCACAACACAAAGAACGTTTCGTAAGAGTACTTCTTACAAGACGAAGAGATGAAACTAGTTTAAGATATCAATAAAAATGTAGGAGAAGCTTCTAATGGCCAGGTTTCTTTTCCAGGAAAAATCAGAGTGCCGAAGAAAAAAAAAACCGGACGCCTACAAAAATAACGAGCACTCACATGAGAAAATAGATGACTGGAGTTTGTTTTGTTTTATCTGACAAAACAAAAGATCACGGGCGCAATCGAGATCCAACTGGAATTTCTCTTCTAGGCGACCAAAGGTATATTTTTATACACGATTACATTTTTTAAATTTTCCTTAACGTAATATTAAAAATCATATATCTGAGAAGAAAGAAAGAGTACGAGTTAGCAACAATCCTCGTTCCGGTTGTGCCGTTTATCAAACAGGTGTTGTAGCAGATACATCCGTGTGTAGTACGGTCACTGTGTGTGTGCCTGTAAAAATTGACAATACGTTCGTGTCCTATGACGTCAATGCTCCGCACTAGACAACTCACGCCACAGCGTTAAATGAATCGTTGTTATGGACGTCATTGCATGACACAACTGTTTTTCTCTGCACGCGAGAATTATTACATTTTTTTTCCAGCAGGTGCGTATCGTAACCTTTTTAAGCTGTCGATTGTTCTCTGGAGGAG
Source organism: Daphnia carinata (assembly GCF_022539665.2). NCBI lineage: Eukaryota > Metazoa > Arthropoda > Branchiopoda > Diplostraca > Daphniidae > Daphnia > Daphnia carinata. The sequence goes on from NC_081337.1 coordinate 9,011,293, forward strand.
AAAATTTCAATTTCACTCGGTCAATTGTGTAAAAATTACGAGAAAACGTCGATCACGTTGTGGCTACATGATATCGATCATTCAACGTTAAAAAGGGGCTTTTGGAAGCCCAACGACCTCTTATCCAAAGTTCATTGGTCCATTTGACCTACCTTCCTCATTAAAAAAAAAAGGGAGGACAAATTTTTGAAAATTCAGGGAATCTCTCGAGGACTAAGAAGAAAAGCAAAATCCGTTGGAGTAATACTTGCCTTTTACCTCCGACAACAAAGTTCACTGCCTTCTAGTAAAAACGTAAAAAAAAAAAAAATGTTTTCAAGATGTTGAGCAAGGTGTTGCTGTGGATAGACAATTAGCGAGGACGTTTGTTTTCCGACATATTGGCCTTTTTACCTTAATGAAAACAGACTTTAAAATTCTTAATGGGGGGTCATTGGTTTCAGACGATTTCTAGGGAGGGATGACTTGGAGGGTCATTGAAATTGAGATAAATCCATTGACCCTTTGAATCACTTGTTCAATCCAAACTGTACAAGGCTTTGAGAGGAAGACTGTCTCTTGTGAATAAGGATCATGCACCTCACTCGATCGTCTCACAATCGACTTGAATATTACCACATAAGACTCATTCCCTCTAGAGTGTGCGACACAAAGAAACGACGTTCCATTGCTGAGCTTATGTAAGTTAGAAACTATAAGCACGATGACCTTTTTTATTTGGTAATCATAAAATTGGAAATGATGAACAAATATCTTGCGTAGCATCAGCGTCATTGGGTCAATACGTCACAGAACGTCGTCCTGAAATCTTTAAAGATCTTAGCTCGTGCGGCTCACGATCTTCAGTTCAATCACGTTCTTAGGTCACCTTTCCCCCCGTCTTGGGTCCCTCCTTATTTAATATAATCAACTTTAAATTTAGTCTTGGAACGACGCAAGCAATTAAATATCTAACACAAACGTTTCTCAATATTCCCAATAGCCGACATGATTTGGAAGTTAATTTTTTTTCTGACTCACCAACTCTTTAGGGAGGGCATCAAGTAGAACAAGTTGTCATACTTGAACATGTATGACAGGGTATAATCATGAATCAATTGGGGTCCCACGTATCCGTTTCGGAAATGATCGGATGTTGTATATCGACTCAGGTGATATAGAAACTCAACAAAGAAACTCTTACTAACAAGTCGATAGGAATTTTTCCCACGGTGTTTTTGTATATTAAAAAAAAATGGACACGATAAATGAATTCATTTTCACCTCAAGATAGCGATTCAATTTTTTATTCGCATTTTTTTTTACATCATACCTTAACATTTGAAATCGATGCGTTATCCGGGGGCGTTGGGAAAAACACGCAGTCAATGTCCGACCTTCAACGTATTATAAGCAAGGCTAATGATGAGGGAAATATATATATATATAACATTTTATTATTTTTTAAAAAAAGAAAAATTAAATCGCCTTGGGGAGAAAGCTTGTTCGTCACGTTTAGATTGGTTAGTCTAGACACAACATTTTTGGAAACTCATTTAACAAAAGTTTTTCAACCGTCAGTCAAACGGGAGGACTTTCTGTGATTGAAGCTAAATGCGATAATCCCCGTATAGACTGATGGTCTATTACAATAAATTATAGGCTTGTATGCTCTTGGCGAGAAATGTCGACCTCAAATATTTGAAAAAAAAAAACAATTGTTGGATATTTTCGTAAATGTTTAAACTCTGTTAAAAGCCTATATAAATGTCGGCGTGCCGTCTGATATCATTGATTACTTCAAATGTATTCATATGTGATAAAATGGCTTTTTGAATGCCTCCGGCTTTTTCAATTACAGGTAGAGGTTGCACATTTACAAAGGAGTGTCGACTCGAACAGTTGCTCGTGAACGACACACACGTGTTTTGTAATATTTTGAAAACAGTATGGCCAATCAGATGATGACGCAAGTCAAACGTGATTTCGTGAGATTATAGGGAGTCATCATGTGGTTTCGTTGACATTTAAATTCGATTGCAGAGTCGGTAATGCCCTTTAAGAAGCCACATTATTTTTTTATTTTCCCCGTGAAAAGGTCATTTATCGACGATCACGTTTGAACATAAGCGCGTCTTTATTTTTTAATCGAAAAAAAAAAATTCTTTTTTTAAAAACATATGTATATTAGCTGGTGCAATAGGAGGCGACTGGCGCCACATTGCCCACAGATGTGAAATATTCTCGGGATAAGGAAACAACTGAACGGTGTGTGTGTATGGACTCGCGTGAGGTCGAACCAAAGTCGATGTGTACACACGCGTTCCGATTTTTTTTTTCCTTAAACACAATTCATCCTCGTTTTCTGTAATATTTTATTTCCCTTTTTTTTCCTCAATTGGATCAGACGGCACAAAACGAATTCCGATGTCTTTATTCAGACACGAAATAAAAGCCGAATTTCTTAACCGGTTCGCATCGTCCAAACGAAATTTTTTATCGATATAAGGGCAATTTGAGGGACCGATTTTCTTTTTTAGGGCTTCAAGGGTGGTCCCTTCATTGGGCGGCAATTTCTCTCTTTTTGATTCGCGGGTTTTCTTTACTTTTGTATTTAAACGACGGCGAAATTGACAGCGGAACGGGTTCTTCTTTTGTATCTGCGTTTGAACCAAAAAAGGGGAAGCTTTCTCGGTCGTGATTATTATCGTTCAAAAGCAGTGTGTACTGCACGTACGCACAAACAAAAAATGAGTATTTACACAAGTAAAAATGTTTTTCTTGATACCACAGTCTGAATTGTGGCGACGCCGCGACGTCGCAACCCGATCGCGATGCGTGCCAATCGACACTCTTGCGATTGTGTGTGTGTGATTTCGATTCCACTCGTTTCCCACGTTTCTCTCTCTGGTAGACCTCAATTAGATAAAAAAAAAAAATAACAAGTTAACGTCGATCGGTGTACGTTTTGCCGGAGAGCATAACACGTATAGTACGGAGAAGTCACGTGCTCTTTAATATCTAATATGTTTGTTTTGATGGGAATAAAAGGGCCTTAGCGACACGATCCATTGATGTGTCCAAAAACGACCTTGGTCTCTATTTAAGAAAAATAAAAAAATAATCTTAGATAAATAAAAAAAAAAGGAGGATCCGCTACTCCAATGTCCTTACGATGTTGTCCCGACCCATTTAATGAAAACATACGAGAAACATAAGACAAATGACAATTGTGTTGATTAGACATGCAAAAGCCCTTGGCAACAACAAAGTGGCGATGTGTTGATCTAAAACAGATTGACCTTTTCGATCATCATTTTTTTGGATTGAAAAATATAGAGAGAACGTGCGTGTGTGCGCTACAGGGTAAAAGTTGTTTGTTAATTAAGAAACCAATGTCTATTGATTCAAGTGCGTAATTTTTTCCGTTAACGGGTCGGCGTGAGAGAAACAGACGCGCTCACGGCGCCACCCTGGCGTTGACACAGTTGTCGTCAACTGCGTGGGTGGCCAAATTTTAGTTTTCCCAATGGCCCTCGTTTTTCCTTTCTTTTTTTTTTGTTTTTAACTATACTTGCACACTTGTTACCTTATTTTCTTACGTTTCGTCACTTGGACGTTACTCGATTTACACACCTGAGTATCGATTCGTTGGAAATGTCAATTTGCTATTGATAAAAAAAAGGTGGAGGGCTAATGTTTTGTCAACAACCAGGAAATGTCTGTTTGCCTAGTTAATCGTTTTATTTATCCAGGTAACAAGCAGACAACCTGCTAAAACATGTGTGATGTACGAGGCCACATCTGCCGGTATGCTCCACGTGTAAACGATTGAGTTGTTAGTGCCCTTATTTTTTTTTATCATGTCGTTTATTGGTCTAAATGATGGCGAAGCTAAATTCAATCTGCTGAATTTTTTAGATGTCCTTTGGCCTTTTTTTTTGAATTTTGATATGTTTGTTACACATGACTATCGGGCAAGTAGCATTTGTCACAAGTCGTTGTTTCTAAGCGGAACCCCGGCAACAAGCCAACGATGCCTTTCCTACTCCATACAAGTTTTAGGTTACCCGTTTTCAATTTCAATCGTCACGAACCCAATACTAGTTAAAGAAGGGGGGAAGCGTTTATACACACGCGTTTAGTTAGTACAAAATAATAATTTAAAAAAATGAAGAACACAGTTTTTTTTAAATTTTGGTTCAAAAGAGTTTTCTGACCTTTGATTAACTTGGTTTCCGTTTTCGCAAAGACAAACATCAGCGAAAATGTGATTCATCAAAAAGAAAGAGACTGAATGAAAAATGCCGAAAATATTGTCCTTTTTTTTCCCCCTAATCTGATTAGGACTCCGGCATCCGGCGGATAGAAGTGACCCGGAAATTGTCTAACAAAAATCGATGAAAATGGCAAACGTCAAAAGTATTCACCCCAGACCGGACGCTCACTTTTAACCTCATTTTAAATATTTTTTTCAAATTAAAATTCTTCATGATAAAGCGTAATCCAAGTGCAAATATCACAGAATGAATGAAAAGACACAAACAACATTGTCCTACTTATCTTTGGGTATTACCAGTGTACGATACTCCTGAAAAGATAACAGAGGGGAAATTATTTAGACAAGAAAAGAGGACATTGAACAGAACGTTTTTGACGAGTCATTCCTAAGATTATTGTTGCTGGATGAACACAAAAACTAGCAATCATCCAACGAATTCGCCAATCTTCTCGTCGCTTTCTCCCCACCACCAAAATATGAAAAACAATAAAATGTCAAATGATAACACGTAGTTTGTCTTGTGTTCGACACAGCGGTGGTTCGCCATTTTTGGGTTTTGCGAAGTAAATCAAAAATGACAGGTATATAAAAACCAAAAGGGTTGTATATATACGTACAGTGTCTATTTCGATGAGTTCTCCTTTCGTTCTATATGTGTGGTGGGGCTTTAAATATATATATTCATTGTTGCCCAACTTGTTTATGCGCTGATAAGCGTTGCCAACGACGACTTTGACCCGACCTCTTCGATATTTCACATTCGAATGTTTTTCTTTCAAATCTATTTATAAGCCAAAAAAAAAAAAGACGAGGCTCGATTCTCTTAAGAAAAGTATTTATTTAAAAAAGAAAATGTGTATATTTTTGTCTTTTGCTGGAACAACACGATGTTGTCCCCCTCGGGCGCTATAGCAAGTTCGGGATTTTTCCATTTTTAATCTCCTTTTCTTTTTTTGTGCCATGTCACTTCGACAAATCGTGAAAGTCGCTTGGGGAAATTTTGTAAATTTCCCGTAGAAAAGTAAAACCCCGAAATGACGCTGGTATAAATATTTGGCCTCGGCAAAAGAAAATAAATAAATTTTTATGATTATCCATGTTTTTTTGTTTTGATTCACGGCCATCGTAATATTAGAATGGTGCTATCCGTCTCGGATGTTAAACTGCTGGCTTGTTTTCCGACACCTGTTCCACTATGAAAATATTCATAAGGTAAGAGGAAACACTGTAAAGAACAACAATAGCCGAAGAAAATCACAAAAAAGAAATACTTAACTAAAACAATAATCAACCATGTGTGTATAGAATGCACATCATTGGACTCGACGACCTGTTCGTTATTTTCCTGTGGGGGAGGGGACTATGTCTGGAATTGTTAAAACGAAAAAAATTCGTGCCTGCGATTTAAACAGCATTTTTGATTTCCCCATTGAATGACGGGGCACATTTTCTCAAACCGAGTGAACGAAAGCGCATCTTTGGCGTACAGCGTACTACTACAGCGTGTGAATGATACCGTCAAAATGCACGCTACTACGTATACAAACATATTGCAAAATGCTTCATCATAGTTGATGGAGTATACAAGAGCCTTCAAAAACATTTTTTATATAGGGTACACACATAAGAATGTGAGACTGTGGGAACCGAGGAGAAAAAGAGAGCTCTGATTTTCGAGTGTTGGGGGCTGCTTTTTTTGGGGCGGCCTTTTCAAGAGCGCGGCCGTTTTTGATGACCGATAGGTCCCCCCTCTTCTCTTCTTTCTTTTCTTTCGCCGCCATCGTGTTTTCACCCTCGAGAAACGAGAGAAGGCATTCATAGTTTTATTTTCTTTCGTTTTTGAAAAAAAAATCTTGTACGAGTCCTCAAAAATATCGAACAGTCTTTTCGCTGTTGGGAAACAATTAACCGTTCGCGCCAAAATTGTTTTGAATCAACACACACACATAGTAACGTTTTTGTTTATTTTGGAGGGAAAAAACAAAATTCCCGTTGTTTCTTTTTGGAGGGAAAAAGAATTGGAAGACTTCGGGGCTCCGAGACGCTGCGAGTTATCCAAAAGAAAGATGAAGAGTGATTGCTTCCGTAATTGGAACAGGGTGAGGTATAAATGACGTCATTCATCAATCAATGGCCAAATAAATCTGTAAAACAAACTCTATTTTGTTTTTTTTTTGTTAATGAAATACGTACGTAGGGACAATTTAAATGCCTATCGTTCCACATTGACCTCCAACCGGACGATTAATGATATTTTCAAAATGGCGGCGTGTTTGGCGTTTGTGTGGCCAAAACCGAATTCCAGTTTGCCGTCGATTTCACACTTTTGGTTAGACATGTAAAAATTAAAGAAACCAAAAACAGGCAAATAAAAATAAACAGGTGAAATTCTATAAATTTTTTTGTTGTTGTTAGAAAGAGCAGGTTGCGTTCGGTTTTGGTCAGGGCAGGAACGGTCAGTTGTCGCATTCTTGGAAACGGCCCGCCCACCGTCGCGATGGCGCTGGCTATCACCGTTCCGTCGTTGTCGAAATCATAATCAAGAGAAAACGCCTCTGCTATACATTGTGTGCGTTAGAGGCAAAAAAGAGAGACTGATTGTGTTACACAGAATTTCGATTTACAAAAAAAAAAAATATTGAAAATTTTTTTTTTTTATGCACTTCACTAGACTTTCGATTCAATTACACTTTAATCTTTCTCTTTCGCTGCATTGCCTGTTTTATTTTTTATTGCTTGTCCGTCTCCTCTGTTATTTTTATTCGGTCGACCGATAGACCCGACGTATATGCTGATTCACTTGCAGAGTGTCTATTGGGGGCCAGAGAGAGAAAAGAGATCGATCCACTAGCGGTGGCAGCACTGCTTGTGTCTTTTTTGGCGGGAAAAAAGAGATGGGCGGGAAAGGAGACAGCAGAGCCGTGCCTCACACTCCCATTGGCTATCACCAAGGGGGTGGAATGCTTACGGGTCTCTCTGTAGTGTAGGCACCCTCCTCACCCAACCCCTGCATCGCTTCTCTTCCTCTTCTGTGTTTTTTAGGGTCTTGGTGCATAACCACCCACAACGAACCAGACGTTCGTCTACGCCAGCACCTCCTCACTAAATAGTTCCTAGACGTCTGCATGTGCGATATTCATCTAATGAGCGCCATCTTCTGGTTTTGATCATTTTTGCATTTCACTTGGCATCGCGAATCTTCTAGTCATCAATTCGATTAACTTGAAGAGAATTTTACCAATCGACGGAAAGGACATTGCCGTTCGGCGACGTCACAACAATGCGGAGCGCTACAAAACTGCACTGACAGTCGCCCGGAGAGAGATCGCATCGGAAACGGGGGCGTTGGGAGGTGGATGGAGTGGTGGTGACTGGGGGGGTAGTCAGAGAGGGTGGTAGTTGTTTTGAAAACAGTCTTCTGCGTGCTCTCGGCCGAGTCGGTTGTGTCGATCGTTCGTTCCCGAAAAAGTGAGGGAACAAATTTCGTTTTTTCCCCGTCTCTGTCGCAAGACGCCACCACCATCAACTTCTGACGAATACAAAATATTAATTCATCCGTCACAAACTTCATCATTGGGGATTACTTGTGTGTTTTGTGCTCTGCGTTTCGACACGCATCAACTTATCTGCAATTTAAAAAAAGAAAAACAAAAATTGACTTTTAACGGTTTCACGTTCGAATTTTGTGTTTCTTGTTTTTCTCGGCGCGGCCATGTTGTCGCGCAATCTCGAATTGTACAACAACTCTGCCGCCGCAGCCGCGACGACTAACGTCTTGATGCTACGCGGCGACACGGATTCAAAAACTCTCACCAACGTCGTAGAACGACCAGGTAATTAGTTTTTTCCCTTTACTTTTTCTGTGTGTGTTGACGAATATGCTGCGTCGTGGGTAAACTGACGGCGTCCGTTATCTTTCACGCTCAAGGGGGAAATCGGGGAAATTTTCGTACGTTTTTTTTGCTGCTGTTACTGCAAGGCTCGTTTCTATTACGTTTTTCGATTCAGTACACACACACGTAAAGAAAAGTTCCTCTCTCTCGATGGTTGGGGAGGTAACAAAACACTTTCTAAATCGTGACCCGTTGGTTACTTTGCAAGTTCTTCCTTTTCTTATTTTTTAATTTAATTTTTTTTTTGTTTTTTTTCAATCGATATGAAAGATGTGAATGTGGTGTTGAGAATTGTGGGGTTTTGAGAGAATGGTGCAACGTTGTGACGTCATTTGCGCGGGATCATTGTCTCTTTTGTTTGTTTTTGGCGGGATAATAGTTTGACTGATTGCGTCATTGTTGTGTGACAGTAACGATGGCGACAGGAGCACCTGCATCGTCCTCGGGCGTCGCGACGCCTTCCTCTCAGATGGCGCTGATGGACTGCGAGACCTTTGGGCGAACCTACGTCGTCGGTCACGTTCTTGGGAAAGGAGGATTTGGGACCGTCTACGCGGGTAATCGCATCCGCGACGGACTTCCCGTTGCCATCAAACACATCCACAAAAGTTCCGTCACCACGTGGAGTCATGTAAGTTATTTTTTTTTTAAGATATTGTGTTATTCGTTTTTACACGAAGAAAAAAGCAATAATGATGACGTCATTTTCCCTCTCAGGTGAATGGCGTCAGAGTTCCGCTGGAATTCTGCCTCCTACGCCAAGTGGCGCACGTCCCGGGCGTTGTCCGATTATTGGACGCCTGCGACGCCGATGACGTCTTCGTTTTGGTGATGGAACGAGCTGAATCATCTCAAGATCTTTTCGATTTTATCACCGAACGAGGAGCCTTGCCGGAACACGCGGCCAAGAACTTTTTCCGCCAGGTGGTCGAGGCCGTCGTCCAGTGTCATCGAGCCGGAGTCATCCACCGCGACATCAAGGTAAAAACAAATTTTTTTTTTTTTTTCCTTTTTATTTTTAAATTTCAAAATAATAATATTTTGAAAATTTTCAGGATGAAAACATCTTAGTGGATTTAAAAACGCATTGTCTGAAACTGATCGACTTTGGATCGGGCGACTACCTCAAGGATGGCGTCTACACTGAATTTGACGGTAAGTTCCTGCCGGATCTTAGTTCAAGTTCAACGGCCGTTGGGTCACTAGAGATTGTTTGTTCCTACTCGTAGTAAAACGTGAACAGCTAGGTGTTGCTAGGCGACCACTTCATTGACAGTTGACCTCTTTTTTTTTTTCCTCCCGTACTCAATGGTCCCTCAGGTAGTGATAAACAGGGCCGTAGGGGACATATTTCTCTAGAAAATTGTTGTTTGGGCAAAGGGCAACGAAACCAGTTTTCCGAGAGATGAGGAATCTCGCCTCGCCGGAGGCAAGGACGATAGAAGCAAACTCGAATCCATCTATGGAAATACCTGGTCCTCTTTCTTGACCTGTACCGTAGCACATCCTTAAACACTTGTTCAAAAGGTGTATCATCAGCTGTTTTTCTGGCGCCATTTTGAAGAGGGGGAAAATGCAAATTTCAAATTGAGCCATTTCGAATTTGACAGAACGAGGGCAATTAACAAAAAAAGGAGGAATGCGATAGACGACAGGTGTCCGATTGTAACCGCCCCTTTAGCACCTCGCAGCCCGTATTGAATTAAATCGGGAGTAATAGCCTAATGTCGGACACCATCTGCTAGCCCTAGATTGAAATACAATGAGAGAGCCTGGCGTGATTAAAAAACCTTATTTAACAAACAATTGTTTTGTTCTCTTTTAATAATGGCGTACACAGGTACGAGAGTCTATTCACCGCCAGAATGGATCCGACACAGGAGATACCACGGACGGCCGGCTACTGTTTGGTCGCTGGGCATTTTACTGTACGACATGGTCTGTGGTGACATCCCATTCGAGCAAGACGATCAAATTGTTCGGGCGACCGTCAACTTCGTGACTCGAAGTCCCGGACGTCTTCGTCTATCGCCGCAGTGCGAAGATTTAATCCTCCGCTGCTTGGAGTATCGACCAACTGATCGGCCGTCTTTGGAACAAATTCTCGCCCATCCGTGGATGACTTCATCGGAAATGCTTCCACCTTCGGGCGTCCACGTTTTAACTCAATCGACAGTCGATGCGGTTTCCACGGCCACGATGATTCCCGTTCCGTGCGTGTCCCCTCCGCCAGCTCCGGCCTCTACACCGTGCAGCCCAATCGCAATGTCTTTGACGGAAGCTTTGCTCAGTACGACGACAGCCGGTACGACGACGACGGGCATTCCGGTGCCTCAACGGAGAGCACACATCATCACGTAGCCATTAGCAACGGTCTGCCCAGTTCGTTTGGCGGATCGTTACCTTCGTCTTGTAATTCCTGTTCGTCTTGTTCGTCATCCGCCTCCTCCTGTTCCGACTTGGGTTCATCGTCCAGCTCGTCGGCCTCGTCTCAATGTTATCACCATCAACATTATCCACCACCAGTGCGGCCCGGAATTCTAGCGGCAGCAGCTGCCGCTGCCGCCGTGGCCGGTAGCGCCAAAAGCGGATCAGTTTCGGCCGCTGCGGCGGGCGATTTCGCCTTTTAGTTTTTTTAATGTTTTTGTAAATATTTTTGTCTGTAAAAAAAAATCCCCGCCCACAGTTTTGTTATGATCACAATAATGTTTCATTTTTTTTTTTTTTGGTTTTTGCGTGTGTGCCATGCTGCAGCAAAATAAGAAAGAAAAAAAAATGTGTATTTTTTAACAGTTCATTACTATTCCTCCTACTTCCGCTGTGTGTCGAGGACTCGCTTTGTCGGGAAAAAGAAAACCCTGGTCACTCGGTTCTATTCGCGTGCGTGTTTTGTAATTTATTGACGTAGTCAAATTTGATTTTCCTTTTTTTCCTGCCTTTTCTTTGGTAATGTCCCTCCTTCTTAATTTTTTTTTTCGTGTTTAGAAAGAAAAAAAAAGATGAAATAAAGCAAAACTGCAATGCAACTAAATTATCATCAAAATGTGCTCTGATGCGGGGCTTGAATCCCCCCGCCGTTTTGGGCGTTTTGAATGAACTCGATATAAATATATATATTATACATCCATTTGACTGTGTGTGTGTGTGTGTATGTGAATGTACATAGAATTTCAATGATGACGTAATGCGATATATCAAAAATGATGCGTGTGTATCTCTCTATCCGTCTTTTAGGTATCAATTTTCGACATCTGTCGTAAGATTTTTGTTTTCAAATATGAAAGAATTCAGAAACTCTTGTCGAAATGACGACTCTTGTTTCCAGCCATTTTTCTTTCGGATCTTTTTAGGCGTGAATAATGTTTTATTTTTGAAGGCATATTAATAATACTACACATACCATACATATCGTTGCTTTGATTGACTATGTCGAGCATACCCCCCCTCCTTCCTCTGTATACAGTAATTTATTGGCGTGGTTGAAATATTATGTTCCTTGTTTTTTTTTTTGCAATTTTAAGTGCTTGTCTACCAATTTTTGTTTTGCTTTTTTTTTTGTTCTCACTAAAAAAATGTGATGTCTGTCGTCACCGACCAAAACAATAAAAAAAAATAGTACTTTCGCCCAAACATTTAAATTTGTTTTGTTTTTATTATTTCATTTTTTTTTAAAGCAATAGTTTTCATGTCGTTTTGGTATTTGTTCGTGTGTACAATGTGTGGGATAAGCGAAAATGATGTTGCAATTCACAGGCATCCCAGACTTTTCCCCTTCTTTGTTTTGGAAAAAAAGAAAAGGACTTTATTTTGGCAATAAAATGATTGGGAAAGCATTGATCTTTCTAACGAAGAAAGCAGAGTGTTGCTCACATTTTACAGATGAGGAAAGGCGGCTCACGACATTCCAAGAATCTTCTTATAGAATAACGACTTCCAACGAAAAGCTAAAAAAAAAAAAGAAAACTTGCCCAACGTGACTGAATTATAATTCGCTCAACCGTTAGATTCAAATGTATTCAGGTCAATATACGACGAGAGATTTCAGGTGAATGGAGAACCCAAAAATCTAGAGACGAGAAAACAAATAGAGTCAGCGATGATAAACAAGTCGACGTGAACCCTGAAACACCATCGTCTATGACGTTAGCACGGACATTGTCAGACATATACATTGAGAAAAATAAAAACCCAGGTTTACTATTGTTTTCTGATATGAAATAAAGATTGGACATTGCATCTTTTTTTCAGGCCAGTTCGTTTTGATGGCACGTGTACTGACTCTATTTTCTGTATCTATCTTTCTAACCAGATCAAATAGCACGAGGATGTCGGTGGGCCTGAACTTTGCGGCCTTGGTTTGGCGCTAGTGAAATCCGGTTGGCGGGAGCGTCTTGTCGTCAAGGGCGTTATAAGCTCCCGTTTGTCGTCGGCAACGGTCATCGGCGAAAGAACTTCCGCGAACGAAAATAAACGCTGTTGTTTTTTAAAACTACCTGATGGCTATTTCTGCGCAAATTGCAACACCACGCAACACGCATAGAATAATGTATTTTTTCACAATCCGACCCCGGTTTCGTCACAATCGATGGCTAAACTGATTTGGGGACATTCCGGAGCTGAGAATAGCAACACGAACATTCGTCGAATGTTTTCAAATGCTAATCGGACGAGCGATCTTTTCCCCTTCTCTTTGTGTGTGTTTTTATTTACAGGTAAATGGGGGGCTTATGTCGTTCAACTCGACTACGTATCATGTTTTGGATGAAGAAACTTTCATTACAATTTCGGGTTGGATGGCGTTCGAGCGTCAAGGTTGACGTTTATCTCACGAACGTCTGCGTTCGCCGTCTTTTTTTTTTAAGGCGCCGACAAATAGTTTTCACGAAACGCGAGGACAATCGATCGGAAAAGTACAATGACCAAAACAAGATTAACATTTGTTTAAGAAAAATCTAAAAATAAACATTTGCACTAAGCAAATAAAAACGTGATTTTTAATGGCACAGAAAAAAAAAACGGCGCCTTTTACGTACTCATGCACTTTATTTTTATCCCTGGCGCTCTCTTTTTTGTTTTGGTCGTGATCAAAGGCGAAATCGTCTCATTAGGGGATTGACGTTTGGCAAATCGTTTCCGTTTGGACATTGCGTAAAAATTGCGATATCGACCAGTTGTGGCCGGGACGGCATTTGCAACAGGGTCTTTTTGTAGAAACGGATCATTTTATTCAGATGTCCAACAATAGAAATTAAGAAATACTAAGAAATGCAATTAAAAAAAAAAACAAAAAAAAAAACGCGTTTAATGATTTCAACTTTCCAACATTCATTTGTCCGGCAGCCTTCCCTGTTTTTCTTGGAATTCTAAACGGGGCCACATGATCACCTGCCATACTGGTGTGTCCTTATTATTCTTGTTTATTAATAACACGACATAAAAACAAACGGATTCTTTCTCTTTTTAATTTCCAGGTAAATCGTGTGCGATCTGAATGTTGATTGAGGAAAAAGTGCGAGCACGCGGTCTTCTCCTTGTTCAACCGTCTGGCATTAAAACGTTTTTTTTTTCGCTTGTGAGTGAGGAAAAAAAAATTTGACCCGGAATGCGAGTCCGCATGAATGTAACACGTCAGCGTGAACCGACCTTGGTCAGTTGCACTGAACCCGCGGGATGATGGACTATTGTTTGATAATTTTTACCTTATGCTCGGCCCATTATATAATCACGGTTCGTTAATGATTTATTATCCCCCCCCCGTAGCAATTTTTTGTTTTTGTCTTTATCTTTTCGAAATTCAAATATTGCTTGACATTTTGTTTCTGAACTTGGGATTTGTTTTCGAAATTGGTTGCGTAACCGTTCGTCTCTCGTTGTTGCTAAGGCTATTACTGCCAGTCTGTACAGGTATTTATGAAACACACCTCTGTTTTTCTCGACACCAAGCGAATGTATGTACCGGGATGTAATTCCAGCCGCGGGAAAAAGAGAGACCCACTTTCTCCAAGGCTAGTGATTTTCTTACATCCACAAAACACCTCAAGGTCGGATCTTTTTTTTTGTTTAAATGTAACATTAAAATGACATTAGGTGGTACGAAAAAAGAGAAAATTTTTCGTCTTACATATCGATTCAGTTCGATAATTTTTTTTTGAATCTTTGCTCTTAACGTCACGAACCGAGGCTTGTTTATTAGCTTAACGTATGGACAGAGGCCGCTGATATAGAAACGTCAATAACGTATCCGGGATGTCCGAATTAATCTCACCTCACCTAATCAGCAAAAAAAAAAAAAATCTCCACGTGTGCAGACAATGGGGAGTGCTAAAAGGCAACCCACCAGCCAGAGTCTAGTAGACATTTGAGGCAAAAGAGACCACACCCATACGACACGGCAACCTGCCCGTAACGGACGTCATCGTTAAGGCCACACCGGCCATGACGTCAATCCTTTTTCTCTTACAGATTTTTCATCTAAGATAAAAAAAAAGGGCGCATGACACGGTGACTGCGCAGTTTCGCCCACCTTCTTTTTTTTTGAATTTTGTTTTTTTAAGGGTTACCTCACCATAGCACACACCGTCAACCATTTTTTTTTTTTTTTCCTGTTTTTGTTTTTTTTGCATCTCATTCATAAATGATGCGTGTTGTCTTTTAAGAGTAAAAAAGAAATCTATTTTTAGAGAAAAAATAATAATTTGTTTTTTTATTTGTTTAGTTTGAAAAGAGCCAGCGCACATTGTACAATGAACAAGACTTTGGGCACGCTTTTCTGCGTGCCAAAAAGAGAAAACACCTGCGTAATGTGCAGCACTGTAGACAGTTTCAACTACGAGAGCCTGTAAACAAGACGGCACTTCGTATAATGTTTTTTTTTTTTTTTAAATTGATACACGTCGATTGAAAGAGAGAAAAAAAAATATATCGCAAAACAGGTGGCAGACGAACACGTCGTAAAGAATTCGTACAACAACAAACGGAGAGAAAAGGGCCATTTCGCTATTTATATCGTTATGTAGAGACAAACAAAAAAATCGTTTTAGTTGTCCTCATTTTCTCGCCTATTGTTATGGTAGAAAGGGATCGTCTTCGATCGGCGAGTTCGTTACAGGCGTTAAACACAGCACGGAATTATTTTAGTTTTTTTTCGAGCATTGTTGTCCTTCAATAGATATAGATACGTAATTGCGTTTGGAAGAGAAAAAAATAAGACATCTCTTTCACGGAAAACGATTCAAACCAATAAAACATGGCAGTGCGGTTTAAAGAAAATTTCTGAGGAGGGAAGAGTAAATAAATGAAAACAGCTGTCGCTTTTTATTTCTCCAAAACCGACAGAAGGAGCTGATGACGTCATCGATTCCAAGGCTGTCGGTCAGCACCTGCTAACCACGCCTCCAGAAAAGGTATACAATTTTTTTTTCTTTCTCTCTCTCTTTCCTCTACATTCTATTTTGAAAAAAAAAGGTAAAGAAAAGAAGAATAGACAATGAGAGAGAGAGTTGTGCACGCGGCAAGCAAAAGAAGCATGTGGCATTCCCGCTACAGACAAACGCTTGTGCCACGCCAGAGTAAAAATAGCAATGTAATAGTAATATAAATAGCAGCCTGGTTTTCACAAACTGGCCATGAAAGGCTAGAACCAGACAGAAAGCGTCTTGTGTAGAAAATCAGCCCAACACACACACACACAAAAGGCTCAAGACAATGAAAACAAAACAAAATTCTTTTTCTTTTAATTTTTTTTTTTAGAAAAAGACAGTAGGGAATGAAGGACATTAGATAAAAAGAAATGTCTCAAATGGGTCGTCAGTTCCCTTATCAGTGGAAATTTTACGGAATGATTATGTTTCGTTTTCTTTTATGATACGAAGGTATGTAGAACGTTCGTGTGCCGCGTGCACTTGTCGAAAAAATGGGGATCAGCGCTAAATAGCCAATAGAAATACCGAGGCACGTCAACAAAGCGTTCGTATCAGTTAGCGGTTTTCCGCGTACGATTGCATCGAACGTCTTTTGTGGCCGTTGCCTAGTCTTAACGTATAACGTTTGACACGTGTGCTGCGGGAAAACACGCACGAAGACCGCACGTGAACGATAACATTTATTTTTCATAATATTTAGTCGGATTTGTTGTCCTAGAACGAATGTTTGGTTCTTAGAAATGAAACATGGGTGAATTTGCATATGGGAAGTTCGAATCGCAAAGTTCCAAGTACGCGCTCTTCACGAGCCTCCAAGAATCCTCTTTCTCTGCCTAGACGTTTTTCTAAAATAATTATATAAGAAATACTGGTTTCGTAACGTGAGCGTTCTCCGATCAATCTTTTCCCGAAAACAATTGGAAAATAAAAACATTTCCGAAAAATGATAGAATCGTTGAGCTTATCATTCGGTGCGTAATGAATGAAATCTTGGAACACAAAGGAAGACAATCAAAAGAGAGGAAAACGAGTTATCACCAAGGATATGGCCTTGGGTCGCTGCTGCTCCGTTCATGTTCCGCGTTCAAAAAAGACACATCGTGACAGAGCTCTGTCATCATCGAACAGCCTTCAGGCTAAGTGAGAAACCGTTCTCCACGCGAATGCGTTTTGCTGCACGCATTTCTGAAAAAAAAATATTCTAATCAGAAAAAAAAAAAAAATTTGTTTTTCTCTGTTTTTCCTGGTATTCCCGATTGCGCTAAAGGACGTGACGCAATTGAATTCTTTCTTTTCCCCACCCATCGAAACAAATGAAAAAAAAAAACAAGGAAACCACATATACAAAGTCCCTTTTACGTCGTCCCGCACGCCCAGTTTTTTTTTCATACATTTTCGTCTATAAAGAAATTCGGGACATTTTCAATGAGCGCTAATCAAATAAGGCGATGAAATGCGTCCACGTCCCCAACAAGGGATTTCCAAATGAATATCTGCACTTATGTACACAAGGAGACAATATCAATATTTGTTGTAGAGCCAGACGGTAACCACGACAACCGGGCGCCTTGTTCGATTGAAAGTGAGGAACGGACGAGAGCAGAAAGTCCAAAAAAACCAAGTCGTATGTACCGGAGATTGGGATGTGGTTAATTGTGCAATTTTTTTTTTTAATTTTCCGCACATGGCCAGCGCTATCGATTTAGTTAGAACATTTCAAATTCTAACAAATTAACAACAGGAAAATTAATTTTCTTATTTAATCATTGAAATGGCCTTCATTTGCATGTTGTGCAATGTGAGTAAAAATAGACTAGTCATTTATTCATCTCGTAAATGCGTGGGAACAGGTAAACGCATCCGGCGACTCGCATTGTGTAAACAAAGCGCAGAGCACTCTTTTTTTTTTTTGAATCGTAATCCTCCGTTGTCCGGTGTTTTTGGGTTTTCCAGGATTTTCATGAATGAAAATTTAAAAAACCTTCATACACGTACGCACAGACATGGAAACGACGTCAACGTTTACACAGAGAATGCGCAGTTGGAACCAATATGCGTGTGTGCACAGTGGAAACATATGCCGGCCATTAGCATTAGAGATTCTAAAAGATAGCAAGTTAAAAGGCATTCCGTTTTTCCACTTTGAAAATACCGTGTAGAAAAAATAAATAAATCGAAAAAAGATGGAGCAGGTTGTATCTAGATCCAACTCGATTGATCCCCATTCGTCCGGCTCAGCGTATAAGCTTTATTTATTGCGCAAAAGAGATTATAGAACGCCATATTAAAGTGCGGTTACAAGCGCGCGAGGTTCATTTGCGTGTATTTCCTCGAAAATGTATAATTGAATTGGAATATTTTAGAAAGAACAAAAAAAAAAAAAAACCTAGGGAGATTATATCAATTGAATGAGAAGCCGTTCACAAATGGCTGACGTACAAAGTCGTATGGAAAAAAAAGGAATTAATCATTGATTCGAGTTTGTGGTTTATAACTCTAAATTCACAGACCAAATAAAAAGTTAACCGACCGTAGCGGCCCCCGTCTTCCAGGACTTTTTGCAAGTTTTAAAACTCGGATATTTAATCTTTTTAAAAGCAAAAAAAAAAAAAAAAAAAAAATGGATTTATGTTGCAGGTCGTTGGGTATGTTACGCCAATGGCATCGCTCCCTCTCCGATAAAAAATAAAATAATAAAAATCATTTATCCGCAAAGTTCGTGATTTTTGTTTTCCATTGGCTTCAGTTACGTCATTGTTTTTGTTAGAGGCACACCGCCCACAGGAGAACTCGTCCCGTTTTATGCAGAGCAGCTCGTGCGTAGGTTTTTATTTTGACAGCCAAGAAAAACAAGCAACAATCTATTTGCGTCTGTGTCACACCTGCCGGGACGCCTCCTGTTTGAACACGACAAAATGGGCACATTGACGCACATCTTGTTCAAAGAATTTCAGCGATCCCGTGCGTTTTGCATAAATTTACAGCGACTGCCGTTGGGTTTGTCCAGCGGATGTTTGGACAGGTGATCTTGTATAGCTCCCCCCTGTTCTTTTTTCTTCTTTTAATTCTAACGTTCCTGTTTTTAACGTCTCGCTGCCTCAGCGTCTTTTAAGATGCCAATTTCTTTTGTAAAGCACGTGCCGTAAAATGCGTATCCGGTGTTGGACGCCAGGACTCCGCCGCCTCTATTTTTACGTCCGTCTATAGAAATGGAGCGCACAGTTAAGAAGAATAGTTTCACGCAACCACCGCTCAAAACAGCACCTGTTTTCAGCTTGTATGCTATCTGTGTATCAGGTATTTGTTTTCTCTGGGTGTATAAATAATAAAAGAAAGGTTCACGAACGCCGGGGGGAAATTGTTGATCAAGAATTCGATTATCGTAAATAATCGATGGTTAGCAGACGACGTGTACTCGTTGGCCGGACCGCAGATGAATTGAACGTTCAATTGATAGCGAATAGGTCCCGTCTGTTGTGCGTAGACGAACCCTGTGACTCTCGTTTCGAAACGAAGCCCGTTCGGATGAAAAAAGAAAAGAAAGCAGGCGCCAAACGATGTGGTTTAGACGATTCAATAACAACAAAAGAGGCGGCCAGAAGAGACCAATTGCGCAGCTCAAAGTTGGCCTTCGCTCAGTCTGTGTCCGTACGTCACTATAAGCTATTATGTCTGATTGACTGAATGAGTACGGATGGAACTTGTTGGTGGCCTGTTGCCATGACAACGGCAATCTCTTTATTCCTCTCTATCTCTCCCCTCTTCTCCCCTTTTATTAACGTGCGCAGGCGTTGGGAAATAATAATCATTCAGAACGTGATCGTAAAAAAGGAGTTTATCCAAACAAGAAATTAAAGATGAACCCGGTTTCTCATTTCATTCGCCCAATTCAGAGAAACATTTTTATACCAGCCTCGAGGCTCATTGAACGGGGGCAGGCGTCCTTTAAACTTTTCAAGTCTACAGACTGATTAACCTCGCGATTCAGACTGCGGGGGAGGCATATGCGCGGGGGAGGCTCTCTATTTAAAAATTTTATAGTTGCATTCAGATGAAGAGGGTGTGATACGTGTTATACACCAAACTCTAACGATCTGTTAGAGAAGATGGAGGTCGTATAACGATTATAGACCCAGCAAATGTGTACGTCCCACACAAAACAATGCGCAAGTCATCCACCGCATCCGCTTTCCTTGTTTTTTGTATTTAACAAACTCTGTTAAAAAAAAAAAAATAACCGCGAATTGTTTACGATTAGAATTTTTAGGAGGGAGCAAAATTGACATGTTAAAGAAGGATATGTCGTTGTCCAAAAATTTTTAAAAATGGGGAGACTTGTTTTGTGAATGGCCAAAAGACTACTGCGCGTAACTCCTTTACGTATTCAATACATCCGTCTACGGTCGGAGTGTATAAGTCCCTAAGAGCCAGTGGCGTATAAAAGGAAGTCTATTCACTATATAAATAAGGCAGCTGAATTATTAGGCAAAAGGAACTCCCTGCCGTCTTCGGATGTATAAATCAGCAGACTATGGCGGAGGTGGAATGGGCTTTAGCCTCTCCTCTCTGTCATGATAAATTCATCGGAAAACCGCTGCCGTCTACAGATATACTATCGTTTGCGCTTATTCTCAAAAGTTCTACATCCAATGGCATGCAACCGGTGTATTTCAAACACCATCCCGATTCAACTAGGCAAAATGGCTCTGACGCAATCCGCCTGTGAATAAACGCTATTGTTTTCTTTAAAGAGCCACGGAGAATTTCAGATCGATAAATTTTCTCTCTGAAAATTGTATTTTTCTAGAAAGGGAAAAAAGAAAAGAAAAGCAAGATGTCGCCTAATGATGTCTAGACATGGTCCGCTTTTGCACGAGCAGCTCAAATCCTTTTTTCCCTCAGCTCGTTCAAACGAGCCTAAAGAGCGTGAGGGGGGGAGGTAGAGAGAAATCAGTCGAGTCTTGTTCTGCTATGCACGATGACGTCAGCTGGGCGGCGGGATTTGACTACACGCGTGGCCTTTAAAAGGGAAAAATGCTGCGCAAAGTGCCTCATCACCTCCTCCGCCGTTGACTTCTAAGAGAGGGTGAGTGAAGTCGTGTTGCTTGTTCTTTGCTGGCCCTGCCATCCGAGAGGAGCAGCGTAAGCAAAGTCGCAACCGTCGGTTTGGTGTGGTGGCAACGGTTTATTTCTGGTCGACAGCCGAACGCCAGTGACTCATTCACGCAGCATTTCACGGTTGAAAACGTCAAGGGGCTACACAATTTTTTTAAAATTCAAAAATCAGATCAAAAGATGATACGGGGAATTCAAGGTAGAAGATGAACCCAATAAAAAGACAAATGGTGTATTTATCAGAAGAGAATTAAAAACCCTGTCCAGTCCGTGTAGGTTGAGGTCAAGGTAGGATGACGCAGAATATGAACGCGCACGAACGGTCGCCCTTGGATGGGCGGGAGTGACGGCGGCAATGCGCGCAAAAAAAGAAAACCCTCATTCCAGAATTTGCTGTTCTTCTTTATGTCCAATTCCGCCACATTCGGCCCTGGCTCACATACGAAAAACGGCCGTTTGTGCAAATGACCCTCGCCATTTTTTTTTGTTCTTTGCCTTTTCCTATGTCTGTAATCAGTATCGTTTTTTCTTTTTATTATCGGCCAGCTGACGACAAGCAAATGATGATGATGATCGAATAGGCAAACGACCAACGGTTACGATAGCAACAGCGCCCGGTTGTATTTAAACTGTCTCGTTCTTTGATAAATGGAAATAAAAACGAATAAAGTGGAAACGGCGTCACGTGCCAGTTGATTGGATCCTGCAGACCTTGGCGTCCTCAATGCCGACGCACATGCACACACACCTAAATTGACATTTCCTATTTGCCAATCGTGCTTTTAAATTCTGCAAGCGAGGGAACAAAAATGGGATCTCGAAACGGTAACTAGGCAACCGTTGGAATTGCTTTCAACGTGAAGCCAACATCTATCTTGTAAATATTTATGCAAAGACATCAATGATTTGTAGTCGCATTTAATTGAATCATTTCAGGGGGGGGGGGGGGCATTGGGTGCATATCAGGTAAAAGAAGCGTGTGCAGTTTAAGCGGACACGGAAACTTCTGTTGGCTTATTTACTTCCGACACCAATTAACTTGAAGCCTGATCATTAAGAAAGACGAGAAATGGGAAGAACAAAGGGGAAGAACAAAAATCATTTCGACTAGTAGCTCCATTGACTTTTGCTTCTTCCTCTATTGTGTCTGGTGAGATTCAATTAGCTTCTTCAGGACCCTCTTCACCATTAAGTCGTGACTGAGCATCAAGTCTCATTTCCTCCTTTTTCTTTTTTTTTTTGTCTTAGAGTACGTTCGCCTCTTAGCGAAGATGGCCTCTATTTCCAAAACCACCAATAGTTATTGAGGTAGCACATATTTAAGGAGGTTTGAATTCGGTAGAGCCGGACCTATTTGGTTCGCCGATGATGTATGCGAGTCATTGGGTACATTGCCATTGGCTTTCTTGCGGTATCTCGCCTTCTCTTGTTTCAGCCCGTGATTTACGATAGTGATAACTTCGAAGCCCGTTTGTGGCGTCGTGTGAAATCGTTAATTTGCCATTTAGATTTTTTTTTTTTTTTTTTGAAAAAGAAAACCATCGAGTCGTGATCCACTTTTCAACGATAATAACGAGGCATAAAAAATGGGCGGAAAGGGACTAAGGGAAACCCCCAGTGAAGACAATAAACAGTTGTTTATTCTCTTTTTTGGTTTTCCCCCCAGATTGATAGGCATGGGAATGAACGTGAGGAAACACTGGGAAACCATTGCCATATTTCATCGGTGCTTGACTCCTGTCTTACGTTTATTCGCCTTTACGACTTTATCGAAAACGATTAAGTCAAAAACACTGTGTTTAGGATTACATAATCAACGTGTGCTCCGATTCACTGATTGCATATGGCTTTGCCTCTGTAGTCCGTCTAAGTGGGTAGGGCAATTTTCAAATCAAGGGAAACGTCCCGCTGTCTGCTAAACGACCGAAAATAAAAAACCAAAGAATTCTCTTTTGGGTCTTCACGGAAGAGGAGGACAATAATAATAATAATAAAGGAAAAGTACTATCAGATAAAATGAAATCGTGAACAAAAACAGTAAATGCAATTGTGTTGTACCACTCCAGCGACCTGTAGAAACTTCTTCCGAGAATGAATTCAGTTGCTTATCATCAACTGTAAAATCCAGCAAACGGAATAGGTGAAAAGCGAGAGAATGAAAACTACGTAGGGTACACACTACTAGACAGTTTATTGTTGTCAAACGGTACAGGAATCTTGTCTATTCACGCTTTACTTTGTTTTCGTTTCACTGTCACGGCGTCGTCTACTTGCACATTCGACGACAATCGAAAGAAAAAACACTGAATTTAGCCTTCTGCCTTTTTGGCTGTTGCATCTACTCGTACTGGCAAAACAGAGATACGGCAGTTAAAACATATGACAGACAGCCAACTGACGAAGAAAAAAAAAAATGAGAAAACAAAACAAAACAAAGATTGTTGTTGGGGGGGGGGGGGGTGTCGTTCTCTGTCACAAATCTGTGATTTTTCAACATCAAAATGTGCTGATTCATCAACTTCAATCTAAATCAATAAATTACATTTTCAAAAAATCTTTTCTATTTTTCGATTGCCAAATCCTTGACGTATTTTGATTTTGAATCAACTATTATTGAGGTTGAATAAACTAAAAAAAAAAAGAAAATGCAAACGTTTTAAAGTTTAAGTTGCAACGTTGTAGTCTCTTCCCCCCGCTGAGATGATTCGGGAAGATCGTCTGTTGTACGTAGTCTCAGATGTCCCAATCTTTCGTAAAGTGATGAGTCAAACTCCGACAGTCAGCAAGATTATTTTGTCAAAGGCGACGAGACACGTATCAGTAAATTAACGATTACAATGTCTGTGCTCTTCTGTTTTTTCGGTTGCCTACCACACAAACCAAAAACATAAAAAAATGACGTAGCCAAAAAAAACAATGGTGAAAAGAAAACCGATTAGTGGAGAAACACGTGGTTTTCTCCCTCTGTGGGCCATGTGAGATTTGTCGTCCATCTTGGCTGACGTCAGCAAAAGGAATGACGGCATGCAGGGACAAATGGCATCCGTATAATAAACGATCTAGTGATGGATATTCGTGGCCATTGTAATAATTGGTAACAACGTGACATTTGCCTACGACTGCAAAAGTTTTTTTTGGCCCTGGCCGTCGTCGCGTTTCTGCAAGATGTCCACTTCGTCACCTAGCCTCCTGGTTCTTCTCGGCGCCCATTGGCAGCGAATGCAGACACACGCTGAAGATCATCAAGTAGTAAGTCTAAATACCTTGTCTCTTTTAGTTGATGGTTTTCGTGGTTAGGTGAAACTTGCCAAATGCAGTGTGGACTGTCGCCAAAGATGAAGCTTCTTTGTGTGTGATATTTTTCTTTTGAGGGGGATGGGGGCCGTCGTACGAATTATGAAAGGAATGGCATAGTCATTCCAGTTGTATTCGTCTTGGCAAAACATTTTGAAAACGTCTTGATACCCACTTTTGGAATTTGGTCACGTTGATCGTTGACTGCGTTGATGACGCGTTTGGAGAAAACCCTTTTGCAAATCGTTTTTGGTGCAAAGAAAAATGGCGTCGTTTTCCCAACTCTGGCCACCAAATTTGTTTCGTTTATTCGTAATATGCGTGTAACTTGTTTTTTCGTCATTTGACGACTGTTGGAAGCGAATCAAATTGTTTGATATCAGCGCGTCGAATGTTGAAAGCGTCACACGCCTTTTTATTTTCTTTTCTTTTCTTTTGAAAACCCGCCATTATGGCAGGTATTGATAGATCAAGAGAACTCGCGTGTCACGAGTCTGTCTCGTCCTTTTTTTTTCCCCCTTTTATTTCCCTCCATTCTTTTCACTCCGGCTGTCTGTCTAGCAAATAAAAGAACGTAGGACCCTAATAATGGCATCGATTTCTGGAGGTAGACGAGTGTGTGTATCTGCAGTTCATCTTTTGCCATCTCTCTCTCTGTTTTTTTTTTTCCAATTGCATATCGATGTACACATAAAAGACCATCAAGAAACTTGAGACTTTCGATCTTGTTCCAAAAGAGGAGGCGCAATAGAAAAGAACGTGGCAAATGGGTTTTTCTCTATTGTTTACGAGCTGAACGTACACTGTGCACTGACTTTTTTTTTTCTCGGCTCTCTGTATAACGAGGTGGCAGGAAAGACAAATGTTGTGAAGGCTTTTTAGAAATAGACTAACGGACAAGAATTGGGAAGTGTGAGGCACGATTTCTTTTTTCTTTCTCTCTTCGACCGCTATGAACAAGGAAAGAAAGGCAGTCAATTTAAGAGTAGCATCGTTAAAAGTCGTTCCATATGTACCCCGTAACCCTCTGGTCTGTAGCTAACGACGTCCGTTTTTTTTTTAAATTTTTGTTCAAAACGCGAAGCCATCGCTTTTGCCGGTGCCGAGAGAAACGAGTAGTAGATCAGTCACTTATCATCGTAGCACTTTTCCTGCCCTCTTTCTCTCTCCCACTCACAAATTGTGTTATGATGGTCTGCTGCTTGTTCCACCTTTTTTTCCGGGGGGGGGGGTGGCAGGAGGAGGGATGTTGTTCGTCTGCCCTTTTAGTTTCGAACTCGCGACGATGGATGTAAACAAGTTCATTTGTTACATGTTCTTTCTGACTTGAGATGGGCTTTGATAAAAAAAAAAAAATAAGAGGTAAAATTCCAGGAAATCAACCGAAAAGAATGCGACAGAAAAAAAAAAATTCGAAGGAAAAAAAAAAAAAAAAAAGGATGTGACATGATTCTTATTGGTATTGGTGAGTTCATCGTGTACGCTAGCGGGCGGGGGGGGGGGGGTATTAGGATGGGTACGTGGAATCCACATACCAGACGTCATTAATGATCGGCCGTCGCCTGATTAACTTTTCTTGAGATTCAGCCCAACATTTTTCTTTCGAATTTTCTTGATTTCTTCCAGTTGATTTTTTTTTGGGGGTGGGGGGTTCATGTCGAGATAAAGAGTTTTTTTTTTTTTTTTTTTTTTTTTTATATATATAAATGTCTTCCTCTCACGTACAATATGCGCATAACTATTAAATAATCGTACGGTAGGCTTATTGTATTAATGTTTTTGTTTTTTTGTCCCGTCGTGAATGCGGCTGCGCTACACTCGCCGTGCAACTCTCGAAAGCGGGAAGAGATGAGTCCGAAGAAACAAAAATTCCCGGAATTGTTTTCGAATGAGGATGAGTGGTTTGGGGGGGGGGGACTTAGGCAGAGACGCACGCACACGAAATTTGGAACATTGATTGAAGAGGCCCATTATGCAGTCTCGCCTTCTTTTTTTTGAAAAACTTTTTGTTTTTGAATTCTCGTTGACTTCCCTTGCCCTTTGGCCTGGCAACGGGTCGTGTAATAAAGCCGTAATCATGTGATGTAACGTGAATAATCTTCTGGTGCTAGAGAAAAAGTTATCTAACACTATTTGGAGTTTCGTATTAATGCCGTTGACGTCTATTCAACTTGCACGTTGATTCATCGAGAACTGATCGATTTTTTTTTAAAGGCGCTTGAGAATGTGATGATTCCCGTTGGAATTTGTTTTGTTTTTTGAAACTTTATTTTTGAAATTTACCCCAACTATTTTGAAACGCTTTGAGGGGGTTCGGGGGATGGAAGGTCGAATGAAAACGAGAAATTCAACGAGGATGGGCAATGATTTCCGCATTACGTCAGGTTTTCGCTCCGTGTGGTGCGGATCCACTTGCGGATGTCTGTTAATTTATCAAAGTGGACCCGGTCACACGTAAAAAATGTGACGAGTTGTCCTACTGTCTCTTTGATAACAATACGGACCGATAGCGGACGAATCCAGCGGAATGACTTTCTAGGCTCTCAGCCGGTCCACTTACATCATATACATATAAAAACTTAAGTTAGACAGTACAACCGGAGAGGCTAGAAAACATCCGCTATTGGTCGCTGCGTCAGGGACGTGCGGCCAACTTTTTCTTTCTTTCTTTTTTTTTTTTTTTATTGTCATCCGGCAAAATGTCGGATCGTCGTGCCAGTTGACATCCATGACAGATACGACCAACCCCACCACCACCACCACTACTACTACTACTACTACTACTACTACTACTACTACTGTAGTACTTTCGTCTTTCTTTCTCATCACTCTGTTCAATTTCCAAGCGCACATTGTAGTCTATACACACATACACACACACACACAGAAAGAAAGAAAGCCACCCCCCTCTCGTTCTCTAAGAATGACATCTCGTATCGCTTCCGGGGCTCTTGCAACAACATTTCCTCCCTTCCAAACACATACACACACACACACACACACACACACACACACACACACACACACACACACACACACACACACACACACACACACACACACACACACACACACACACACAACAAAGGGGGGGGGGGGGGGGGACAAGTAGATGTACATATATGTTTATATATATATATACAAATTAACGATCGATTGCTCAAAATTAGAATAAAGCCCGGAAGGAAGCTGTTTGCTTAAAGACATTCCAGTAGATTAACACGTAATTGTAGGAAAAAGACTTGCAAAATCCTCTGCGTCTTTGCGTTAGTTTCTCCGAAGAGTCGAGGCAAAAGGGAAGAGCGGATACAGTTCTTACTAGAATGAGATATTGATCGTCTCTTTCCCTCCTTTTTTTCTTTGGCGCACTCTCTCGTTCTCTCTCTTACCGCATCGTAAAGACATGGACGGGCTAGGTATATCGTATCCCCCATAGTTTGCTTGTCTCTCTATCTCCGTCCATTGTCTGTGTGTTTCCGTACGAGAGACGATGGCGCTGATGCGTCGAAACATTGTGCGCACTTGCGCCTTACAACTCCGGGGCTTGTACGATGTCTCTGTCCCCCTCACCAAGTTCGCTTGCACCGAGACTAGTGCATCCAGCAATGTGGCCGATAAAAACAAAAATCTGTAAATCAACAAAAACAAAATAAGAGGAATTCAAAGGGGGACATCTCCGTTTTGCCTACTGAATCGATCCGCATTATTTTGTTGTTGAATACCTTCACTAATGGACCCTCTAGAGAAGGAAAAAAAAATGCACATAGTAGCATCTCTATTTGTTCGATTTTTTTTTTTTTTTAATTCTATTCTCCTACCGGAATTGATCTGGCGGATACTTCCGCTTATTTTTGCCACTTGTGTCGTTCCAGACATTTTTTTTTGTGCCGTTATTTTGACATTCAAAGACGCAACTGAATATTTTTTTTTTTTTGCTGTTGTGTACTTCCTTCATCAAGATTTGCTGCGTGTTGATGCACCACCTTAGCGTCGTCTGATGTAATATAGTAAAGTAGTAAGATGGAATCAGACGCTCATCTCCCCCCCACTTTGGAAAGCTTCCAAAAGTGCCATTGAAACGCAACGCGCGCACACACACACACACAAAAAAAAAACCTTTATCGCAACGACCGGAGAAGCAAAGAGTGGACGTTCTCTGGAATTACACGATTTCTTTTTTTTTTTTTGTTTTTGCCCCAAGTTTTTCTCACGTCGGATGGATTTTGTCTGCAATCCACCCAATTTTTTTTTCCTATGTTTTTTATGCGAATGTCTGTCCCTTTTTTTTTTTGCCTCTGGTTTTTTTTTTCTTTTCGCGCAACATCGGCAGAAATCTCGGGACATGAGATCCTCGTCAAGAGCTCTTGACGAGACGGGATTTCGCGGACGTCACTCCGCGTTGCGTCTCGTGCATTGATTCAATTTACTTTGGCTTTCTCGCTATCTCCTCTTGACTGACGTAAGAAAATATCGTAAGCTACGACCGTTTTCCTTGCGTCCTGCGCTGTTTTTAGCAGGCAGCTATTTTGCCTTGCTATTTTGCTGGTTTTTTTTTCTTTTTTTGTTGTTGTGTTTTTTTGTGTAAATTGTTTCTTTTTTTTTTTTTTTTTCGCCATATTTTACAATGGCGGCAACGTTCGTACTTGACTACCCGTCGTAGTATCGATTTGTTTTCTTTTCCTGGAAATGGGGAGCGAACGAAATGTTATTGTGTCGTCTGTTTTCTCTTTTATTTTCGCTTGACGTTGTTTGTCTGTCGTATTTTATTCATCGATTAGAGGGGCAAGGGAGGGATTTGAAAAAGAAAAAAAACCGAAAGATTTTTACATGTTGTGTAGACATTTGAAGATTGCGACAAAATTCATTTTACTTCCGTTTTTTTTTTTTTAAATTTTATTTTTGACATTTCTAAAAACAAACAAAACACAATAGACGGCCGTGCGCACGGCCTAGAAAACACGTTGGGAGAGAAAACAAGTCCGGAACCAGACGCTGGTGCGTTCACGTGACGGCCAGACTGACCTTCCTGTGCCTGACTCGCAAACATGGGCCCAACCAGCCCTAGCGCTATCTATGCCTCAGGGTCGTACAGTGTGTGTGTGTGTGTGTGTGTGTGTGTGTGTGTGTGTAACCGTTGCAGCGACAAGAAACGAGCCTGAAAGAAGGACGGCTCTTTGCTTATTTGCCTTTCAGTTCAGCCCAGTTCCTCCTCTTCCTCCTCCATCATCTCCCCCCCCCCCCTTTTTTAGCCATATCCGCTGGCTTCTCTCTACTTCCTCCCGCTTCGTCTAGCCGACGCGACTAGAAAATGGCGCGTCCTGTACTACAAGCGGCTGTAGATACATGGTGCGTCGTCACATTTTATTGATCCGCCATCGATTTTTTGGTTTTCCTCCACCCCACCACTCCCGCAACCCCCCTCTTTCACCCGTTTCGGACGGCCCCCCTACGACGCTTGTCTGGCCCCGCTCTTACTATACCTACTACGATGACTACTACTACTACTACTACTACTACTATGGCTACTACTACTATACTACGATAACCCTCCCTTCCTCTCCCTTCCCTTCCTCTTCCACTCCGTCTGTCTGTTTCTCCCTCTTCGCTCTATCCCGGAGGTATAGCGTGTGATTGCATGAAGCGTCGTTTTTTTTTTTTTTTTTTTCTTCTTCTTTTTCTTCGACTAAAGTGAGTTGCGGAGCTTAGCCCAACCTTAGTAACCATTTTTTATTATTTTTTTTTTTCTTTCCTTCCCCTGGTTGTTACTATACAAAACTGTGCGTATAACCAGCTCCGACTGTTACACGAACCTCAATCCCTCTGTCGTTTCTTTTTCCACCCCTTCTGTCTAGCTCACTCTCTCTCTCTTGAATTTACTTTGCCGGAGACGTCACGGTCTGCTGGTGGCATCGATGTGAAGGGCACTAGCAAGAAAAAAAAAAAAAAAGAGAACGTAAATACAGTAAAGAAGAAGAAGAAGAAAGGGATAGTAAGTACAGTTGTCCTAGGAATGAAAAAAGAAAAAGGAAGAGGTGGGACGGTAGTGAGGGATTGTATACGAACTGGAAACAATATACACGGCACTGGGCAAATAAAGGGGGGGGGGGCAAGACTGCTGTGTATATTGGGTCTTTATCGTCGCGTACAAGACTCGTTTTCAAAACACGCTCAACATTAACGATCGTACTCGATAGCGTCCTAAAACTTCAAAGTCGTCTGGCCGATTTTGGGATACGCGGCGAGGGTTCATTGTGTCGCGTACAGGAAGAAACAAAAAGGGTGTCAAGGTGGCCAAGTAAAAAAAAAACAAAAAAAAACACGCCCTTCTTCGTGTTGAAATGGTGGAAAGACGATGCGCTCTGTCATCTGATGATGGCTATTGTTTTCTCTTGTTCAAGTCAACATCATAAATCGCCTGCTCGTCGATGATCTTCTTGCATTCACGCTCGCGCTTCTGTTATTTATAGGGAGGCAAATAAATAAAAAAGAAAAAAGAAAAGAGCTGACTCTGTTCAAAAGTGGTGCTTTTAAAAGTTCGTGATCTATGGAAAGGGTGGGGAGGAGAGCCGGGGTGGTTGGCATGGAGGACCAAACTGGAAATCAACAACAACATCAAACGAAACCCCTCTCCCGCTGCTTGAATTACGCGCACAGCTCTTTCCTCTTTACTCGCGCCTCTATCGCTCTCCGATATCCCGTTGATTGCAGATTGAACGGCTCCCGCGCAACGTCCTGACTTCCCTATTTTTTTTTTTGTGTGTGTGTGTGTGTTTGTTTTGTTTTGTTTTGTTTTGTTTGTGCTATCTCGGGTTTTTCTTTTTCGTTCTTTTTGGATAATGATGGCGCTAGACGACCTGCGTGTTTGGTGGTCCTCGCCCCGTGGACTTGCCACGCTCTGGCCATTTGGCAGCGTAAAGCAGGGCAAATTTGACTGATTCTGATTTATGGTTGAAAGGGGATTTGTGTGGAACAGTTTAAAAACGAGTAAACTTTCTTATTATTTTCTTTTTTAGACGAAGAAGAAAAAAAAAATGGAATTGGGGGGAGAAGTTCGTAATGGTTTTGATGTACGTAGATTTGAGTAAAAGATGAAAAAAAAAAGAAAAAAGGGTACAACTTGTTCTTAAAAAAAAAAAAAGTTGTCTGACAATAACAGAAAGCCAATGATAACCTATCTTTTGAGATTGTGAACTAACAATTCAGTTGATTGAGAAGGTCATGTAATAAGTTAAGGGCTACGATCGTTCGTGCAACTTCTTTTTTCCTCCCTTGTTTTTTTTTTGTTTTTTTGCGGGGCTTTTCTTTTTCTTTGGAAGGTGGAAGTTTTTTTTAAATCCTGGGTCCCGAAACATTGAGATTATTTTTTTTTTCTTTTGCGACGAATCACGCCGCTCGACAGAAGATTTATGTACATTAGGGATGGGGGCCTAGGGGGTGAAAAAAGAAGAAAAAGTTTTCATAGCCCTGCTAATATAAATGCGTGCCGTGCGTGCGTGTTTTATTGGCACTTGCAATCAAGAGTTTCGGTTAAAGTTTTTCTTTTTTTTTGTGTGGTGAGGTTGGAGGGGACGTCGGGAGCTACTGAGAGAGCGTCTATTCTGACTACACTACCATCCGTTCATCCCTCCTTTTTTTCTTTTTCCCCCAAAAAACAAATACACTTTTATAGTTGTATTATGTTTTTCATGTGTGTGATTCTTTCGCCATAAAGCTTTAGTTCTGCTGTCCGTGTTTAGGTGATGATGGGCGATGTGGCGCAACACGATTTCCCTCTCAGACCAAAGGCTACCGTTCCCATTTTTATTTTATTCTTTTACCTCCCCACTTTTTGTGTGTGTGTTTTTTTTAACGCGGTTACCGCCCTATTGTAGTGAAGGTCTATGTTAAGCTATCGAGTGACGAAAGTTTCTGTAGGAAGCCTTCCCCGCTTTTAACCGACCGGTGAGGTCGGGTCGATACGTTTGATACGTCGATTTGAATTCTTTTTTGTGAAAAAAAAAAAGAAAAAAAAAAAAGAAAGGATGTTTCTAATGATTAAACTTGATTGCAAATGATTGTAATGGCGTAAAAGTGGCTAGTTTAAATGTGTCTTGTAACGAATGGGGCTGCCCTTTTTTTTTTTTTTGAAGTGTAACTATTGGAAACGCGTGTGTATCATCACACAAGGCCTTTAAAGCGTTTTGCTAGGGTGGGCTTTTCGAATGTAATCCAATCGAATTTGTTTCCATTTCTCTCCCTCGTCCGCTTGGTATGGGAGTACTTTGGCGATTGACGTGGTGGTGTGGCATGAAAGATGAATTTTCAAGGTCTAGCGAGGCAGGAAAAGAGAGGCATATTTGATCAGATAACCGTATTTTCTAAATGGCGTATGGCAACAGCTCGCATGTACCCACACACACATGCTCCGTCCTCAACCTGTATCGATCGTGACCGTGCCCCACCAGTTTTCCCCTGTGCCCCTTTCTACTACTACTACTACTACTACTACCTCACGCTACCATAAGAGCTTGGTGTAGTAAGTTTGCCTTTTTGTCTTCACGTTTCTTCCCTCCTCCCCTTCATCTTTTTTTTTGTTTTGTTTTTGAAAAGACAGTGCCAGTGATCACACACTTCTAATGGATGAAAGTTGATGACTAATCCAGCCTCTCTCTCTCTCTCTCTCTCTCTCGTGCGCTGCGCGCAGACGAATGGATAAAAGAGCTAGTCATAATAGTTTGGGAGGGAGAAGAAGACACACAGCCTGGTGGTGATTGAATCACGAGAGACAGGAGAGCCTTTTTCTCTTTTTTTTTTTTTCTTTTTCTTATATTATGAATTGTTCGATATACGGCCCCCGGTCTTCGGCTAAAAAGAAGGTCCGTGCCAGATCCAGCATGGTGCAGGGGCGTCAACAACGGTGTCGGCTGTCGACAACATAACGGGCATGATGTCCAAACTTCTTCCGTCGTTCTTCCACCTTCCATTTTTATATATATTTTTTTTAAACAGCAGCACTGACGTCATTGCTGGCGTCACACGCACATAAAAAGAACGGGGCTCGTCCTTTTTTTTTTTTTCTTTCCCATAAATGTTTTTCTTTTAAATCGCCAACCATTGGCGAAGTTTTTTTTTTTTCCTTACCCGATCGTCAGCAGTTCTCTCTCTCTTTTTTTCTTTCTTGTGTCTAGCAGCGATGACGTCATAGCGTGATCTGTACGCCCGAAAACGACCTTGATCATTGGAAGGTTATGTTAGTCCTGTAACACACTTAAAAAGGCAAGATTATATCATGATTCAAGATGTGGTGTGTGCAAATGTTTAATAATACCGGATCCAATTTTTTTAACACAAATTTCTTGAGGGTGCGAAGGTGAACGAAGGGATTGTTTAGATGGGTGTGTAACACACTAACACAGTGGTACAGAAAAAAAAAAAAAAGAAAGAGAAGCTTGAAGGTTTTTCTTACGAAAATTTCTCTCTCTCTCTCTCTCTCTCTCTCTCTCTTTCCTTCCTTCTTGTTTTATTTCGAACGTTCACTTTCTTCTTCAGGTGAACTCGTTAGTTGTTACCAAGTGAAAATGTTCCATACGGCGGGGCGTGTTGTTGTTGTGCGGCAAAACCCGCATTTTATTTTTATTTTTTATGTTTGTGTGCTGGTACGTCAAGGTACGACGACGGGAGACATCAGCGATGATCGCGGCTCGCCGTTGATTAACATTCCTTCATTTTTTTTTTTTTTTTTTTTGTGTGTTTTGTTTTTGTTTTATAAATGAAAGCAAATTGGGTGTGTGTGTGTGATGCGCCTAATACGGTTACTAGAATTAAGTGTTTATTTATATCTCTACCGTTGCCAACTGTATGCGCTGTCTGCATTCGGATGTCAGCAGTGCAGAGCGCAATTTCCCGAAAAGACTTTCATCTCGTTCCAGGAATATAACATGGCGCCCGGGCACCATTCTCGCATTCCAAATATTTTTTTTCTCTCTCTCTCTCTCTCTTTCTCTCGTTCTCTTATTTTCTTTTTCCCTCTCCCCTTTATGTCGTTGCGCTATATTCTTTCTCATTCCGCTCTCTCCTTGTTTTCTCCGAGCCATCAATCAGGAGATTCACGTTTCTTTTGTTTATGTAATTTGGCATAATTTTTTTTTTTTTTTAATTTTTTTTAAAAATTCCATTCGCCCTTCATAAAAAAAAAAAAAATCAAGTAAAAATTAAAACGCTAGGGAAAAAAAGAGGAAGAAGATGTCAAATAATTACGTGTATAAAAAACAAAACAAAAAACAAGCGGCCAAAGTGCGCACTAGCTTTAAAAAAAAAGGACTGCTGGGCCAAGGCCTCTATTCTCCAGTCACGTGAAACCGTCTTTCTCTCTGCGATCAAAAAAATACAGCGGCCCAGCAAGGCAGGGCCAGTCTTTCTTTTCTTTCTTTTTTCTCCCATCAGTTATGCAGGTAAAGTGCATGTTTGATACCGCGAGTACATGCAGGGCGTCGTGCGCGTGAATCGCTTCGCTTTTTTTCTTTTTTTTTTTTTTTTTTTTTTTTGTCTTTTTCCCGACGAAAAAAAAAAAAATAAAAAATAAATTCTGTGTAAACTTGGCGGTGCCCATGAGAAAGGGATACCGTTGGGGATTTAGACGCCAGTCCCGGGGATTGTAGGTTTAGTGGCCGGCGGACTAACAACCACGCCCAAGTCCGTGACAGACTTTTTGACATCGTCCGCACTCGTTCCTCGTACGTTTATTTTTTTTTTCGCCGTATTTTGCTCGTGTGATAAAACATTTTTTAGAATCGCTACAAATGAAACGAAAAGAAACACCGATCCGATTTCAAGGGAATCAAAAATAACAATATGACAAGAGTGGTGGGGCGATCTTAAAAAAAAAAAAATAAAAATAAATAAATAAAAATGAGTTTTTTTTTTTTAGTTTTTTTTTTATTTACAAGAGTAGTTGATGACGGGCGTACCAAAGCCCGTGAGCCAAAGGGAATAAAAAAAAATGGACAGACATCGTTTCGGCCATCTTTGATTCGATCGACGTACGGGGGCCTTGTCCCGACTCGAATTACAGTTATAATACATACTACGCAATGACCTAGAAGATGAGCACGCAATAACGAGTCCGCACCTTTTTTCTTTATTCCCTTTTTTGTTCTTGCTTCTCATCTGCAGGATTTGAAAACGAGAAAGAAAGAAAAAAAAAAAGGACTATCAGCACTTGCGCACTCTGCGTGCTTCTCTCTCTCTCTCTCTTTACTGATGGGACTAATTATAGCCAAGGATCATTTCAATGGTACAGTTAACGGTGGTGCTGTAACCCGAGGGTGCATAAATCGTGATCAATACTATTATGCACTGGCGATATTTATATCCATCCAATTGACTCGAAAAAAAAAAGAGGGTGATTAAGCAAAGGAAGAAGGGCAATTGGAAAAGGGAGATGGCAGTTCGTTTATCGGTCAAACCATCGAAAAATGGATCCTTTACGGTTCTATTTTTGATGGCTTGATTTGAGGAGCTATTCGGATGACATTAAACAGCAAACAGATCCGGACATAAATCACAACAGTAATTGATAAACGCGACCCAGATTTCGAGTGAACTGTGTAATTATTGCTCACGACCCGCACTGAACTTTAGCCGGAGTTGAACGTTTCGCTATTTTCGGTTTGCCGATTGCACGCATTTGCGAGAGAGGAGATGAAGACGAGTCGAGGAATGATGTGAAAAAAAAAAAAAAGAGGAAGAAACGCATAGTTACAAGACAATGTTTTTCTAGGAATAGTGCAATTATCCCGTTTTTTTTTTGTTTTTTTCTTTTTCTCTCGTGTTGTTGCTTTCGTCTCTTCCGCGTATCAACAACACTCGAAATCGTATCATCCATCAGCGTCTCTGCTGGCTCCAAGGGCTCGCCAATGTCGTAATGGAGAACAGGCTGACTATTTGGCGGGAAGATTTCGGTAGAAGTGGGTGGAATTCGGAGAAAAGAGAGCAGACACAGTGATGTAACGGTGGCAAGGACGCGCGGCGTGCCAAAAAAAAAAAATGGGATACAGCGATTCGCCAGCGTTCATTTTGGCAAAAAAAAAAAAAAAAAAATGGCGTGAGTCGTGACGCTTGATTGTAACGGAATTATTCGAGAAAAAAAAAAAAGGAGGAGCGAGTGGATGGAGCGGATGGGGGAAAAAAAAATGGGTGCGATGGGAAGTTATGCAAATCATTGGATGCGCGTCGTCCTCTTCGATAGGGTCGCGATTGATGGACAACATAAAAGAAGGCCGCTCGCTATCGAACACGATGGTAAATCAGATGGTTTTTTTTTCCTTTTTTTTTTCTGAAATATAACGGGCAGAGGAATGTGAAGTCCAGCTCATTTTTTCTTAAAGCCATTTTTTTCGAAAATCGAATTATTTCACAGCCGAGCCAGAGGTTAACTAAAGTGCCGTATTCCTTGTGTTCTAATAAATGGGGTAATAAACCCCCAAAGTTTTATATTTCTCTTTCTTCTTCGTATTCTCTATTCTAATGCCTCTCTATGCGTATGCCTAACTCTTGGAAGTTTGTAAGAGAAAAAAAAAAAAAAAAAAAAAGTAAGGTAGAGGGGATCCCTGGGCCCAAGCGCAGCCGCCTGGGCTCGTGTTATGCCATCAACATGTTGGAAAAACTCGAAACCTTTTAAGGAGATTCCTCTCCTTCCCATTTTGGCGCCCAGAGAATATGAAAAGAGAGAGAGAGAGAGAGGGGTAGTGAGGGGAGCATGTTTTTTTTTTTATTGTTATTCTTCTTTTCTAAAAAATAGAAAAAAAAAGGGAAAAATGTATAGGGGAATGATGTAGAATAGTCGGATTATGTGCGCGCTACCCTGGCGGTATCGTCACAGCCGGGACTCGAGCAACTCTCGTTTTCTTTTCTCACAACCCCCCCCCCCCCCTCCCAGTCTCCATTTTTTTCCCCCTCACTTAAAAATCCCCTGTTGCTACGGCGAGTCTTGATTTGAATTTTGATGGAGACCACCTTTCCCTATCGTCCCACCACATCTGGGTTTGGTCATCGTTTATTCGATCTGCGCATTTCAAATGATCTGAACCGTCCCTTCGGAATCCAACAAGATTTCCTCCCCCCCCCCCCTTTATTATTATTTTTTAAATCGATATTTATTCATTAAAAATTTCTATTTTCAAAGAAATGAAGCCAAACGAGGAAGTTGTGTTCGGAAGAAGAAGCGGATGTTGTATTTTTCTTTCTCCCCCCCTCCCAAAAAAAAACAAAAAAACAAAACAAATTCAATCGAATTTGGAGTTTGATGTTGAATGAAACGTAGAGAACCGATGCGCGAAAAGATTGTAGTTGCGATTCGATTCACCTCGTAGGAAAAGGTTTTGCTTAGTAACGACTTCTAAAAGACAGCGTGAAGAAAAAGAGAGGGACGTACAAACTGCTTTAAAAAAAAAAAAAAAAAAAAAAAAAAAGTGAGAGGGAATCGAAGAGCCGTTGGAAACAGCGATGCTGGGCTGTGTATCATTTCCCAGAAGAGCAAGGTTTTTGTTGTTGTTCCACGCACGGCGAAGTGAGGAAAAAATCAAATAGCATTAGATGAAGAAGACGAAGAACGAAAAAAAAACAAAACAAAAACGAACGAACGAACGAACGAACGAAGGTTGTGTAAGCGAAGAAAAAGAACCTTTAGCAGTTGATATATATTTATAAATAAATCGAGAAAGACACACAAGGAAGAAGGAGGTCGGTCGGGTCGGTAGCTATGCAGCTGATGCCAACCGACAGAGGAATGTCTGTAAATGTGTGTGTGTGTGTGTGTGTCCATTTTTTCGTTCGTTCTTTTCTGTCGGTTGTTCATCTTCTTCTTCTTCTCCGATCTCATCACTTCTGGCCTCGGTGTCTCTCTCTCTCTCTCTCTCTCTCTCTCTCTCTCTCTCTCTCTCTCTCTCTCTCTCTCTCTCTCTCTCTCTCTCTCTCTCTCTCTCTCTCTCTCTCTCTCTCTCTCTCTCCTCTCTCTCTCTCTCTCTCTCTCTCTCTCTCTCTCTCTCTCTCTCTCTCTCTCTCTCCAGCCGCAAGTCTACGACAGAACCGGATTGTGCAGGGCCCTTTTTTTTTTTCGTTTTTTTTTTTGTTTTGTTTTTTGTTTTGCTTTACCCTCCCATTTCTGTGTTACTACCTAACCAGCAAGTGTCTATATGTGATCAGAGCTGGCAGTATTTCAAGCCAATGGCGTTGATATTTTTCTTTTCTTCTATAGAGCGGCATTTTTTTGTTTCTTAGCTATTTTGTCCTTTTTTTGTGTGTGTGTTGCTGTTGTTGGGTCGTTTTCTTTCCTTTTTTTTTTTTTTTTTCGAGATGGCTGCTTAGATTTCCAGGAAACACAGCGATCGAGGTCGTTGCATGTGTGTTGTACTTGATTGGCGTTGTCAAGCGCGAATAACGTGAGGCGACGTCCAGGCGCCGGTATTAGCGCATGACTTTACCGAGACGATGTCGCTATCCCGCCGTCGTCATTCCATCCATTTTTTTTTTTTTTAATCCCATCGTTTTCTTTTCTTTTTCTTTTTTTCTTTCTTTTGTAGTTATTACTCTCGGTACGGTGCCGTCCGTTGCTGTGCCGGTTGTGTTTTTTCCTTTATTTTTACTATCCCGATTTCTTCGAATTAGCTGCAATTGCCTTCCTCCCTTTTTTTTAGCTGTTTTTATTGCGGGAATTCAATCGTCGAATCGGATCGTTTCTATAAATAGAAACAGGCATTATTTGAATGTGTTTGAAAATAGAGAAAGCGACATCCAAGAAATCTAGAAGTGGTGATTTGAAAATGATCATTTCTTTGGAGAGGTAGGCGATCGATTCGAATGTTTGACGAGAGATACAGTGGGAAAGATCGAATGAAAATCGAGATGATGATGATGATGATGATGATGATAGTCGTGATCAAAGGGTGGGGGGGGGGGAATCTCATATTTCTCGAGTGTCTTATAGGAAAAAAACAAAACAAAAAACATTACGCCTTGTATCAACGATCATTAAGCAGAAGCTGTTTCAGCTACCTTTCCGGTTTGTTCACTTGCTCGGTGTAGCATTCGTTTTGTTTTTATTTTATTTTTTTCCCGCTCAAACAAGATTTCACGGTTAAATTTCGAAAAAAGATCTAGCTGTAAAAATTGGCTGTGTTTTGATCTTTAGCTAAAAACCACAATACAAGCATATTGCTTGCAGGTACGTCAGGAAAATGGAAGGGTAAACAGATGATGATCCTAATAAAAACACGTCCGATCAATCAGCCCCATTTATTACCGCACATCATTTGTTATTTTTTATTTATTTATTTTTTAAAGCTATCCACCTCTCTGTTATCAAAAGGGCATCAACCTTGTATTTTGATAGGCCAAACGATCCTCTTCCTGTGGGTCCCATCATTGGGCATATCGTCGCGCCTATGCCCCGTCGTAAAAAAAAAAAAATGGGGGGAAAAAGAATCAAACGATCATGAAACCGAGCGCCTCTTGTTACGTGTCTTTTACAAGACTGTTTGATCCCCCCGTCCTTCTGTTCTTCGTCATATACACACAACACAATGTGTGGTATGTATTGTTATAAAAATTGGCATTGGCCTTTTGTGGGTTGTCCTTTAGCGGCGTGTCCCCGTTCTGTCCCTGGTGGTTGTCAAAGTGTGAAGGGCCACGACATTTGGACATGAAAATTTATTCCATTTTTCGAATTCTGATCGATGACTGGATAAGAAAAGTGAGAGAAAGAGAGAGGGCACATTGAAATGATTTTTATTCATTTCACCGCCATTTACATTTGCAGATTGTTCGCACAGTTCATTTTGTTTTCAAGTCGTTCTAAACAAGTTCTGTATCTTGTTGTTTTTTGTTTTTTTTTTGTTTGTTTTTTTTTGTTGTTTTTTTTCCCCTTTTCTTCTTGTTTTATTTGACTCGACGCCAGATTACAGGCTTCCTTTTTTTATGATTAGGAAGGTCTGGGATAAAAAGAAAGAAGAAGAAAATTCGTTCGTTTTTGCTTTTCCTTTTTTTTTTTTTCCCCCCGCCTGTACTCTTGTGCGGATGCCTTTTTCCAAGCTGCTGGATATGGGGCGATCCATCATCGAGGCACCGTTGGGTGCGCGCGCGCCCGCGTCCCTCCTTCAAATACAACAGTCGAAATAAAAAAGAAAAATACCTTTTGCCATCGTCAGCAAAAGTCGTATCACCACCACCACGACTACTACCCTGTATATAAATATATATACCGTCGGACGTATTCAGTCTAGCTATATTTATACGTAATCTAGCTGATTGTATAACCGACGTAACGCACAGAGAGAAGTCTGTCCCCT
Source organism: Daphnia carinata (assembly GCF_022539665.2). Taxonomy (NCBI): domain Eukaryota; kingdom Metazoa; phylum Arthropoda; class Branchiopoda; order Diplostraca; family Daphniidae; genus Daphnia; species Daphnia carinata. The sequence goes on from NC_081337.1 coordinate 9,051,599, forward strand.
TTTTTTTTTGCTAGCAACTTCATGGCCATCGAGTATTTTTTTTTTTTTTCTTCTTCTTCTTCTTGTGCGTTCCACATCATTTTTCTGTTGCCATGCACGTTTTTTTTTCCCCCCTCGTCATTGGGTAGACAGTTGAATTGAACCGATTGAATTTTTGTATGGGGCATGTCGCGATGGCATCCCTCTGCTTTCCCCCCTTTTTTTTATTTTTTATTTGTGCGTTGCTAAATTTATAGTTCAATACCAAATAAGAAACTGGATGCAGCGTCATCGGGCTATGCACATAATGTTTCTAATCTTTTTTTTTTTTTTTTTTCTTCATACGGGGGAGGGACCGATGATCGATACCCCGAGAAGAGGAATGACATTCGAAAAAGGCGAGTAGCAGATAGAAAAAGAGGTGGGATAAAAGAAAAAGTATAGACGGTAAAAGAAGTCCGATGCGCGATGCCATCATCCTTTTTTCTGTGATGGCAACCGAGACCATCACCATGGCATCTCTTACGTAGCTTTCCCCAACACTTGACTCTTGGCCAGGAAGGAAAACTTAACAACAACAAAAAAATGTATTCGTTCTATGCGTTTTGCATAGCCGGAATAACGGAATGCTGGGATTGCATGTAGTAGTGTGTAATCACGGTCGTAGTAGTGGATAGATGAAGCGGATTGTAGTCAAGGCCAATGACGTTCCAGGCCAAACAGGAAGTTTTCTTTCCCCCCCCCCTCCCCCCCCACTCCATACCGATCCTTTTTTCTATCCCGGCAGCATTGTCGCTACCGTTGCCTTTTATTCTTAGCTGCCAGACGTAGTTGCATCCCGTTTCCGCCGAATTCATCGACGTCTCACGCGTCGGATAATACTTTGATCAAAATCAGCCTCCCGACCTCGACTCTTTTCTTCTTCTCTTTTTTTTTTTTTATTTTTTTTATCTTCAATTTTTTTCCCCCCGCTGTTGTTTGTCTGTGAGTGTCTAGACTACTCCATCTTTGTGGATCTTTTTTTTTTTTTTTTTTTCCCCTACGAATCCCGCGTCTCTCACGATGAGCCGATTCCTCATGGGATATATCGTGAGCGCCAGCAGCAGCCAACAAAATGGCGTCGGGACCAAATGAGAAGCAAAAAAAAAATAAGGGAAAGAGAAGGGAGGGAGAGAGAGAGAGGGTATTAGGACACAAGCCAACGCACACACAGACACACACACAGACCGACGCACAAAAATTGAGCGGAGCTTCAACGAAGGGAGAGAGAGGGCGGCGGCTCAGTCACGCTCTCACGGTCCGAAATATATGCGCCCATGTGCCAGTGTTTTTGTCCCTCCTCTCCGTCACTACCCCTCCACTCAAAGTAGGTCAGACATTTTTTTTTTTTTTCTCTCTCCTACCTCCCGTTTCCTTTTCTACGCGCTGCAGACGATTGTACCTCTCACATATAGTGGCACACTCTCTCTGTTTTCCCCCTCAACGTTTGTTCTTCCTTGGCGACTTTCGGTTGCTAGGGCAGAACACTCCCCCATTTGGCTCGTTTCCCTAGAAACCGAAAATTGTAACGTGAAAAACAGCAGAACGTGATTCATTATATTTCACCGTCATTTTCTTCTTCTTCTTATTTTTTTTTGATAACGAATAGCGGCAAAAAAGCAAAAATGAGGGTATAATTTTTTGGGTGTGCGTTTGAATAGATCAAAAAACGATAATGCCGAGTGTAGGTAAAGCGAGGCGATGTCACCCGCCCACTACTTTGCTGAAAAGGGATCATTTTTTTTTCTTTTTTTTTTTTTGAATATTTCTTGTCTAGGCTCACCCTACAATTTCATTAGCGTCATCGATGGGAGTTGTCTCTCTTCTTCCTATGTACGCGCAGAAAAGCCGGAATTCATCTTTTTCTTTCTTTTTTGATTAAAAAGAACAAGTTGAGGAGTGGCGAGTTGAAAAGCTCCACGCCTTGTTCGTTTCTTTTTTGTTTGTTGATTGCCCTGTTAAGTGGTTGACGTGATTGTGAATCCAGATTGATTTCTCGAAAATGAGATGTTTTATTTATTTTTTTTTTTCTCGCTATGTTTAAACAGCGGCAGTTGCTCACCTTTGATTGGCCCCCCTTTTTTTTTTTTCTACTTCAACCTATTGATTTGAAGCCATAGCGAAACAACAACAACAAAAAAAAAAGGGCCATTAATCAAAATCTGCTGTTAGTTTAAGTACAAAGCCCATCGCGCAAAGAAGTGGAGAAGATTGTGGGTGAATGCGAAATAACTAATGGGACGAGGTCGATCGCTCACCGATTCAAAGAATATCCTTGTCGTTAAATTGGGATGGAAGAGCCGATTAAAAAAGACTCTTAACATCACAATGTCTTTGAATAAAAAAAAAAAAAAAAAAATAGAAGGAGCTCTTTATTTAAAGCGATAACCAGAAAAAAAAACAACAACAAATTGATGGCGAACGTGCGTATGTTTTCTTCTTTGATTGTCTTGAGGGTATGTTGAAACCGTTGTGGACAAATGAGGGCAACAACACGGATGAAGTGATCAACTAGCATCAAAACATGCATCCATGATGTATTTGCTTTCGTTCCGCCTCTTCCCCCTCGTCGCCACATCGTTTCTTAAACATTCCGTCCGTTTCCCTTTTGAAAAGAAAGAAAAGAAAGAAAAAACTATCTGAAGGAAATGTTCAAACACCTTGGAATGTCGAATGCAAAATAGTCGCATTCGTCATGTTCCATTCTCCCTTACGGGCTCACCAAACCGACCGCGAAAGGGACCTGGTGAACTTTCAATTCCTCATCCATCATGCTGATGTTTATGGTATAATACATGGACTATGTACGGCCATAAGCAAGAGTTTTCGACTCATCTTTTACGTGACAGGCTCACCACCATATCAAGGAGCGAAGAGGTCGCCACGAAATCGGTCACATCTTTTTTTTTTTTTTTTTTTTTTGGCAGACGGAACTCCAAGAGAAAAAACAAAACACAAAACGAATAAAAAGAAGCCACAAAAAAAAACTCCATTGCCGACCTAGTTGAAAAAAAAAAGACGCTCCCGGACTGTTGCTATGCGTTTAGAAGTAGCAATTTTTTTTTTTATATTTAAGTGTATTGAAAAAAAAAAAAGTTAGTAAAGTGCGAGAGAGAGAGAGAGAGAGAGAGAGGTCCTTTAGTAAGAACTGTATACGTTCTATTAGGAACAAATAATCCGCTTTTCGCAGATATCCCTTTTCTCATTTCATTCTCGTTTTCGACGCAAACACAATGGGGGTCTCAGCTCATCTGTAGTCGTCGTTCAATTTCAATTTCGTTTCTCTCTCTCTCTCTCTCTCTCTCTCTCTCTCTCTTTCTCACACGTAGAGACACACAAACGAGAGAAAAGAGTTGTCACCGTTGCTGGAACCGCCGTGATATATAGCCTCGTAACATAGGGTGTGTATATACTGGTGTCGTTCAAGAGATATATAGAGGCCACACACACACACACACACACTGCTGAGTGTGTGTGTGTGTGTGTGTGTGTGTCTCTGTGTGTCACAAGAAAGGCATTCAATTTGTATAGAGAAAAGAGGAACTGAGCGCGTAAGTTTTCTTTCATCATCCACCGACTGGTTTAGGGTCCTGGTGAGATCCCCGGCAGCTGATGGTGTGTGTGTGTGTGTGTGTGTGCGTGCTCCTCTAACAGTTTTCTTGTTCAATTTTGCCTACTGCTCGTCGTGATGAAATATTAAAAAACAAAAACAAAAAGGGGTTTACAGTTCTTTTCTTCAACTGGATTTTTTTTTTCTCTTTTTTTTTTTTTTTTTTTTTTTTGTTAGAGTGTGATGAGGCTTATCACTCTGCACGCTTTTTATTCTTATTCTTTTCACCCTCCTTTCAAATACTTGCTCTGTCTGTTGGTGGCACATTAGCATATCTTTATCACGACTAGATGAGATGCCCCTCTATACCCTCCGTTGTACGTTTTCTCGTTCTGTTTCGCTCTCTCAGACAATGGCGGCTGTTGTTTTCTATCTGAATTAGAGAACGACAACTGGGATTGTACAATTCAACTATACTTTTCTATTTGTGAGGAGAGCTAACTGCGAATCCAAGCGGAAACTTGCGTACGGAATAGCGTTTGTAGTAGCAGTAGTAGTAGCGGTGGCAGCAGCAGCAGTCTAGCGCGTTCCCGATGGGACGCTGATGACGCAATTTCTAGTCGGTCGCAACAGACAGGAGAATCCGAAGAAAGAAATCAGAGAGTTATGTTGACAAACGTGGCGGCAATTTTTATTATCGATTCGTTTGAACGAAAAAAAAAAAAAAAGGAATCAAGAAAAAAGGTGTTAAGATAAAAGGAGGAGGAAACAAAATCAGTTTAATTTTAATTGGAAGTAATTGTTGTAGAGGGGGGAGGGTGATGATTGGTCATAATAGTAACGAGAAATTATGGTTGAATGTTACGATGTCTGTGCACGCTAACGTACCGCCCCCCTGTTTCAGTTGAGCCTCTTTGATTGAGCAGTTCTTACTCGCCATGTTTGCGCTATCCACCATCTTTTCAATTTCGAATAACATTGAAATGCGAAGAGCCGAGTTGCTTGTGTCTTATTTTTTGTTTATCAGAAAAAAAGGGGGACAGTGTACGCGCAGCTACGCCTTCCAATGGGAGGGAAATGTGACATAATAGTGGACGATTATTACGACAGCGAAGAGTCGAGCCAGCTGCGCATTTTTCATCGGGTACAGTCCATGGCCGACGTGAAGGGAATGGCATTTCGTCTCCATGTCTTATCTTTCTTAAAAAGAGGAAATGAAAACAAAAAAAAAATAATAATAATATGGGAAGCTAGAATGAAGATTGCGTCAGGCCTCTTGCAAAACGATTATGTAACGGGTATTTTCTTCGTGTCGTAATCATTGGCGATCTTGCTAATTCAATGGGGTGGGGGGGGGTTTACTGCTTTCGTCTTTTTGATCGATTCTGTCCCACTTGTCTTGTGTGTTCCGTACTTTAAAAGATGACAACAAGAATAGCTTGCGGGTGGACCAAATTGAAGGCCAAAGAGCAAAGGCCAACCTTGTCAGATGATACGATTAAAAGGGAATGACATGGAAATGCAAACACTATCGACCGGTCATTGCGCCCTTCCTGTTCGAAAAGCTTTATTTGTTTAATCAAAGGGCCCCCGTCTGTTACAGAAAAAGGAAAAATGGTTGTCCGATTTGATTGCTTTGCACGACATCAGATCGACAAGACAATGGAACTTTCAAAACAAGCCAGGTCGATGCGTAAATGTGTCGACATATTTTGTCGGCGTATTGTGAAATAACGGCGGCAATTAAGTTGCTAGTTAGGATTTAACCTTCGGTGTGTTACACGCTCATTTGGTGGAGGGAGGGGGGGGAGAAATGCCAGCTAGTTGATTGCGTTATCATTAATTTTAATTAAACTTAATGGTTCGGTAAATGATTGCACTTCTTTCTTCAAGAGATGGACAATTGGGGAGCAAACGAAAACGAGACACGTCATGTGTCTCTCTCGAGTTGGATGATAATGAAAGTAAATAGAACAAATGGCGTAAGGGTTGCGACAGTAATAATCCTAAAGAATTGGACGGCTTTCGTAAAAGAGCTGGACTTGGAAGGGCAATTTTTGTTCTTTTACGGACGACGGATGTCACGCGTGTTGAATGTTTTGTACCATGATCGTGTCACAATGGCTATTCATCACGACTCGATGATCAAGTGCGTCTATCTCTTCTTATTTATTTCCGTGACGAGAATCTTCACGAACGGAGGAAAGGCGACGTGAGGTCAATCCCATCATTTCTAGAGAAATTTTAGGAAGAGGAAAAACTGTACGTAGAAACCAGTAATAGTTTGAATTCTTGGAAAATGAAAAAGGGCTCGACGAATTGGACGCCAGTCAATGTGATAGTCGCTTATCTGTTGACTTTATTATTATTATTATTTTTTTTTTTTTTGGGGGCAGAAATGGCGTTTCAAGATCAATCAACTCTGTATTAAGTCGGAACTTGTCATTTAGGTAATAAGCGATCGCCGTAATCGTTGATCTCGCGAGCATTTTTTTTGTTGTTGTTCGACATTCTCTTGACTTACAAACTAGAAACAACAAAAGGAAGCATAAATTTCAAAAGGGTCACAACGGGGAGGGGAACAATAGCCTATATAATAGCATAATTACTTGTTTTTTTTTCTCTCTCTCTCTCTCTGTGTAACGATCTCTTATTCGTAAACGTTTGAGTCGTAAAAAAAAAAAAAAAAGAAAAGACATACGGTCATTTCCTCAAGTAAAAATACATTGAAATGTATTTGTAGTCTATTAATCTTTTCTTCCCCCAACTAAAAAGAAAGAAAGTTAGTATTTTGTTATGTACTGCACGAGTAGACAAAAGGTAAAAAAGAACGGGCATGTAATTACGTATTGGAGATGGGCACGGATACGTGTCGGGATCCCGCAGCGTCGCCGGTTCACACGTAGTACCCGAAAAGCTTCTTTCCTTTAAACTTCCTTGCTTGTTTTTTTGTTTTTTTCTTTTCTTTTCTTTTTTTTTCACCCCCTGCGCGTAAGTTGCAGCCGCCAAAGAAATGAATAGAGCGCAAAAAAAAAATATATAAAAGGAGAGAAGGTAATCATGTCGGTAGTGGGGCCTTATGTACTGGTGTAACGATGACATCCCTTTAAAAAAAAAAAAAAAAACCAGCAATGTAAGAAAAAAAAAACAACCATTTCAGGAGGGGGGGGGGGGAGAAGAGGAAGAAAACCGGAACAAGTCGTGAAAATATACGAGAGGGATGAACAACGACAAAAACTTGTAGTAAAAAGGGAAACCAATAAAAGAAAATTGATAATCAAAATAAACAAAAAGGAAGACAAGTAAACACTGTTTTTGTTTTTGTTTGTTTCGCTTCCTTTAAGACCTTTTCACATGTCATCGCTTTTCAGCGTGTAACAAAGCAACAGACCTAAAGAAAGAAAGAAAAAAAAAAAAAAAGAGGATACATGTATTTTTCAGTATTTATTTTTTTTTTTGATATCATGTCATTCCGAGAAATTTGCCTCCTTTTTGTTATTTTTTTTCGTTGCAACTAATTAGATGTTGTAAAAGAGCCATTCAAAAGAAAGACGGAGAAGTGTGTTTAAAAAGCAAACCGAGGCAGGACGACATTCCACGTGCGGAAGGTAAAACTCGAACAGTTGAATCACACGCGGATGAACGAAAGACGGGGGGGCTATCATATTTTTATTTTTGATGGCAGTAAATAATTCTAGTAGCCAGACATGGAAAGTGTCAAACGTTTTAAGCGAAACAAAAGAAAAGAAAAGAAAAAAAAAAAAAAAAAAAGACGGTACAACAAAAGGAAGGCAAAATGGTAAACAATAAAGCGTACAATGCAGCCGGGGTTCCAATAAGCGGTGAGCGTTATATAAGGCCCGGGGAATGCCCGGGGTTCATTTTGGCTGGCCGCCGATGTGTGTTACTCTATTTACAGTATAAGGATGTGTGTCGGTGTGAACGAAACGGCCCATTTCCTCCCTCGTCTAACGTCAAACGAAATGTCGTAAAATGATGGTATAAAAGAAAAGAAACGGAGCTCGAGCCACACATTTGATTCTCATTTTTTTTTCTTTCTTTTTCCTTTTTTGAAATTTTTGTGTTTTTTTTTTTGTGTGTGTGTGTGTGTGTGTGTGTTCATTTCCGTTTTCTTCTCCGGAGCAGCATCACATAGCGCCACCTCCCCCTGACACTTTACGAACCTTGGGTTATTATAGACGAGCCACCCATTCATGTTGGCCAGTATCGTTTACTTCTTTTTATAATGGTTAAAGAAAAGGGGGGGGGGGGAAGAAAGAGCCGAAAGAAATAACAATCGTCACAGGGAGGCCCTAAAGGCCTTTTGGAACATGTCAGTAGCAACGAAAGAAAAAACGACAACTTTTAAAGTGCCTGAATGTTGCCCCCACTGATGGGCTATCGGTTCCCTTTTTATTTCTTTCGAAAGAAACAACACCAAATGTGTAGCCCGAAATGAATGAATACGAGGTGGGATTGGAGGGCCCCCCTTTTTTTTTGGACAGCCGGAAACTGTACAATTACGCAGCATGGTCGTTGAAATTCAATCCACGTATGAAAAAAAAAAAAAAAAAAAAAGAGAAAAAAAAAAAACATATCATGACGTCATAATATGTTAGCGTGTTACGTTTTTGTTTTTGGTTTTTTCCTAGATACGTAGCCTCAATGTCTGTGTACCTTAAGTGAATTCTCGAGCAATTCAAACTGACTTTGTTGTTTTTGGAGAAACGAACATGTCGCGTAGCTCGTCGAGCACAATCCATTTTTTTTTTTTAGGGAGAGGGCAATGACGATGGAGAACGCATTCTTTGATAATACCAATGTTCAGACAACGAATAAAAATAGACAAACAAAAGGAAATTGTTAAGGGGGGGGGGGGAATGTGGATTCGAACAGGACAAAAGAGAATTTTGATGCACGCGGGACGGGCCGAACGGAGCGCACACGCCAACTCGTCATCAGCCTCAACTTGTTTTTTGTTTCAACAACCCAACGGGCAAGGTCCACATTTTTTTTTCCCGAAGCAAAAAAAGGGGGGTGGACTTAAAAAATCCGCCTAACAACAAGCCGGAATAACGAAATACCACGGTGAAAAAAAAAATTAAATTAAATTATAGAAACGTAATGTAATAAAACCAAAAGAAAAATTAATGAAATACACCCATTCCGTGTACGAATTTTTCCTCCCCGCAAACAACTTTCTGATTGTTTGTAATCAGTCGCACGCGCACGTTACGTAAGAAACAAAAAAAAACCGCTTAAAGGTCGTATGGTAAGGAACGACGCACTGGAATCGGGGAGATCCTCCGATTGAAATGAAGTGAAAGCGGCTGTACTCTCCGCCTTGTCGTTTGCAACTCTCTTATTTAAAAAAAAATGCAATCAACTGTGGCAAGGCCTTTCTCATCGCGATTGCAAAACACGTCACAAGACAACAAGGTCGAGTCAAGCAAAAATAAAAAAAAAAAAAAAGAACGAGAGGGCCAGACAACACACAGGCTTATTATAGTTTTGCATCGGCAAACATTCTGACAGCTCTTCATGTTATTTGCCAACTTGCATCTATTCGTTTTTTGAAAACTAGGGCGAATGTAACCGAAAATGACTTGAATTAAATAGCACCACATAGCGAAGTAGATTGGAATAGTTTTTTTTTTTTTAAATAAAAATGCACAGCCCACTGTTAATATAGTCAACCATCATTCATCATGAATGAAAGAAAGACGAGAAGAGAGACTCTTACTAGCCGCTGTCACTTGAAGCGAGTCTTTCCCCCGATCAAAAATGGATGAAAGCCGTTGATGGCTCTTTTTGGGGGCATCCAGATTTTCAGTGCCTACCCCACTCTATATCTTTCGTCTCTCTTTTATTTTTTTTTTTTTTTCCTTGAGAAAGAATTGCCCCGCGGTGCAAAGGCTGAAAAATGAGATACTAGAAGCAAAAAAAAAGGGTTTTTTTTTGTTTTTTTTTTTTTTGCCTTGGTTTTGTCGGTCGTCTCGTGTAACACATAAACTTTTAGAGAAGAGTTTTGCATACGAAGAGAGAGAGAAAGAGAGAGAGAGAGAGAAAGAAAGAGTGAGTACGTGAGAGCCACCACGTCTGGTTGCTAACACGCGTTTCCTATTTAGTGTATAGTAACACTGTGATGTATACACATATATTGAAATGTTTACTAATATCGCGTATGTGGGTCCGCATTGGCTATGCCATCAGAGACGATCGTACGTGCAGTCAATCTTGTCGTCCCAAAAAAACATTTCTTTTAAGTTATTTAAATTAAAATTGAACGGATTTGTTTGTTTGTTTTTTTTCTCTTATTCGCAACAACTGTCGCCTTCCTCTGCATATCATTTTGTTTGATGAAAAAAAAAAATACCTCGTTTACGAAATCGGGTTTTTTTGCTGATGGCCGATTTTTCTGGTCGTTTTATTTATTTTTATTTTTTGCTTTACACCAAACGCCCCAGAAAGAGAAGAAAACACACACAAAAAAAATTACCGCGTTTTGAATTTCCGTTTATGATAATGAGACCGCGCGCTCGTGCCAAACATGCCGATTTCCTCCCAATAGCATCCGGCCAGCATTTTTTGTTTTATTTTTTTTTAAATCAAGATATCGTTTCTCCTTTTTTTTTTTGTTTCTTGAACTCGTTTTTAGTTCCATGTGCACGTCATCTATGCATTTTTATGGGTCCTTATCTTATTATATCCATTGCAATATCATTTACAGTGGTATCGTTCTCAACATTTTTGTCGTTGAAAATTGTCGTTGGCCGTGTTGATTCAATTTTTTTCGAACTGTGTTAAGTCAACGTCTCGCTTTAGATTGTGGTAAGAAACCCCAAATCTTGTGTGTGTGTCAAAGGGGAAAAGACAAACACTTGCATCGAATGATATCACGTCGCCATATAAAGCGCACGAGTAGAAAGATTGAACATTGAGATAAGAAAATAGTCGTCCCCTCTCTCGTTCGTCAACATCAACTTGTAAACTGGGAACCAACAAAACGATGTGCTTGTCGGCGTCATGCCATCCAGCCACGCCCTGTAACTGGAAAAACGGTCTCGGGATAATTCTAATGAATTTATTTATGTCACTTAAAAGGCATTGTCGAGTTTCATGTGCGTCAAGAATCACGCATTCGTTATGGCGTTTGTCGTTCATGTGTTTCTGTGCTGCATTTATTCGAGCCATTTAAGCCAATCTTTTTCCAGTATTTATCTCTTGTTATTGTTTTCAATTTCGCGCACGCAGGAGCGGCATTTTCAAAATAGCATTTCCTTTCGTTTTGCATTCCAATAAGCCACACGTACAAATTGCCGATTGCGCAAACAAGCGCAGGATGCGCCATCCGATACGACAACAATGTTGCCCATGTCTCGGCTCTTTCGCTTGATCAGACCCCCCATCTCGGCTTGTCTTCCATGCATTTATCTCGCACTGTGCGACGTTGTGACATTGTATCCATACATCTCCCTACCGCATCTTACGTAGACTGGCCTTTTATTTTTCCTAGTTTTTAATTTTTTTATTTTTTTTACGGGATTTTATCCTTGGACCGCGTCCTCGCCCTCGCCCTGACCCCCATACGATAGATCCCAAGTGCGCCGAAGCCTCGTCCTCACAAGTTTGTTGTTTGTCTGTGGACATGAAAATGATAATAAAAAGAAAAGAGGACTTTACTTTCAGGGAAAGGAGGAGGGAGGGGAGCGACATACATAACAAACATTTTTGAATAACAACCAAGATATACAGACACACACACACACGAAAAAAGAGAGAAAAACATTTTCCTGGCCGGTATTCGCAAGGCACTTTTTCCGGGAAAAGCGATCGCACGTGACATTGATGAGAATTTTTTCTTTCGCCTTTCTTTTTTTTTTTTTTGCAAGACACAGCGACGAGTTTTATTCTTGTGTTGCATGAATATTTATGGTGTCGTGATCCATACCAAAAAAGGAGCCCTTAAGAAATTAGACGCAATCAAAACACGAAAAGGAGATGTTTCTTTTTTGTTTTTGTTTTTTTATTCCTTGTTTTTCTTTGTTTTGTATTGTTTTTTTGTTTTCTTTCAATTAGACACAACAGGGCGCCAGAAGCGCTGTTGATGCGGTTGTGTTGCCAACCGCAATCGGAGCGGGCAGCGCAGACGGAAAGACGGGCATGTAATAGCCCGAGCTGCTTCTTCAATTCTTTTTCAATAAGCGCTCGGTCGCAAGACTGGAATTTCCTGGCAATTATTTGGGGTTCTCTTTTATAACTCTATACGTGTCTGGTTGAAAGAGTTGTCAAGCCGCAGCCTTAAAGTCCATATCCCCCGCCAACAAAACATTGTGACGGGCAGTCACAGAACAATTGGCTTCATTGGCAACGGGGGGAACCGCTTTTTCGTGAATTGATTTTGATTTTGAATTGATAAAAAAGAACTGTAACTACGTTTAAAAAAAAAAAAAAAAAAAACCGCGCACAGTATGTGACGTAGCCACGCAGACACCATCGATAATGACCGGCAAAAACCCGTTGTACTTTGCATGTAAAATCAAAACATTTCGATACTAATCATATGGCGCAAGCGAATGATGATCAATAATGTTAACCACCACCGTTGGTGAGTGTGGAATTTCACATGGGTATTTCCATCTTTTTTATTTGGTTTCTCACTTCTTTTTTTTTTTTTTTTTTTTAAATCCCGCCCTTGGTTTTTGATAACATTTTTTTGAGAGGAGATTTTGTCCTTTTTTTTTTTTTTTTTTTTTTTACTATATTTTAAATCTAGACATATTTTTTTTGTGTGAGTTGTCTTCTTTTTATATGAAAGAAGGATGTCACACGTCAGCGGCGCCGTTCGTACGGCATGATCCGATTCCGTTGATCGAGTCGGCACTTGGCACCAGCTGACTTGTCGACGAGACGGGCATTACACGGCGACTAGAGTCGGGCGATATAAAAAGACGGAAAGGATTTGGTGGAACCCACACTCTTTTTATTTTTTAATTCCCACCAAAACGTTAAGGAAATAGAGTCCCTATTTAAAAAAAAAAAAATAATAATAATAAATGCCGATTCAAAACATTTTTGCTCGTTCAATTTTTTAATCTTTTTATATTTTTTTATCGTCTTTTTAGTTTAAAAGAAATACTTCCAGATATAATCAGCTTATCCGGTCGTTTTCATTCTTTCAGTTTCCCTTTAACTCTTGAGCACTGTGCGCGCATGTATTCACTCAACTGTGTGTTTGCGTGTGTGCAAGATTTCTTTCTATTTCACACTCCAGTTGGGAGCTTTTCAGAGTTTGGGATATCGAGATGCGTATCATAACGGTTCGCAAGTTTTCTCCCGTAACCGTATACATAAGCTTCCTTTTTTTTTTTTCACTCTTTGCAATGCTTGCTCGTTTCTCCCCCTTTTTTTTCGCCTTGTATTCTTTCCTTATCTTTATTTGATTTCATAATATTTCAAGTGTGAGGAAGGGCACACAGTCAAAAAGCGGCACATGCAAGAGAATAAGGGAAAGATTATGAAGGCAACACACATACACACACACAAAAAAAAAAATGAAAGAAGAAAAGGGTATTGAAATAAGGCAACAGCAGCCGACTGCATTTTACGCCATTTGACGTATTTACGAGTCCGTCCGCTTGCCGACCGGGGGAGAAGAACTCCGAACAAAAAGAAAAAAAAAATGGTTCAGTTTTGGATACAGGAGGGTAGTAGTTTATAAGAGAAAGAGATGTGGCATGAGGACATCAAGAGAGAGGAGCCAAAAAAAAAGAGTTGAGATAGAGTCGACGAGACGAAGAATCCCATGGAGGGGGGGGGGGGAGTGGATGACGAGGCTTGTGGCGCTCCGTTCACGCGCCGCAAGACATTCCAGCGGCTGTCTAGACTGCTAAATCGTTTTTCTTTTTTCTTCTTTTTAATCGCGGACCACACGGTTATGTAGTCTGTTAGCGTGGGGAGGTCTTTGCTTTGGCTCTTCATTCGAGCTTGGATGAAGGCAAAAAAGACAGACACATAGAACATAAGAAGGAGAGAAATGGCTAGCTTAACCAGTTCAGTAAACGAGACAAGGCAGAGAATGGGCACGTTACACATAGAAGAGGAATCGAAGAGTAGTATGAAGAAACAGAAGAGGAGAACGTGACGCATACCACACCAGCAGCGGCCAAAATAAAGAATGTGCCCTATCGATACGTGGGGACCACATGTAATAATGAAGAGAAAAGAAATCCATACTCTCTTTTCCCGATGTTCTTTTATTTTTATTTATTTATTTTTTTCCTTTTTGGCATCGGAAAATAGGCAAAAACAAAATAAGAGAAGAACGAGTGTAAAGGGAGAGGTCGTTACGCAGGCATGGGTTGTGTACGATGCCGGCACAATGCGATGGGGAACGGCGGGAGTAGAAAAGATCATCGTGTACATAACAGAAAAGAAAAATATTATTTTTATTTTATTTTTTTCTTATGAAAGAATTTTTTTAAAAATCCCTTTCTTTTTTCTCTCGTTTGATCTTTTGTGTCTCCATATCCGCGTTGTTTCTTTTATATCGCGATCGAGAGAGCGGGAATTGTCATCGTCCGAGTTACAACACGCAGTTGCCGAGCCAAATGACACACCATCAGAGGCTCGTTTGTGCCAGCCAGCAAACGCATTACGGGATGCAAGTGACACGCCCATTTTGGCTCTCGCATCGCCTTGTTTTCGTCTGTCAAGTCCTTCCTTTTTCTCTCTCTCTCTCTCTCTCTCTCTCTCTCTCTCTCTCTCTCTCTCTCTTTTTCACGACGCCCGAAACGATAAGCGATCTATACAAAAAGAAAGAAAGAAAAAAAGACGTAGCCGTTCGTCGCCTTCTCCCTGTCGTCTACCGAAGAAAAAGACTTGTCTTATGCAAATGTGTGCGTGCGGTCTTTTCTATATCTCTATGGTCGCTGGGCTTTTTCATCCCTATTGTGTCTAACATGGTCGACATGCTCAACTGCGTTTGACCAGTGCCGCTAAACAATCATTTCTATGCTATTGCCACTGCGATGGAAATCTACTACACAAACTCTCGACTCTCTTTTTGTTTCTATTTGAAAAAAAAAAAGAACACATTTTTATTTGCTACCAGTATTCTATCGTTTCCGTTAAGTAGATACTTGAACTGCTGAATTCGTGATATCCACGTCGAGGGGGCAAAGCGGTAGTTCTCCATGACTACACGTTTTCCCCGATAAAAAAAATCGATTGACGATCGCCGATATCCGCAGATGACTTTTCCACCCAAACGCATTGATTCCTCAACGTCGTTACGATTAAGCTTAATGCCTTATAAAAAATTGAAAGAAAAAAGCGCATCCTGTTTCTGTTAATCGTGTAATCCGTTGGTCAATACTCTTCCGCTTAGAGTAGAACGTGTGCAATAGAAAATGGCAGCATTGATTTTTTTTTTACTGAATGGACAAGATGATTTTTATGATTGCCCTCATCGGTACCCGAAGATGAGTTTATACGGAAAATAAAGAAGGGCTATTTTCGTGTTAGATAACATCACACTCGCTCTCCGTCCCTTCTCTTCAGATGTATCGATTGTTTTTTGTTGTGCTCACGTAACATAGACGACCCTCTTCAACTACCTCTGGCCATTTCTCTTTCCCTATGCACATTTTTGTTTTTTTCTTTTGCTCATCTAGTATACAAAGCACGGTAAAAACAAAAAAAATATATGTATTTGGCTGGACTTTTGCTTTCTCTCTCTCTGGACTTTAGCAGTCGATAGTTTGGCCCGTACTCGCTAACGTACATCAAACGTCCAAGCAGGGTAGACCCTCTTCATCCGATTTGCTCGTCCCCCCCCCCCTGCAGGCTCTTGAGTCACGTTCTCTTTTATTTGAGGTCTAACACACACGCGCGCGCCTGGCATATTAAGAGAGAGGGAAAAAAAAAACGGCATCGTTCAATTTGACCCTCCAATATTGTGTGTGACTGCATTTGATGGCTTCGTCTTATAATTTGTACGTGTATACTATTTGTGAGCGTTCTCTAACAATTCCATGGGCGCCCACCGTTCTTTCCCATGATGATATCGACATCTCTTTTATGTATTTACCAGAGACATGCCCACATCTTTTTTTTTAATTATTATTATTCCAAATGTCCTGTACGCCAACATTTCGGTTGCAATGTTTGTTTGTTTTTTTGCGATCGTAAACGACACGAGGATCTATATAGCGAAGGGATATCGAATTTATTTGTAGACACCTTCGAAAGCTTGTTTGTGGGGGTGAGGTGTTGTTTTCTAGCCCGTGCGGCGTGTTTACAAGGAGATAGAAAAAAAAAAAGAAAAAAGGTCAAGAGAACTCTGTGAGACGATGCATCGATTTGAGGCTTAAGTCTTTCGGGAGGGGGGGGGGGGGGGGCTGCACCGTGTCTCTTTTAGACGCGATATCGACGACGTTGTTTGGCCATCTTATGGTCACTATTTGTCCGTTCTATTACCAGAGGAAGAAAAAAGAAAAAATAAGAGGGACAGATAATAAAAAAACAAACAAGACGACGGCCATTGAGGCCAAACTTTTTTGCGGCTCTATTTTACTTGTCTCTTGTTCATATAGACATTTTCTTTAGGGCCGTTGCTGCCCCTCATCTAGCGAATCCCTTCATCCATCCATTCAACGTAGACTTTTTTTTTTTCTTCTTCTTCCTTCGTCTGCTCCCTTTCCGTCTCTGTCTCTCTCGCAGTTTCTTATTTCCACTGTGTGCGTGCGTGCGTGCAAAAAGTCTGATAGCCCTACAGCCGCTGCCTTCCATGATATTAGTTCCAGTTCGCTAGTGACGCGCACCAACTGTCCGAATGAAACAAAAAGTCGTCCGTCGTTGGGCGGAAGATTGGCGGACTGGAGGTCACCATTTTTTGTTTTTGTTTTGTTTGTTGTTGCAATCTTTTGTTTTCTCTTGCGTTTGCCAAAGGATGCGACGTCAAGGTCCTTTATTTGTTGGATCAATTTTTTTTTAATATTTTATTTTGCTGTCGTCGTTTTGTCTTCACAGACTTGCGGAGGTCGTGCGGTCAAGAAATTGCGCTGACAATTGGTATAACCTATTACGGTCTGATTCTGCAGTGCGAACTTTGGAACTTGACTTGCACGAGGCTAAGAATTCGTGAAATCAAGCAATTCAGCGAACGTTTCTTGGAAAACGAAAATCAATAAATATTTCCGTCTCCCTAAAATATACACGTCAAATGTATTTATGAGCTACGAGAGCCACCGTTCTCGGGACTCACGAGATGGAAAATGTGTGTCTTTGTGTAGCCAAGCAAACTGAAGGGATCCAATTGTCTTTCCACGTCTTCTTCCGTTCGTCTCCTTGTTTCTTCTTTGTTTTTCCTTCTCTCTCCCCCCCCTACTGTTTTCGACGTTGAGATGTTCTTTACCAATGACGCAATCTTGCCGAGCTTGACGTCATACGTAGACGCCGAACAATGTTGGACGCACGGGGGCTATACACATGCATGAACAAGACTGTATGACACGGAGGCGGCCAGATGAGGATAGCAGTCCAGGGTGGAAAAGATGGTCTCGTTCCTCGTGAGAAATGGTAGAAAAATTCCAAGCATGTGAATACCGTCGTTGAAAAGTCAAACAAATAAGCGTTCGAAGCTTCTCAAATAAAGACGTTGAGTTCTTGTGTTTTTTTTTGTTTGTTTTTTTCGTTTTTAAGGGAGAGTCAGCAGACTCACGTACGCACAAACCGAAAGAAAAAAAAAAAAGGGAAAGATAAGGCCATAGACATAGACACACAGAGCAACCGGAAGTCTATATGTCTGTCTGTTAGCTGGGTTCCGTCTCATTTCCAGACGATGACCTTTCGTCTAACCATATAGCTTCTTTTTTGTTTTCTTTCGGTCGTCTTACAAACATACGTAGACCAATAGTATTTCTCGTGGCCAATTCACGAAACCGAACGAGCACCCAATTATCTTTTTTTTTTTTTTTTTTTTTTTTCTGCTAGTGAAAAACTTTGTTGTTGGTAAGGGAGCATTGACTATTTGATTGCAAGAAAGGACTTTGTTTTATTTCGGAAACATTCTTATTTATGTGGGGTGTATGTTGAATTTTCACTTGAAATTCAAAAGAGAGAAAAAGGCGAGAAACCACAAAGACAGATAAGAAAAGAAAAAAAAATATATTTATCTTATCGCCGAGTTCCAGAATTGTGTGTCAGAGAGACATTGTGTGTCTTTCCCCGTTAGGGGTGTCTCTACTAAAAAGAAAGAGAGAGGCTGAAGCTGGAAGAATAGAAGGACGTACACACTGAATAAGTCGAGGAAGCGTTGTCTGGAACAAAATAAAGAACACTTTATTTTTTATTTAAACCAAAAAAAAAAAGAAAAAAGATACTGTAGATAATATATGGATCTTCGATGTAGATAAAAAAAAAAAACACGGGGGTAGTTGCAGTTCCATACAATGCGGGGGTGTGCCCATGTTGCTTTGCTTGTCGTGGGTGTGCCTCTGTGTGCGTTTAACGGACAGGGACCGGGATCGGCTATAGGGACAGGCAAACATAGAGAGAATAAAAACGTGTGTGTGTGTGTGTATGGAGGGGGGGGGGGGAGTTTCTTCTTGTGTGCATTACCATCTGTGAGCCGATTGCAGTCCATCAACCCTTTCTCTAGAGAGGAAGGGAATAGTAGAATAGAGCCAAGGGGCTGGTTCTCATGCTCTCTTCTTTTCGTTCCCCCTTATTTTTTTTTTTTTATAAAGAAATACAAAAAGAAATTATTTAATTTTCTTTAAAATTTTTTTTTTTTTGAATTTTTGAATGCCCATATCCTGTCCTGGGAAATGTTTTTCATCGCGCGTGTGACTCATTCGTTCGTCGTCTCACGCCTCATTTCATTTCTTTTTTCCCCTTTAAAAAAATTAGAAAAAAAGGGAAGGAAAAAAAAATGAAGGCGAACTCGTAATGAATGCATGTAATATAGAGATAGAGAAGCAAACGAAAATGTCAAATATTCAAAATGTAGACTATTTAGTAGCTAAAGTCCCGTGTCACGATACGACAATGTAGAGGATGGAGAGAACGACCGAGAGGCCCTTCTAACAGGATCGAATCAAATATAGAAGAAAGGCGAAAGAAGACTGATTAGGCTCTGCACATTAGACGGAATAAGGAATGAAGGTCTCTGAGTAGCTGGAGAAAAACTTAGGGAAAAAAAAAAAAGAGCAGGGATGGGGGGGGGGGGGTATGAGTGTTCCGTGTGTGGATCGGGAACCCGTGCAGCCTGTCGCTTGACGATGACAGCTACGCTGCCACATGTCTGCCCTGATGGAGTTTTTTAAGACTCTCGTGGGTAGACAAGCAACATGCCCGAAAGGGGCAGAGAGACACAACAGCCGGCCAAGCTAAAGAAGCCCAGTCAGTCAGAAAAAAAAGAAAAAAAAAAAAAAAAAACCGAGTCAGTTCGCGGGTGTTTTACCCAGGCCTGTACTATTACTATTTGTATACTCAGCTGTGTTAGGAAGAAAACTATTCTTTTTTACACACAAAAGACAACTGGTTTTTCCTTCCCTTAAGGAAAACTGAATGTACGTTGTTAAAAATGGTACGTTTTTGATCCGCGATTGCAGTTGTGCGTTTGTTTGTTTGTTTGTTTGTTTTTCTTGTGTACGGGGCCATCAGGGTGTTGTATCATCACTAGGAAGTTAAATGAGAACTAGTGGATTACTTGGGTATAAATTTTGGCGAGTTTGCAGTCACTTTCTTTGACGGCATTTGGCTGTTTGCACTTGGCGATTCCTGGAAAAATACAGAGGACAAACTGTACGTTTCCTCATTCCAGTCTGGTGTTTTCTTACCCGGGCAACGACGTGGGCGAGCAAAAAGATCCGAGCGTATAAGAATAGGATTTTCTTTTTCGATCTTTTTTAAGGCATCACGCAGAAAAGGAGAGAAAAAACAAAACAAATTGAAATTGGAAATAGACGGACGTAGTACTGTATAGTAAAATAACAAACCCGCGTTATTTTTCGGTGCCTTCGTTAGTCGGAAAAAAAAAAAACGAATGTCTGTTTGGTGGGGGAGGAGGGGGAGCTAAAGAGAAAATAATAAGCGTGCAGCAGGAGGTAGACAGGAAAATGTACGGCAGGTGTTGTTGCATTGGGCGTCCAGGAAACATTTGCTCTTAAAGGGATGATGACAACAAGCGAGTCCGCCACTGTTAAGTCGGACAGCAGGCTTACGTAGTATAGAATACAAACCTTGTCTTTCTTTTCCCCCCGTAGAACCAGACACACACGAAAAAAAAAAAAAAAAAATCAAACTTCTTTAAAAAAGAGAAGATGAAAGAAGAAAGGTTAATATTATATGGCCTAGTGAGAGAAGAAGAAGAAAAAAAAAAAAAGGTCTTCTCTCTCGAGGACATTTTTGCCGCCGAACTGTAGGGCTGTTATAACGTTATAAGTAACGAGTCGGCAGCAAGAGGGAAAAAAAAAAAAAAGTGTACAACGGAGAGAGAGCAAAGGAGAATAAAAAAGGACGTACTGACGATCTCCGGTGCCTTATACAAGCGGAGCTTGTCTTCTTTTTTTCCCGTCTATATGTACTCTTATTTCAAAACATATTGACGAGGGGCTGGCTAGTAAAAGAGATGGAAAAAAGAGAAAACGACCAGCAGCAGCTGCTCCTCACTTCTGTCTTTCTCTTTTTGATGTGTGTGTGTGTGTGTGTGTGTGTGTTTGTGTGTTTGTGCGCGTTCCCAGTTGGTATTTTTTTTCTTCTTCTTTTGAAAATAGGAGATCGAGAAGGAATGATACACAGAGTCCACGTGCTCCCTGCTAGAATGATGTACGCGTACGAGCAGCGAAAACTGATCGAGAAAAGCTTGCAGTTAGTGGGTACACGAGACGATAGAAGCCCTACATCTTTTTCGGGGGCTGTACATGCAGCATGCTGTCCCCCCCCCCTCCTTTTCACGTGTTTCTTCCACACTTTTAAAGAGCACCAAGAACTCGGAGAAACGGATGGGGAGAAAAAAGAAAACGACCTATTCAAATGGATCGTATATATAGTCTCTATTGTTGTTCCCGCAGCACTATATCTCTATATTGTTTTCATTCTTTTTTTTTTTTTTTTTTTTTCTCCTTCTCCTTCTTCATATTATTACGTCTGGTGTGTGTGTGGAAAGGTCTCGACTGCTATGTTCCATCATATGGGCTCACCACCTGTCCTTTTTTTCTTGCTTCTTCCGCTTAAGACTTTCTTGACAATGCGTGAAAATCGACGAAAAGCAACAAAAGCATTTGATTTCACACTCCCTTTCGTCAAACTAAAAAATGATAAAAAGGGCAAATTTCGAAACAAATTTATGCTCCATTGGATTTCACTTTATAATGGTGTAAGCGTTACGTCCATCCAGCCGGGTTTAGCTATGCGTATTTGATGTGCGCAAATGATGTTGTTTCGTTGTTTTTTTTTTTGTCGTGATTATTATTGTGAAATCGATACGAAAGGGAAAATGGGGACCGAACTTTCATTTGATTGTTTATTTTTAGACGCTTTCCCATGTCTGTTTCTATGGCCGTCTGCCTGTCTCGTCCTGCAAGTCTATAAATAAGTCAAACAGAAAGGGCCCAACGACAACAGAGAAGCACAACCGGACAAGGCGGCCAATTTGTTTCCTTCTCTAAACAAAAAACGAAAAATAGAAAAGAAAAATATCTGTACGGCTTTGTTTTTTTCGAACGTAGAAACGATAACACTGGTCCTATAAGAAAACATTTTCTTCTTGTTATTGCACAAGAGTCAAATTGCCCCCCTCCTCCAGGAAGTGTGAAGTGCTGGGCTTGTTTTTTAAGTGATTGTTCACTAATTCTGTTAGGGAGCTTTATTAGACATAGACAGAAAAGGGAAGAGCGGTGGTGCGATGGTGGGTGGGCTGGTCATTCTTGTATGGCCAACCGATAGATCTGAATAGACATTTTGATTTATTCCTGTCCTGTCAGTTTAAAATATATATTTTTTCCTCTTTTCTTTTTTGAAATTGGTCTTGTGCACGAAACGAGTGGAGAAAGAAACGCGTGTTTGAAATTGGATGTTACGCTGCTCTTATTCAATAGACTTTGCGGTGCGATGTAACAAACGAGGAATAGAGCCCAAACAGACAAAGACAAACCAAAACTATTATCTCACCTTCTATTTCTAAAAATAGTTTATTTTTTCCCCGTTGATCATTAAGAGATGCAACAAAAGTCGGGCCGACAACGGCGGTGGCCTTTCTATAACATAGATATGTTGTGTGTATAATCAAGAGCGGACAACAGATTGCACCCGATTGCCTCCGTGAGTATACGTCCATAATAATATCATACCTACACTAGATATATGTATATATATATATAATACGTAATAAATAAATCGGGGTGGAGTGTCTATAATAGTAACAAGGGGCTCGACGGGAGGGAAAAAAAAAAGTTTGTTGTGTTAATATAGAAGAAATAAAAAAAAAAAGAAGGTGGGAGGGGGTTGTGACGATAATCATAATAATAAATGAACTGCACAGTTCCCCCTTCCTATGTCTCTCGATGGGCAGCTGTTACCTACACCGCTTTCAGAGAGCCCTAGCCCTTTTTTTTTTTTTCAACTCTTGGCGTAAGGGCATACGTGTGCTCTTATCACGGCAGTCTATTTTCATGGAAATAAAGCACAGATAAAAATCGCAGTTGCGCTAAGGAAGAGAAGAGAAGAAAAAAAGAAGGCGGTTTTGGATAAATGGCGTATAGACTATAGAGCACAGAGGTGTATGTATAGTTTGTAAGTCTGAGGGGTTCCATTTATGAGCTTGTGTAGACTACCTCGGCTATACCTTTTGGGCTTATGCGGTATATAAGCGAAGTTAATGCGTCATAAAAACGACGGAAAAAGAAAAGAAGGGGTGCTTAATCGCGCTAGAAGTTGTAAAAAAAATAAATGTTTTGGTGAAAACAACATACACACACACACAGGGAAGAGAGTGTCAACATTATTCCGAAAAGTGAGTCAATAACGCACTACGTAAAAACACAAAAAAAAAAAGAAACAAATATCATTTTTTCTTTTCTTTTTTTTTTTTTTCAAGTTGTTTCAGCTGTTTTTATTTTCATTTTTGTCTAGCTGTGTTTTCTTTTGTTTTTATTTTATTCTATTTTTATTATTGTTATTTGTATTTTTTTTTTTTTTTTTTTTTTGGGGGGGGGGGGATTTTCCGAGCTTTTTTTTCCGAGTTTATTCAACCGTGATGTGTGTGTGTGTGTGTGTGCATTAAAGAAAAACTTTGCCGACCGCACTTTTCTTCTTCTTTCAAATAAACATTTTTATTTCCGTTTGACGTACGTATCGCTACGATGGATTCAGTTATTTTTATTGTTTTCTTTTTATTATGTTTCGACGTTCCTCACACATTTTCAGGGTGTGGCACACTGTTTGAAATTTTCTCTTTTCATTTCTGCTCAAAAAAAGAAAAAACTATTTGCCTCTCTCGCTAATAATCAATGACGGGGGTAATAGCTTTATACCTCTGTATATAAAGCTCTTGTGTGTATGCGGCTGAGTGGGCGTCAAAAAAAAAAAGCACACACTGCATTAAAATAAAATGAGGTAGAAGGGGGAGGGAGAGAGATAAATGATGAAGTTTTTTTTTTTGCGGGGGCGCTCCCGCTGTTATCCCGAGTGGTTGGGTATTACCCAAATGCCGCCGCCGTTCTCTTTACCAGTTCGCCCTACTTCTTTTTTTTTTTTTTTTTTCGTTGTTGTTCACAACATGATATAAAAGCTCCTCTTATAGACGCGTCGTGACGCGATTGAGCACACGAAAAGTCGTAGATTGTACTCGACGGTCTTTCCTACTCCATAACAACAGAAAAACACCCAACCCCCCTCAAGACGTTTTTTTTTTTTTAATGTAGGCAAATTGTGATGGATCCGACCGCAAAGTGGTCGGCACGCCGTCGGAATAGAAAGCCACATCCTACAAGACACTGTCTATACGTATGCTGTTTCTATCTAGGTGTGTGTGTGTGTGTGTGTGTAATCATATTTAAAAAAAAAAAGAAAAAAAAAAAAGACTCTTCAAGAGTCGTCTGTGCCGATGTCTATTACCCAACACCTGACTTCTCTGGCGAGTGTCTGGATCGCTTCCTTTTTGTCCCTCACATTTTATTATCAACTGTTCTTCCTCTTCTTCCTTCCCCTCGTCTTTGATGAGTTCAAAAGCTACTGGTGCCAGCGGGGCCCAAACTGAAATGTGAGAAGCTTTTCTTTTTCTTTTTTTTTTTTTTTTGTGTGTGTGTGTGTTCGAAATTCCATGGCCAATGCCAAGTTTCTTTTTCTTGCTTGAGTCCCTCACGCGGACGCTCACGACGCTCTCAATGGCTTCTCCAATTGAACGATTTTTGGGGCCGTCAGCAACGCCAATAGGAAGCGAGACAACTTGGCCCAGCAACAGTGCCTACTCAGCAACTTGTGTAAAGTACGACGAGATGGACAGACTTCTCCTGTGCCCGCCATTCTTGTTTGTCGTATCACATGATGACGCTATGATGGGTGCCCCACCCCATCCGCGTGAATAGTGTTGCTGTTTTTAGTTCTTGTAGCCGAACGGGGCGCGTGCCAAGGCCTTCCTGACCACGCCAACACGATTGAAATTTTTTTTAGATTTCGTTTGACAACACGTTTTTTATTTTCTAAATATTTGGCACACGCCTTACAAGGAAATATTGTCTCAATCAACAGGCCTTTCCGCCCTTTGAAATGGTTGCCAAAACCTTTTACTACTAGGCCCAGGTCTTACGTCGCACCGTTACAACTTTGAAACGAATCGCATAAATCGCCCACAGAAAAATGTTGAACGTAATTCGTGACAAAGGTCCTTTTTTTTATGTGTGTGTGTGTGTGTGGCTCTTTTTGATGACGGAGGGCGAAAAGCCACAAGGACGAAGGGACCTCATCGTCTAATTTTATGTGCGCCACAGCAGCTAATCAGTTGGCCATAGGCTACTTATTTTGGCGAAAGAAAGTGTATCATAAGCAAATCGAGCGCGTTTCGCTCATTAAAAAATGGCAGAAGGTCAGCCTGACGTGGCTTGTACATGGAAGGTCGTTCCAGTCTTTATCGACATCCTATGAAATGTATAGAATTGCGTACGGACCCACTATCCCCATATACATATATATTCATTTACACATTATTGCACGTACGACGTGGGGCTTTTAATGAAATCTTTGTCCAATGAAAGAGAAAAGGGGGGAGGCGGGAATTGACGATTGATAATATGTGAAAGGAAAAAGAAAAAAAAGGAAGGACGCAAAATAAGTGAAGCAACGGCAAGAGCCGTTATATTGACGTATCGATGTCGCTATGGTGAAAGTTCCCTTTTTCTTTTTACGTAATAATGACCTGCACGTGTCGACCCTATAACCCCGTAAATGAATTCCCTTTTTTTTTCCCAATCCGGCGTGAGTAGACAGCAGAAGAATAAGTCATTTTTCGTTCATATCCAATGGTAAATAAGTGATGTACAGTTAAGCAGCAAACAAGGACAATGTACACATCTCGTCTGGGGGAAGAATCTCTTACGAAAAAAAAAACAAAAAAAAAAACACATCATGTTTGGTAATAACAATAATGTGGAAATAAATCATGCGCACAGCAGCAAAGAAACAGCTACATAGGGGCATTTATTTTTTTTTCAGGAATAAAAAAAAAATCTACTACTGGTAGTACTCGACTGTTGCGAGGAAAAGCAAGTTGGACCTATACGAGGATATTGAAGATGATGAGGGCGATCATCAATTATTTCGGTCGGGGGTGGCGGGCCATAAGGTCCTCCCCTCCCACTCGTTGACGCACGCTCCCGTGACATACTACGGGTATATACCGTTCAATTTTTATGGCTTTATGTGTCTGTGTGTGTGTGTGTGTGGGTTGGTTGTTCCGTACAAAGGAAGAAATAAGAGAGAAAAAAAAAATAAAGTAGTTTCTTTTTTTTAACGAATGGAGAGATTGTATGGAAAAGGAGAGAGAGAGAGAAGCCTTGGGGGTGTGGAGGGGCTGTATATCTGAGAGAAGTCAAAAGTCGCCAATAAAAATTGATATGGCATTTAAGACTCGCGGAGAATGTCGTCCCGCTCGCGCGTGTTTCTTGTACTATTACGTTTAAATGTTACGTTTCTTTTTTTTTTTATTCGATTTCCTTCCCTTCTTGTTGTGGCTATTCCTCCTCATTTAAAGCCCATTTTTTTTTTCTTTAGGAGGGTTATTTTTAACGACCGTGCCGCAAAGGACCCTTAAAATACGAGAAATATTTCGCTGATATTTCATTTGATTCTTTGTTAATTTTTCATGTTCATATGTTCGCGGTTGTTTATCAAAAACTGAATGGGTATAATGGGACCATCGACTGTCTAGATTGCAAGACATAACATTGCCATTGTTTTGAATTCCCCTAATATTTTTATCGATTTTTTTAAAATGGGAAAATGATGCTGTTTTAATAGCCTTCTGTGGCGATGGTAGCAGAATGTCGCACGTACACCATATCTATGGACTCGTTTTTTTTTTTTGGGGGGGGGGGGGGGTACCACGCTGTAAAAGAAAGAGTGTTTTCCATTGCTGGACAAGTCGCCGTTTATCACTGTCCCAGCGACAGCCTAAAGGTCACACGTCTGTGTACATTAGAATTTGTGTGGCACTCTCAATGGTGGTTCGTAACGTTCCGAGTATAATGTCCATATTCGTCTCACATTCACAAGAGAAAAAAAAACAAACAAAATAAGAAGAAAAACAGAAACTCTAAAAAAAAAAAAGGTAAAGATTGCAAGTCCTTCTTCAAATTTTTTTTATTGATTTATTTAACATTTTTCTTTTTTAAAGGTAAAGGGGGGGGGGGGGGGGGGAATCGATCCGAGTTGCCAAACGTCTACCATGTCAACCAAACTTTTGAATACGACATGGATACTGGATTCTCTGATTTTTTGAAAAATCTATTTCATGTCAAATAAGAACGGAGTTATCAAAAGAAGTCTAAGAAAGAGAAAAAAAAGAAGAAGGTAAGCTTTTTATAGGTCGTTAAAAGCCAATTTGGAAATGGGAGATTAAACGCAATTCACGTGTAGAATTCGATCCGGTTCGGATCGTTACGTTCTACCGCCTGTTCAACTGAATTTTCTTCAATGACAACAAACAAGTTGCATGAAAACTGTATAAACCACTATAGTAGAAGAGAGAAAAAAAAAAAGCGGTCCAATTGTGGAGGAGCCCCGATCATTTGAAATGCGACCGACTAAACTTTCCACTACGCATCGAGTCTAAAACAAGATGGTTCCGTAAGAAGGAGCGAGTGAGACGACATTCTTTGTGTCTTGGAAATCGAGGTGGCAGAACACACAAGACTGCTGGGATTTTGTAGTCTCGGGATAAGACGACCACACTCGACCTCGGGAAGGACGTTTCCATAAATAGAATTCAAAAACGGTGAGCTACTCTTAACCTGCTTCAGCTCTCGCTTCGATAACTCCTGTCCATCCATTTTAATGTCAACAAACTATTAAATGTCACTGAAGAGAGCTTTGAATATCTCAAAACATTATTCTTCATCATTTCCTTTCTAAACATTTCCATTTTTCTTTGTCCCTTTAAAAAAATGTATTATAAAGGTGTTCTATCATATCAAGAACTGGCTGTTTTCATCTGCCATTGGCGCGTGAAAACAAAGAAAAATGGCGTGGCTAGCGGTCGTGCACCTTTGACTGGCACATCAGAAGCC
This sequence comes from Daphnia carinata, assembly GCF_022539665.2. NCBI lineage: Eukaryota > Metazoa > Arthropoda > Branchiopoda > Diplostraca > Daphniidae > Daphnia > Daphnia carinata. Next base: position 9,078,953 of record NC_081337.1, read on the forward strand.
ATCGAGCATAGAAAAATGAATCGTTTACTGTGTAGGCCAGGTACACACGTGCTTCTCCCAAAAATCTATAGCCAAGGGATAGCCTTCATTCCTGCCACGTAAAGCCTCTTAGTGGGGGGGGGTTTCCAGCTGGCTTTATTATTTCCTTACGGGATCTCTTTTCTCGTTAGCAGTGTGTGATTGGGCTGGTTGCTTAACCGCGACGTAGGATCACTTTCTTGGCTTTTGATATTCGTTTTTGCTGCTGCGTATTAGGTTTCACTCCGAAACCTACAGAATTTTAATATGTGATGATCAACTTAGACGCAACACATCCAACGATGGCTCAATTCTCTGTAAATCCATTCATTTTTTGTGTGTGTGCGTCGTCTGGTGCTGTAGTGAAGAAAAATGGCGAACTTCTACGACAAGGAAAAATAGAATTTAAAAAAGAGGAATTAAAAATGTGTTTCCTCTCTTTTATATGAAAACACGGCCTATAGTGTGAAAACCATCAAGAACGTGACGTTTACATGTAAAAGAGGTGGGAATTTCCTTAACTGTAAACCCAGCAAAGGTGCAAAGCTGTTGGGGAGGAAAATGGCGGTGTATTGTACATGAAAATCTCTCCCTCCTTATTGTGTCCCGGGAAATCTCACGCCGTCGACATCAACGCGACAGGGACGAAAAAAGAATGGAGGAAAAAAAATACTGAGCAAATATAGCTGCTGCTGATGTTGCATGTACTTTTAGACTCATAACAAACAAACAGAGAAGTACTTAGACCGTGTGACAGAAAGGCCAACAACTGACGAAAAGAAAAAGGGGGAAGAGAGACCAAAGAGAAGGGGATTCTTCAATCCACCCTGGCGCCCAAAACGATCCCTGTTGCCTCACCAATTTTATTGTTCCCCCTCCAAATTTAATTCGTATTTATAATTTTTAAAGTTTATTACAATTCAAAATGAAATGTGTGTATCATTTGAAACATACTCTATGTAATGAGTGATTTTAATTAATGAAAATAAAATTCTAAATAAAAAAAAGAATTGGCAAAACAACTTGCAACGTAGCAGTTTGCGTTCCCTGCCTCCCGTACGAAAAACAAAAGATCTTTTCTGGAAAGATCGTCTGTTGAATTCTCAGATGTCTCAATTTTTTCAGGTGATGAGTCACGCTCCAAAAGTCGACGAAATCCTTTCTCTCAAAGATGGCGAGACACGATTGTGTTGGCCAGTAGACATTTGTTTATCGATAAACATCCACTTCATCTGTGTATTTTGTTTCTTCCGTGCCACACAACACGAACCCGACAGCCAACAAAAATGTGATGAAGGAGAATCGATTACGAGGAACACGTGGTTTCATACTTTTTGGACCATGTGAGAGTTTCGTTAATCTTTGCTGCTGACGTCAGCACTGAAACAGGCATGCAGGGACAAATGGCATCCGTGTGATCGTGATGGATATTCATGGACATGGTAATAATTGGTAACAACATGACATTTGCTGACGACTACAAAACATTTTTTTCTTTAGGCTACTTCTGCCTCATCGTGGACTGGCAAAATGCAGACAGAACCCTCATCAAGTAGTAAGTCTAAGATACCTTCTCATCTTTCTTCTAGTTAATAGTCACGTGATTGTGTGAGGGAGTTTTGCCAAATTGAAACGACTGATGCCAACGCGAGGTTTCTGTTATCCGTCGTTACTTTTGTTTTTCCCATCTTTTTTTTTTTATTGTAATGCCGATGGAATTGTAAATGAGCGTTCCATCAAATTCAGTTTTGAAGCCTCTTCGACTCATTGGAAATGGCATTAACGAGTCAACTCTATTGACGACGTTATGTTTCTAGGAAATCTTTTTTTCTCTTTTGCTTGTTTTGTCCACATCGCAAAATCTCACATGTATGGTTTGGTTCCAAATCGAATTCCAAATTCATGGGAAGCCATGGAAACAAGAAATGGAGGTAGACGACAGGGCTGCTTTTTATCTTTTATAAACACACACAATGTCTGAAACACGAGAGCTTAGGAATGATAATCTTTTTCTTCTTTTTTACGCCTACAGCCCTTTTAGCCCTTTGGCGCTCTCATTTCTTTTTTCGTATGTCTCGTTCTCTCCAGAAAACGAATAATCGTAAATTTTTCTACTGCATAATAAGCTTCAGTCTATACGACGTCAGCTGGTTAAAAAGAAGAAGAAAATTAAGGAAATGCAGAAATACCTAAAACAAAACAATGGGAAGGTATTTTTGGATTTTTGTACAGTTCGACGTTTTTCCTTTTTTTTTTTTTTTTTCCCTATGTTGAACTGGACTATGGCCGTCTAGACTGGGCTGGCCATCTTTTGTTTTTGTTTGTTTAAACGCAACTCTTGTTTTTCGACTTCTTTTTTGGGCCGTTTTTTTTTTTCGTTCATTATACGACGCTGACTCATCACCTGTCTGTTGTTTTTACCCAATTTGATGGGCTCGCCTTTTCTTGATTGCCATACATTTTGAAAACTTCTTGTTTAAAATTTTTTATTTTGTTGTTTTTGACTGTTAACATTTGAACCAATCACACCAATTTGAAAAGCGCTGCGGAGAAGCGAAGGAATTGTTTGTATCCCGTTTTGGGCATGAGCCAGCGTAGCGCTTTGACGATGCCCATAGTTGGTATAGTTAAGTGAGGGCCAACGATGAATAAGTTAGCTGGGCAGACTATAGCCGTGATGACTAGACCAACAAATGTGTGTTGGGTATGGTCTGTTTTTTATTTTTTTGCTGTCGGATATTTTTATTTGAATATCTTTCCCCCCCCCCCCCCCCGAAAAAAAAAAGATATTGGTGTCGATTGCTTTTCTTGTTTGGTATTCGGCATTTCTTGGTAACTTTTTTTTAAACGTTTTACGCTGGTGGTTTTGTGATGGTAATGAGTCGTTTGATCAGATTCGTAAACAATTAAAAGACAAGTCAATCCTCTTGCTTCTATTGACCAAATGTAGCAATTAAAATGAATCAGGTTGACAGCAAATTGCCGTTAAAGCATTTCTCGTTTTTTTTTTTTTGCTTTTGCTTTTGCTTTTTGCTTTTGCTTTTGCCTAGTCTTTTTTTATAATGCAATGCGCGTCCCAAAAACGAAATTAGACACACATGAGTGCCGGTTTTTCGTTTATTTAAATGTTTGACTTTTTTTTTTATTCAATCGACTTATCCAAATACGTTCTATTTGGTTAGTTGTGCAGGTGTGTTCACCTTGGTTACGTAAAAAAAAATAGCTCGGGATTTTTTTTTCTTTTTTCTGTCCAGTTTTTTTCCCCGTAGATTAACAGACAGTAACGAATTGAAGGGGGTGGGCGGAATAGCGACCGCAGAAAGACGTCAATGCGTTACGATGATGACGTTATACTCGTTATAGACACATTATCTGTCGTAAAAAAAAAGGAAATAAAGGGGGGGGGGGAGAGAAAATAAAGAAGAAAAAATAATCATCAAGTGGGAGTGTTACATGTAATGTAGCTTGCTCGACTTGATGGAGCCCAGTCGATGGAAATTCTTTTTTTTTTTTTTCCTGGGGTCCGGAAAAAAAACAACAGGGGCAAGCGTGTGTTTGTGTGTGTATGTGTAACGACACGGTTTTTTTCTGCTCCCTTTTTATTTTTTTGTTTTCTAGACGATGGTGCTTTAGCACATCCGCGTTCACAGACACACAAACACATGTATTATTGTTGTTTTCTCGAGTGTGTGTCGATGTTTTCTTTTGTTTCCATCTTCAATTTTCATTTTTGTTGAAGAAAGCAAAACTTTTTATTTAGGTCCGTTTTGTAATAATACCTGTACACGCGGTGCATCCAATGCCAAAGTATACGTTTTTCTCCTATTTAGCAGACCACATAAATCAGATTAACCCGACAAACGTATCGAGTATCTCTTAGCATCGAAGCATGGCTGTGCCGCAGGGTCTCCTTTTTCCGCGGAACAAGTAAAATGGCTTTTCTCTTGTAGACAGAACAAAGTCTGAAAAACATGGCCTTTCATGGTACCGATCGCGACTAAAGTGGTAACCGAGATTACGCAGACTGGGCGAGGTGAAAGGGGGGGAGGGGAGGGAAGAAAACGAAGTCAATAATTTGGAAACAGACTGCATTGGAAGCTGGATACACACGGGCGGCGGGCACCAAACAAACACACATGGCAACGTCTAGTGCCGCTATTCGTCGTAGAAAGATTATCAGTACATGGCTGTAATTGGAACGTGATTGAATCATTGCATGACGTTTTTCGCTAGTTTTACTGGTCACGTGATGTTCTGTAGCCTCTTTTTTTTTCTTTTTCCTGAAATTCCCCCTGACTGTCTCGCGTGTTTTGGCCGGTGAGCTGTTGTCGGCTTTTGTGTGATGATTGCGTGCAGTGGCACTGATTAATGAGGGCTAGATCTAGCCCTTACGGAGAAGGGTCCAGAGCTCTTCCCCTTTTTGTTTTTATCCTTTTCACGCAAACCAAGTTGAACGCGCACACGAAACCGATAGATGCGCACCTTCGGCTTCTTTATATTGGTCACCCATATGTCAACTGTGTATAGCTGTGCATATGGTTATTTGAATCGAGGGTCTATATTGAGCCTGTTTGGATCTACCGAGTCAAAGAGGGAAAGAGGGAAACTAAAGCCGTTGGGGGAGGGTGCAGTCATGCCAATCGGGACTGACTGCTACTTACCTGGTTTATTGCCGATTGGGGAGGAAGCGGGTGGGGGATTGACAACTGGATTTATTGGTCAGCCGGTCATCGGTCTTTTGAGCTATGGCTCGATCGTGAAGTGATCGAGTTAATGGGCCAACTAGCGTCCCTTGGAAACTATCAACTTCGGTTGTGTTTCCCGGTTCGATATAGAACAGTACAAAAAAGAAACTGAAGGAATTTGATCTTTTATTATTATTTTTTTTTAATTTTGCAATTATTCTTTTCTTTTTGTGTTGTGTCAAGATATACTTGACAATGGTTCTAGTGATATCTTGCAAACATATTGTCCGGTAAGGAACACTTTCTTGTCCTAGAAATCCAGAAATGGCCATCCGGCCCTTGTGTTGTGTACCGGAGTGCACTCCGGACCGGAATTAGGTTTCTTTTTTCGCCTTTGCCTCAGCTTTTTTTTCCACATCCTGCGGGATCTGTGTCTGTGTTGGAATGAAAAAAATAGATGAAATGTCGTGCATTTTTTTTTTTTTAAGTAGAGAAAAGGTACAAGGCAATTGAATTTAATGGCGAAACAAGGAAGATGTAAAAAAAATCAGATTAAATTGTACATGTATATAGATTTAGCTCTTTTGTTTTTTGCTAACTACTAAAACAGCCAGTTCGGTTGGTTGCGTGCGTTTGAGAGGGGGGGGGGGGGGACGCAGTCGGGATCGGGTTGTAATCGTGCGAAATATCCCGAGTAGAAACAGTTACAAGAAAAATGAGAAGTTGAGCAGTTTTTGTGGTGCGATGGAAGGGGGAGTTGGGATTCAGGGTGCGATTTGATACTACAAAAGGTAACCGGATCAAAGAAAGTGACATTTCCGGTATCGCCAAGAGGCATCAGGAGGAGACAAGACATAACAAATGAAAACTTCACCTCCTTTTCCTAGCACTTTCATGACCCTCCTTCCTCTCCCCCAAGGTAGCAAAAAAAAAAAAAAAAAAAAAAATAAGAGAAGCCCCACTCGACACAGACTGACTTTTCTTTATAATTCTTCCCTGTCTAGAGCGAACCTGTTCTCATTTTTTTTTTTTTTTTTTTTTTTTTTTTTTTTTTAAAGAAAAGACAACAGAGAGGTCACGACAGTGCTAATATTAAAAAACACAATCCTATCTCTTGTTTTTGTGTCTGTATTAGACGTCTACGCTATGTGTGCGGGGGGTAAACATAAGACTTCTGGAACCACTGCCATCACCTTATAATTCTATCCCGGGTGTCACGTGAGGGTTTCGTTTTCATATTTCTTTTTTTTTTTTTTAATTTTGCTTGTGTACCAATCGAAGTACATCGCATTCGTTTGTGAGTCGTGGTGATACCCTGAAATATATTGCAACCCTGGATTGTTGTTGCCAACCGATTTTTCGGTCGTTCCATTTTTCTTTTCTCTTTTGTTATTTTTTTTTCCTTTCAAAATTTGAAACGATTGTCAACCTCATTGTGTCGTGAATTTCCGACAGTATGGCTACCCTACTACCGTGAATTTTTTTTTTCAGCTCTTGTTTGGTTCACACACTCTTCAAAATAGAGCCCCGTCCTGTTCCCACATTTTTTCCCTGGCCATCAGTACTTTTTGCCTCTGACCATAATTTAAAACAACACGAAAAAAAAAAAAAAAGAATAGAGGAGGATCAAATTAAATTAGGAAAAAAGAAATGAATCGTCTAGTCACGATGCTAATTAGCTTAAATACCCGCAACACTGACGGCCATGTTCCGAAGGCAGTTGCTGCCCAATGTCCGGTCCCCGCTGCTTTCCCTTTTGTGATTATCAAATAAACTACAGGATACGTTGAGCAACCCAACATCTCTTTTTATCAATTACAAGAAATGAAAAGATTACAAAAATAAGTGTTTTTTTTTTCCTTGTTCTATCGGCCGACAAGGTGAGCCATTACTCACGTGCAAAGCTGTTAACCGTTTTTTTTTTTCTTTCTTGGGGGCATTGGAGCGCTGATATGTTCATGAAGTCATAAATCCCGCGTGCACCGCCCGCCTTGCACCCGGGGACAAGGCACTTAGCAACAACGGGAAACTAAAAGAAACGCGGGGAAAAGGAATGGATAGAGGGGATATGCGTCAACAAGTCAAATGAGATGCATTCAAACGAGATGATTACAGGAATGGGGAAGGTGAAACAGTGGGAGCGTGTGCCGTGTTTTTTTTTTTTTCTTAAAAATTTGTATTATGGCCGAGGCTCTACGGCAATTCTATGAATAATTACTGTTGTAAAGAGGGTAGCCCGCAATAGCAAAGTATCGGCTGACTTGTAATCTTTTTCCATACTATCCCGCCTTCATTTTTTTCTCTCTCTTTATTTATACGGTTAGCATGTTGAGAAAGAATGTGATTAGTGGCCACCACTAGAGAACTGCTGATACCGGTTTTAAATAAATTTTGTATCCTTCCAATCTGCTTTTGATGGCTTTTCTATTGGATGCCAAGGCCACCAAATCAATGCCATCCATTCATCGCTGTGCGTGAAAAAAAAACAAACACATTTTCTTTGACGAATTTCAACTGTTTGACTTTCATCCCTAACGCCTCTTTATTCTTTTCCTGACTCACTGAGACCTTGGCAACACGGGCATATTTATTTATTTTTTTTTTCTCTTCATTCCTTCGTTTTGTAATTGGCAAGTTGAGAAAGAAAAGTTTCTTTTGGAATAATGGCCGTCAGTATCAATTTGAAGTAGAGCGATGTAATGAAGTGGGCGTAGTTTTCCGTTGCTGTTTCCTCCGTTCAAGTGTCTCTTCCGTCTTTGCCACGTCTGGATTTCCATCAGATCCAAATGTTGGAAGAAGATCGTTTTGTCGTTTAGCGTAGTTTGGTTGTTGTTGTCCTGTTGCGGTTTGATTTGTCTTTTTTTTTTTTTTTTTTTTTTTCAACGTCCCCCCGCCTTTTTTTTTTTTTTTTTTTTTTGCTTGGATTTTTGTTACGACCGGAGCTAATAGTTTAAGAGCGCGTAACGACTTTTTTTTCTTTTCGCATTATGGTTTGTTTGGCTTCGTGCGATACCCGTCTTCAAGGACCATCAAGTACACGCTATTTGTTTTCATTTTTTTAAATGTTAAGACTCCGATCGTCTAGACGACTTAACTTCGTTCGCGTGTTCTTATTCGGTTTTTAAGAGCGTTAAAGGGGGTCATTGTGTATGAGAAACCCTTACGATTTTTTTGCTTGTAATCCAACATGTCCGTACACTTGATAATTTCGTCTGAGACATTTTGATCCTGGAACCCTCCTAGTAATTTTCCGACAGCTGCTCACGACCGAAAAAGTGAAGGACGCAATTGAAAAAAAAAAAAAAAGAAATTCTATAAAGAATGAATTGATTGTAACGAAAGCGATTGCGGTCCAACTTCATTTCCGAGTTGTTTTGAAAAAAAAAAAAAGAAGAATTCCGAACCGATTTTTGTATTTTCTTGGCTGACGAAATAACCGTATATCAATCAACTGGAAGGCGAGAAGCTTAATGGGTTCGGCAACAGGGAAAAAAGGTGAATTTTCTCACGTAGAGTGAAACGAGTATTGGTGCGTAGGCCAAGTAGCCCGAAGTTGATTGTGACGGCGTATTCTTGATTACGTTTTTGCCTATATGGCTCCTTTTTTTTTTCTTCTTTTGATGAATGGGCCTCCCTTCTTCCTTATTACGAATGAAAAAAAAAAACGGGACTTGTTGATGTTACTGGTTATTGCTTTTGGGAACTGTCGCCGGCCTCTTTTCCTCGGTAATAACAATTGAGTAATAGCGCGCAAGAAGAAAAAAAAGGGCTACATGTTACGTATGTCGTGTGACACAAGATGCATGTCACAATAAGAAAAAAGGGAAACGTAATAAAGTTAAGAAACAGCAAAACACCGGACGTGACGGACTGTGGCCTTTTTTTTTCTTTTTTTTTCTTTTACTATGCATGGCTAGGTGATATATATATATATATACACAGGGAAATCATGGGAATGGTCTAACAAAATAACCCCCCCTGTAATAAAAGACGCATAAAAGAAAACTATAGGCGGAGAAGAGAATGAAACGAACTGCCGCCAAAAAAAAAGTTATGTTCGTTTGTTTTTTGTTTTTTTACCCACAAATAAAAACATTTTTTGAAAAATGGGATGAGCTATTGCGCGGTCGTTACATCATCGTAAATGCAACACCCTTAGAGAACCGAACAATCAAGGGAAAAAAAAAACAGTTGCCGACATGGTTTGTGTGGTCGAGTAGCAACGATTGCCCGTTTTTCTTATTGCCTGTTTGATGTTGGGGATGTCGTCGGCTTCAAATCAAATTGCCATTACTCGTCGGCGGGCAGAGGTTCCCAATGTGTATTTCTCAGCACCCTCCTCTTCTTTTCTTGTAGAATGTAAACCGGGGGGGGGGGGGGTTGTATTCGTATGGCTGTTGCGTGTGTAGAACTGATGGCTAGCGATGGAAGATAGTTGAGATGTATACGTTTGGTTTAATAAAAAAAAAAAAAAAAAAAAAAAAAAAAAAAACGAGTTGTATGGGCAAAGTCAAATGAGGTGCTCAAACGAGCATCTGTTTATTACAGCGGTAGTATATCGTTTGTGGTCCGCCTACATCCATCAACAAGTTATTGCTATCCGCTTTTTTTGTGTGTACTCGTGCGTTTGTTGAAGAAGAATGGATCAGGCCTTTTTTTTTATTATTATTTACGTAGATGTTGTGCGTGGTTAAAGTCGATTTCTTTTGCCGTCTTGATGTGCGTCATTTCTCGATGCGTGTTGTAAATAAAATGATTGGAAACGAGCTGAATATCATGATATTCGTTCAATCCCGTCTGAAAGGGTCTTGATCCGTTTTCTAATCAAGCCAAACGAGAGGGATTGTGGTGATCAGATTCTCTCTCATTTTCCCTTGTTGTTGTCATTCCACTTTTGCTTTTCGAAATAGCATAACAAATCAGCGTGATTCTATCGGTGATGTCATGCGACGGGATCTACTATCGGTTACACAATAGCGAGTGGGAAAGACGACAACGGATGACGTGATTGTCCTTTGCCATGAAAATCATTTCGAGTACGTAACCTATTTTTGTTCATTCAATTTTTGTTCCCCCCTAACTTATAGGGGGGGGGGAGATTGGGATTGATCAGACACACTGGCGAACTTTCACACACACACACACATACATACATACTTTTTTTTTTTCTTCGATGTAGTATGTGTGTGTCGTTTGGCCGACAAGGTCCGACATGAAGGGCGCGCTCTCGGAGAACCGGATGCGGGTTATACAGAAAGGAAAAAATAAAATTGGTAACAATAGAATCGAAATAAACGCCAAAGTCCTTTTAACTGTATACCCTCCACCCCAGCTTCTGCGCTGCCTCTTGGGAGTATTTGTAAGGAGCCCTATACAATCGTTCTTCCTCTTTAAGAGGAACACAAGAGAGCTCTATATACAAGCACATCTATAGGTAACATAGAAACTCTGGATGACAATAGAGATCCATTTTCTCTGTTGTGTGTGTATCGAGGAAATGGTTGATATACACTCTCTCTCTCTCTCCCTTTTTTTTTTTTTTTTTTTTTTCTTTTTTTCTTTCTTTCTTTCTTGATGCTTTCAATGCATTTAATTGTACTCTCCTTTTTCGCTTTCTATGGACGGATAGGCTACGGGCGAGTCTTGCAGCTAAAAGAGCCACAGTGGCAAAGAGAATTCCTTCTTCCTCCCCTTCGGCTCTTTGCTACAAATTTGAAAAGAGAATCGGGATGGGGAAGGGGGGGGGGACAGCATTCCTTTTTTTTTTTTCCTTCAATTTTGAATGTGACGTGCGAGAGGAAAAACTATTGCTCTGCATTTTTCGGTTTCCGCCACTTTGAACGTTTTGATAATAATCCGGTCGTTGCGCAATGTGAACGTGGGTTGCAAAAAAAAAAAAAAAAAAAGGAATCTCGCTCCTTTGGAGGTTGTTTCCCTCGTTTTGATTCCGAAATTTTGGAAGGGGGAAAAAAAAACAGTCGTTGCTGTTCGTTAGTTGGAACGTGTAAAAATCGGTAGCCACTGCGTTGCTGCGTAGCAGATGGGGGCGTTGTCGTTTTAACATTTTATATTGCGTAATAAAAGAGGATGGTGTCTCTGATGTTGTCGTAGTTCAATTTCCTTTTGATTACCTATCGTTTACGTTTTTATTCATTTATTTTTGGCTGGATTGGAATTTTGAGTTGCAATGCTGGTGACGTCACGCTATTACAAAAGGGTGCGGGTTCTCGTAGCGCTGGTTCATCTTTTTTGTTTTTTAAAGTAAATATCTCATCTAACGAATGAGTGGAGTCTTAAGACGCACGCGTATCGATTCAAAGGGATAAATGATGTTATGTGAGTTGGTTTACGTTTTGTGGTGAAGTTACGCGCTGAAGCTCCCGTCTTCTTTATCGGCAAGGTGGGGCTTCGTGTTGCTGTGTTCATTTAACGATAGTTATTCTAATCGAACCTTAATTGAAAATAAATAGCCGCACAGAGCACGATTGCTGTTTGTTCTTTTGATGCTGATGACGTACGGTTATCTCTTTTCAATCTTTCAATAAAATAATATCTTTTTTTTTTTTTTTGGCAAAGTCTTTTGTGGCAAAGAAGATTTTGTAGTGAAACAAACGGGACTTTAGTGCGATGAAGCAATGCAGGAAACGAAAGAAAAGGCAGAAAGACGTTGGCATTTTGTTCTTTTTTTTTTTTTTTTTTGCAAGACGTTGAGGTTCAAGGTTTCTCTGTTTGAGCCACCGGTTTTCTATATCGGGTAGCTGTTGCTTTTGTAGTTCCCGGAAGGCTTTTCGTCAAATTGCTGTTTATCGTCGCTTCTCTTTTCGTGTTGTTGGAAATTGATTTTCAAATAGAGCGTAACGGATATCCGATGACTGTTGGAAAAACCCCAAGCGCCGAAGGGGGGAAACGAGACAAACCAGAAAGCAAAAAAAAAAAAAAAAAAAAAAATAATAATAATACAAAAATCTGTTTTTCTCAAATGTTGAAGACGACCTTGTACAATTAAGGAAATTTTTTCGTGATCGTGAAAAAAAAAGACGGACACGGTCAACGGCCAACGTGAATGACTTGATGTGGAGGAACACGGCGGTAACAGTAGCAATGTCCCTACCGGGTGAGAATGGCAATTGACTGCCTCTCCCACCATCGGAAACAAGTGTGGCTTTTTTTTTTTTTTGGTCTAACACGTACAAGAAGAAGATTGTTATTAACCAGTTGTGCGTGTACTAGTACATATTAGAGTTTTAAAAAACGGCGCGGAACATGTGTTTGTATCCGTCGTTCTACAGTGGGTACCAACTCGCTTTTTAAAATTCATTTCTTTCTTGAATCTACGCATTGCCCTTTGCGAGAGCAGTTTGCCCGCCCCGCAGCGCTACCGTATTCTTCGTTTACGTCATGGCGCGTCCGTTCCTCTTCTTTCTCCCTTTTTTGATAAGACAGAGAAAAATGCAACCCTGCTGCTGATTTTGGTTGCATTGCTATTGTCAATCGTTGAACCTCTTTTTTGTACATCTAATCACGTCCGCCGGTCCTCCTCGAGTTAGTCGTTCGTGTTTTTGTTTTTTTATTTTTACCCTGTCCAATACGTACAAACCATTTGATCTAAAAAAAAAACAAAAAAAAAAAAAACAAATCTGTTGTTCATCTTGAGTGCATCTTGGCTTTCTTAATGAATAGTTGAGAAAGACATTTTCAATTATGCACGAAGAAAAAGAGTTGTTGTGCGCGGGGACAGGCTCAGCCCTTTCGTCTACTGATTTCGTTTGCCGTTGGAATTCAAATTAAACGGGAAATTCTTGTCGTTTTCACTCGTTGCCGGATAGGCTGGCCAGCAAAAAAAAAAAAAAAAAAAAAAAAAAAAGAAACGGGTAGAGAGAAAGAACAAATGACGTCCGTAATGCGTGCCCACTGAGAGATGTTGCGTATTGTCATCGTCCGCTGATGTTGTCTTTTCCTTAGACGTAAATAAAAAAAAAAAAAAAAAAACGTGACGAAAGAAACGGTTCCATATGAGACTCACTTCCTCCAACTGGGAGGGCCCAAAAAAAAAAAAAAAATCGATCTAAATAAGCGAGCGTCTTTTCAAAAAAAAACAAAAAAAAAAAAAATAGAAAGTGGGTGAAAATAGGCCTATGGCGATAGCGGGTAATGTTGACGTAATTTCATGTGGGGGAAGAAGGCAAAACAGGAAGAAGAAATAAAAAAGAATTTTGATGACCGTCTTCGGTCTAGACTTGTTTTGATGCTTAAAAAAAAAAAAAAAATACTTGGATGTGGTTTCCCTTTAGTATGTTTCTTTTTAGAGGGTTGAGAAGCGTTTATCTTCTCGCTGCGTGAGGTTTGAATAGTTTCCACGAGGAGCGACGAAGAAGAAGAAGAAGAAAATGGTAAACAGGGGTTCGTTCTAGACGGGCGTATGGAGAGAGAGAGAGAGAGAGAACGGCGTTGCCATTGTTGTTGTTTGCGACGAAGGGCCCGTAGGCTTTGTTTTGACGGCAAGGCAGACGCGCGTAGTAAGGAGCGTTTAAAAGGAAGAGCCAGACGGGTTATGTAGGCCTATATAAGGGTCTAGCGTGGAAACACGTTGCCTTCGCCATGTATAGTATTCGTAGTAATGTAGTAGTGGTAGTACATTTTCTTTTCTTTTTTCTTTTTTCTTTTTTTTTGAAGTAAGTTGTCTGTTGTCGTCTAGCGAATGAAAGGGGGGAGAGCTCGGAAAAGGGCGCGATCTTTCATCTTCAACATTTTTTGGGGTTGGCAAAAGTTTTTTTTTTTTTTTAAATTTTTCCCCCCTCTTTTTTTTTTTTCTTGTCCCTAATGAAGTCACTGAGACTTTGCGATGGCACCCGAAACGACAAAAGGCTCAGCGACCAATGGAAGAAAAGGAGAAACGTCTAACAAAAGCGAACGAACTTAATGTCCTTAATTAGATCACGCTCGGCGGAAGAAAAAAAAAAAAACAGCATCCGAAGAAAAAAAAAAAAGTCAAAAGACTGAATTCTTTATATTTTTGAGTGGGTTTTCTAAAAAAAAAAAAAAAAAAAAAAAAAAAAAAACTAAATGTTTTCCTCCCTCATTTTTATTTTCCCGCCATCTGCTGACATCCGGTCCGCGTTTCTTTTTTTTTTTTTTTTTTTTTTTTTTTTTTTTGGAGCCCACATGCATAGTTTGGGGGAGCGTACGCGCAGCCCCCGCTTCGTGCCAAATGGCTTTTCGTGTGGTGTAGTATATAGTTGCACAGGGGAAAAGAATAAAAAAAAATATAAGAGAAAACTTTCAACCTCTCCCCTGTTCTTTCTTTCTGCTTTTCTCTTTTATCCCTCTGTCTCTCCCCTTCTCTGTTTTGGAGGCCAACCCCCCCCCCCCCCCCCCACATGCACTCACGCTGCTGCCGCCCACGCCGTCTGCTACCCACAGGCTTCGTTGTTGTTGTTTCCTTTTCTTTTTTTTTTTTTTTTTTGCGCCCTCCGCTTTCCTCCTCCGTTCGCCTTCTCTACACGTTTCCCGCGCTCAGAAAAACATGACCCAGCAACAAGGAAATGTCTGCGTACATGCGCATTGAAAAAAATAAAAAAAAAAGGAGAGAAGGGAAGGGGGGGGGGATACCGAAACATTCATAATAATCAAAGAGCCGCGTGAGCGACAAGAGCGCCCCTGGCGGATGCTTTGCGAAACTGTTGAGGCTGTTGCTGGTGGGAAAACCCTGGCATTTCGAGAAGAAAACGAATTGAATAGCGTATTATGATAACGGAGTGAAATGCGCTAGAGACTCCGTCATTTATCTTTGTTTTTGTTCTTAACTTTTTTTTTTTTTTTTTTTTAATCTTGCTCTGTTTTGAATGCGTTAAAAGAATTGCCAATTCTTGTGCGCTCGTGAATTTCATTTTTGAAATGAAGCCTTTTTTTTTCTCCTCTTATTATTTTTTTTTTTTTTTTTGTGTTTTGGTTTTTCTTTTTCTTTTGTTAGTTCCGCTACTTTTTTTTTCCTGCCTTAACACAACCTAAACTGATTGTGTGGGCATAACAGTATTTCCCCCCAAATGTTTGGATCAAAGATTTTTCGATTCGACGCAATAAGTAAATGACTTCCGCTCCCGCGCCACAGACTCAGAATACCATTTACACGATACGTAATCATTTCACGATTTTCCGCTTTCATTTTTATTTTTTTTTTTGGCCGCCTATCTGGGCCTTAATTAATAAAGGATTTTTTGGTTTCTTGGCCGGTGTTGCTTGCTATCCGGAAGGAAATGATTCCCCCTCTCCCCCATTCAAACATTGACCGTTGCCATGGAAGGCCAAATCTCTCTCTCTCTCTCTCTCTCTCTCTCTCTCTCTCTCTCTCTCTCTCTCTCTGTCTCTCTCACTCCCTCTCTGTCTCTCTCTCTCTCTCTCTCTCTCTCTCTCTCTCTCTCTCTCTCTCTCTCTCTCTCTCTCTCTCTCTCTCTCTCTCTCTCTCTCTCTCTCTCTCTCTCTCTCTCTCTCTCTCTCTCTCTCTCTCTCTCTCTCTCTCTCTCTCTCTCTCTCTCTCTCTCTCTCTCTCTCTCTCTCTCTCTCTCTCTCTCTCTCTCTCTCTCTCTCTCTCTCTCTCTCTCTCTCTCTCTCTCTCTCTCTCTTCCCATCCTATTCCTTCAAAATAATAACAGTGAGGTTGTTTGCCTCTTCGCTGTTGTTGTTGTTACGTTTCCCTTGCGCGCATGGTGAGACGAAGGAAAAACGCGGGAAACGACAAATAATTGTACGGATTTCCTCATAAATGTGTTGGTCTTAATGAAGGCAACTAGTGAGAGCACAAAAGAGAGCGGAAGACGCTCTTTTATATTTCTAAATATGTTTACAATTTTTTTTTTTTTTTGGGGGGTGGGGGTACCGGATAATCTTTCCGTCTGCAGTTGTTTGACGGTGGGTTATAGAAGAAGAAAAGAATAACAACCACCCCTCCCCCCCCCGCCACCATTTATTTATTTTACCCTGAGAAGGTACTCGTAGGCCGGGTGAATTACCAGATCAATTACCTTAATAGTATAGGCTTACTCCGTCTTGCAATTACGTAACACACGCAAGATACGCTTACGTGTGTAATAATGGGGGCAATTGGAACATCAAGAGAGAAGGGCAAAAAAAAAACAACAAAAAAACAAAACAAAATAATTTAAAACGATTGTTCAGGGGTAGATAAATCGTGTTTGAAAATTATTCTTTTCGAAATCAAACGGAAATGAAACGCGCGCGCGCGCGCTCGTCTGTTGCATCGTTGATGCATTGCAACGCGCAGGTAACGCTGCAGGTAGACAAAAAGAAAAAGAAAAAAGTAGAGTGAGACTTCCGTTTGTTGCGGTGCCCTGTGCTTGATTGAGGTGTGTCGCGCACATTGCCGCTTGATGATGATGATGATGATGACGGTTCGAAGAGAGAGTCCAGTCGACACATTTCTTTTGTTATGCTCGTCCTTCTCTTTGAATTTTATTTTTCGTTGTTCCCTCTTCCGTCTTTCAATTGTTGCCAGGTGAGGGGCCTGCAGGTAAAAAAAAAAAAAAAAGAACGGGCCAATTGAGATTAAAAAAAAAAAAAAGGAGTTGATGATGTGATAGTGCGCAGCAGCAAAGTTGCGGGAGCAAGTAACAGCCTTGCATATCAGGGCCAAACACGACAGATAGCAATGGCCGTGTCCGAGGTCACAACAGCCGTAGGTGCTGGTGGGTAAATTTTTTTTTTCTTTCGTCGGGAATGATGAGGGGAGGGGGAGGGGAGTCTTGTTGCGTCTACCTGAGGACGACGGCGGCGGCGGTGGTGGTGGTGGTGGTGGTGGCGGCGACGATGGACGACGATGGACGACCTTGAGACGGTGCGTTGAACTGAGAGCCGCCCACTTGGACTTTCCAGTGCCGTAACGCAGCCAGTCATCCAGCACCGCATTCCTGCCGCCTTCTCCCTTCTTTTTTTTTTGTTTACCTGTTCTCCCCGACCTCGTCTTCTCTACCCCTGTTGCTATTGCTCACCCCCCTCCCTCGACTTTTTGTTTGCCAATAGAGATAAAGCTACGTTTTTAATTGTTTCTTATGTTTTTTTTTGCGACTCGTTATTCGCTCGAATTTCCGTTGAAATTCGCATTGTTTTTTTTTTTTTTTTGCAGTTGTGTCTTTCTTTCTATTCAGGCAATTATCGTTTGCTCAGCGTTCAGGTTTTCCCGGGGGTAAATGTCCCGACGTACTTGTAAATGCTTTTGTGATGCAAGGTCGCTGCGTGGCCCTCGTTTATACAATTTATTTTTTTTTTTTTTGTGTGTGTTTCTTTCTTTTTCTCCCCTTTCTGTCGGGTCCGCTCATTTGGAACGCATTCACGAAGCTGCAGGCAACGACGAGTTCATCAGGAGAAGAAAAAAAAAATAAGCAGCAAGACGTACATTCGTAGTAGTAGAGTAGCTAGTAAATGGTAGTAGTAAGAGGAGGAAGACTAAACCAAAAAAAAAAAAAAAAAAAAGAACTGCCAACGGTGGTGTTTTGGTAGGTGGGAAGATGACACACAAAAAAAGGTGGTTTCTTTTTTTTTATTATTATTTTTTTTTCCCTACCTGGCGGGGACCGTGCACATGGAATGCAGCCCACCACACTTTGTTGTTGTTATTGTCTGGTGTGCTTCTTTTTTTTTCCCCCTGCTTGGAAACAGCATGGCCGCTCGTTTCCCGCCATCGTAGAGGCTTTTGTTGGCCGCCTGTTGCTTATATCGCCACAGTTCATTCGCCCGCCCAGGTGAACGAGTCGTCGAAATTCTTGAAGGAGGAAAGGTAGCGTGGCAAGTCCTCCACCACCACCCCCTCCATTTACAATAATCAGCTTTTTTTTTTTTTTTTTTTTTTTTTACGAAAAGAGAAATTTTCCGTGTCTGCTAAGATGGCGGAGTCAAACACCCTGAACATCACGTCTCGATGGCTAAAAAGGTGGTGGGTGGCTTGCCTCCAGCAACGGCCTACACGATCGGTTCTTCCCGCCTACATTTTTTTTTTGTTTTGTTTTGTTTTTATTTTCCACCGTTTGGTATGTGGATTTATCAAAGGACTTGGACTCTACTACGCATCACGTAAAAAGATACACACACACACACACACACACGAACAGTGTCAATGGCATCCGTACACGTGTCTCTGTTAATAAAAACAAGGACACACATGATGGTGCAAGGTCCGTGCGCTCCTTTTTCCAGCTCTTTCGCCGTAACGCATCCGTTCCTTTTTCGTTCGCCTTCGCTTCGTTTTGTTTCCATGCGGCGGCTGTTATTATTATTATTTTTTTTTTTTTCTTCTTTCTCTAAATCTTCCCGCGTTTATATATTATTATTTTATCTACGTGCGTGCCTATTCCGCCTGCGGATGACTCACGCTTGGCCCTTTTTTTTTTTGTTTTTTGTTTTTTGTTTGTACCTTAGACGTCACACGATTGCACCATCAAATTCATCGGCCCCTTCCGTCTCCCTTCTCCAAATGTTGATGTTGATATTGGCGTCCGTCCCGGTATAAACTCTATGACGAGCGGACGAATGATGTACCCACACGTCTAATGTTTCAATATTGAGAGCTGTGCGTTTTTTTTTCTCCCTTGATGTTGGCCTCTCATCCGCCATCTACGCACCCGTTGAACTGCGTTTATCTTTTTTTTTTTTTTTTTTTTTCCAACTCCACCGGAATAGAGTGGTGATATGGTGTGGAAAGGTAAATAAACTACGCCAACGTGGCGCTTGTATACGCCTACGATGAGCGTATACTACGGTACTACTAACGTGGGCACACACACACACACACACACACACACACCAATGGCCGTTTTGTAGGCGTGGGTGTGAATGTTTACCTTTTTGATTGTTCCTTTGGCGCCCTTTTTTTTTTTTTTGTATGTGTGTGTTTTTGTTGCTCTCGACGGTGCGCGCAAGATGAGCAAAAAGAAATGATTTGTTGAAGGAAAACCGAGTGTGAGATTGAAAGAAAAATGACCGATGGATGATGGAAAGCGGCAACAATTTTCCTCTGTGTTTAAAAGATTTGCCGTGATGCGGTGTCATATAGACTGCGGGTATTTGCCTGTCTCCTTGTTGGCTATTATCGCGTTAACATGTCCCGAAAATAGAGGCGCCTATCTCACGATCGGCCATTTCGTAGATGAGACCCGGCCCATTTGATGGGAAAATTTGATTTTTTTTTTTTTTTTTTTTTTTTTTTTTTAAAGAATTTTTTTTCTTCTTGTTGTAAAAATAAAAAATAAAACTAAACAGCGTTTAGGTTTAACCCACAGATCTAATCGCAAAGAGGATCGGTGAGATCATCATATAATGTGGTGTTTAGTGGCCTGCAGAAGTCGCGTGATTGGCCCCTATTTAGGTGTGAGATGACTCTTTGTATCGCAGCCAAAACAGCACAGGACAATCCATTTATTTTCTCTTTTTTTCTCGTGAAAGATCTACAACATGCCTGAAGGCTATTTGGCACTGGTCAAGGAATAAATAAACAAATAATCTAAATAATAACTCTTTTGCTTGTGCCGCTTTTGGGCCTCTGAGGCGGATACTATCCGCTTTTCTCTTTCCATCCCAACAACGATTTACAACTAGTTTGTTCACACCCGTGCACGTATTTTTTTTTTTTTTTCCCAAAGAGGAGGACTCGAAGAAGAAAACGCACGAAGAGCCGATCTTTTTTTTTTTTTTTTTTTTTTTTGAATCGAAAGAAAAACCTTTTTGGCGGTATGTTTTTAGCTGCTCTGTCGGCTCCTTTCCCTGGCTACACTATACGTTTGTACGTGTGTATGTTATTTGCCAGTGTCTATCCATGACCATTTAAGAAGAAGAAGAAGAGGGACAGCGAGCAATAAGACACAGGGCGCATGTATACACCGATGCCGCCGCCGCCGCTCTTTTCTCTATCCGAAAGGTTTTCTTTTTTTTTTTTTGAAAAGAAATGAGAAATAAAAGTCAAAATGAAGAAAAAAGGAAATAAAAATGGGCAAAAGGCGAAGGCCCTTCTCTTTTTTTTTTTTTAATACTCGAGACGACAATGTAAAAAGGGAAAAAACCGTGAGCTGTGATGGCCCTCGCTGCTTGTGCTTGTCTATATATTCGAATAGAAGAAGAACCGAGAGAAAAGACAGACACAGACAGCGAGGCAAATCTTCGGCAGGTATGTTAGTGTGCGCGTTGTCTTGGCCTCGTTTGGTAATAATATTTTTCGGTTTTTTTTTTTTTTTTTTTTTTTTTCTTTCTAAAAATAGCTACGCCAGTCTTTATAGACAACTCTTCTCTTTTCATTTTTTTTTTTTTTTTTTCTAAAGTAATATTTGTGTTTTATGCCGGAGCGCGCGCCAGGGGGGGGCAGAGCCAAAAGATGGCTAGAGGTGGAACGGTGTTTTAGTGGTACGCTTTTTATTTTTTTTTTATTTATTTTTTTTTTTTTTTTCATCCCGGCCGAAAGAAAGTGGACGAGAGGCGAGAAGCATCTATGCTGTACAACTATAGAAAGAATTTGTTGTCTTTTTCTTTTTAAATCCCAAACACCGAAAGAAGATCGTTAAATAAGCAACTCGTTTATTTATTTGTAAAAAAAAAAAAAAAAAAAAAAGAATGCGAGACAGGGCTGGCCTTAGGTAAGAAAAGGTGTTTCGTTTTCGAGGTGATGTACATTTACTGTAGATATAGGAAAAAGAAAAAGATTCCACTCTTTTTGCCCCCCAACTGCTTTTGATATTATTATAGAGCCAAGAGCTCAAGGGGAAGACTAACAAAATGTGTTGGGTACATTCCTGCGTGTCTGTAACCCCGTCTCGTCTGGTTCGTAAAAAGAAAAAAAAAAAAAAAAAAAAAAATCTAAACAAAAGTAGATGTACTTTTGTGCATAATCTGATCATGTGTAATGGAAACCCCCCCTCTTTTTCTTCATTTTACAATACAGGGTGCTGTGCGTAAAAAAATGTTTGAACTATGCGTGTGCGTGCTTCCTTGGCACGGCGGCGATTAGTTCGCACCGTGTTCTCTCATATGAAGTGCGGGGATGAAGAAAACGAAATGCGGGCATGATGGAATGCCAAAGACAGAGGATTAGGGTCCTTTTTTGTTCTTCTTGGCTCATTCGTGTTGACACCCCAACACGGCCAATCAGACGATGGCACACATTTTCCTTTTTGATGTGTGTTGAGAATGTCTGTGAGCTTCTTATTTTTTTTTTTTTTTTTTACGAAGTGTTGTCTGAGCTTCTGTAAGCTCTTTTTCTTTTTGATTCTTATTGTTTCACTGTTTTCTTCATCTTTTAATGTCGACAGTCAACTGCCGACTTCTTGTTTTTTTGTTTTTTTTGTTTTTTTTTTACGGGGTAGAAGATGACAACTTGTGTTTATCACCTTTTTGTGTGTGTGGGAGGGAAAAGAGGGGCTTTTCTTGGTTAAACAAAATACAAGAGAAACAAAAATAGGGGGGAAGGAAATGAAAGGAGCGGGACGAAAAGTAGCGGCCGGTCGGCGGATATTTTCGGCTAGACTAGCAATTACCTGTCGGTTGAACCTATCGTTTTGCGTTCACTTATTACCGCTATAAGCTGGTCGGTTAAACAATAGACGCAAAAAAAAACAAAAACAAAAAAAAACAAGAACCCCACACTTTTCTTGCTCGTGAAAAATGGGATGGGAGGGGACCAGTGGTACTGCACCGTGCAACTAACTATTACTGCATAGAGAAAAAAAAAATAAAAGGATATGCCGACGAATATTTTTATAGAAACAAGTTCTCATTTTGGTCGGCAATTGAGCAGCCCCTCACTTTGGACTTTGTCTGGACGTTGTCTGGTGGCATACATTTTCTTTCTTTAAAAAAAACATATATCTATATATATTACCCGAAAACACTGTACGCAGTCGCGGTTGCAATCCACATCCGCTCGGCCCCTTGTCGACTGTCTCAATTCTTTTTCATTCAATTTTTTTTATTTATTTATTTATTTTTTTTTCGTTTTTTTTTTTTTTTTTTTTTTTTTTTTGCTTTAAAAGCTGTGAAACGAACGGGATTGTGTGGCGTCTATCTTTTTTTTTTTTTTTTTTTTTTTCCCTCTCGTCTCTAACGAGACGTATAGAATTTGTAATGTACGCGTGTTGTTGATTGGACCTCCTTTTTTCGCAAGAATCTGAAATGGATATGGTTGCGACGGCGGTTGGCGTCAGACGGCGTCGATATCACAGATGCTCGTGTAAACACAATCACAATGTCGGGAGGGGATTGCATCGCGAGCCCAGCTGCCAAATGCCAACGATGGGGCTCTTAGCAAGTAGTTCCTTTCACACCTCTAAGGAAACGGCCAGATGGGCACTGTGAGAATTCTGAAGAAGTGGGGGAGGATGAGGCGCAATGACGTCGTTGGGTGGCGCAAAAAGAAAAAGAAAAAGAAAAAAAAATAGAAATTCATTCGTAGTCCTTTTTCGGCTTGGCTTTGGACTAGATTCTTTAGATGTGAGTCATCGACAGACTCTCTGTCCGCTCTCTTTTTTTTTTGCTGGTCCGTCTCCTTTTCTTCGCTTGTCGGCACGCCCTACGTCTGAGACTTCCTTTCGGTCTTTTGCATCCGTCACCTCTCGTTTGCTTTCACGTTCAATAACAAAGAGACGGCCACACGAATTGAGATGAGAACGGACGCGCGGTTCGATGTCGGGGGAAAAGCCCAACCGAAATGGGAAATGACTGGAAATAGTGGGAGCCGAAACAATCAGTGCCTGTGGTGTAAGTTTTGAGTGATAAGGCCGCGATCTGAGATGAGAGGGGGGGAAACAAAATTAATTTTCAAAAAATGCGCTCTTTTTTTTTTTTTTTTAGTTGGGCCGTTCCTTTCTGTTGAACGTCTTTCCCGCGTTCCTATTTTTTTTTTTTTTTTCGAAATTTTTTTTTAGCCATTCCCGCTTTATGTGTTGTGTCTGTGTGTTTCGCTTCCCCACCAGAATATAAATAGGTCTAAATTACCCTTTGGGAAAATGGGAAATAACCACGGGGTTTCCGAAAGAGAAGAAGAAGAAAAAAAAAAGAACTGGAGAATTTGTTGCGTTTTTTTTTTCTTTCTTCGCGGCTGGTTGTGGTTCTGTTTTTTTTTTTTTCTTCTTTTACATCCTGCTAAGTGATCGTAAAAAAAAAAGAACGGAGTTTTTTTTTTTTGAAACGGCCAAGACTCTGAGGAATCTAAATGGCGTCGATTCTATCCGCCATTACCTTTTTTCTTTCTTTTCTCTCTGTTCCAGACATTGCTTTTTAAAAAAAAAAAAAAAAATAAATATAGACTTTCTCATTTATTATTTAGTTTTTTTTTTTTTTTTTTAGAGAAAACATAATAAAAAAGAAAAAGAATAGTCGTTGAGAAATGCAAAATTTGGATTTCCCTCTCATTTTTTGTGTCCCTCTTTGCGTTGAGCTATTTTTATCTTAGGCAGCCTACTACTGCCCACGTAGAAAATCGGCGCTATTACCACACTCCCACCTTGTCCTCAATTTTTTTTTCTTTTTCGTGTTATTGCGAACTACAGAATGCCATGTAGACTATAGGGACGGATAGCTAACGCGTGTGTGTGTGTGTGTGTCGATGTGCGCGTCTCGACAGGACACAAACGGAGAGGCATAAACAGAAAACGGACTGGCCCGAATTGCGCCACGATATGTAAACAGAGCCACATGGCGAGCGTATAGACGATGCGAAACCAATCGTTTTCTGCGTTTCGTTTATCTCTTTCTGTTTGTTTTGTTTTTTTTATGCTTTCCAAGAAACGAGACAATGTCTGTGTGCGTTCAGCGTGGATCAACACAGTTTCCGAGAAAGAGAAACAATTGATTTTTTTTTTTATTTGGCGAACGAGTTTAAATTCGCGCCTTCTGATTGCGCATTTCTTTTCTTCAATATATTCTTGAACGTTTCTGTTTGATTATTTTGACGATACGCAAAGTTCCTGATTTTTTTTTTTTTTTTTTCGATTGCTAACAAAGCGGGAACAATGTTGATGGTACTTTATGGTCTAAAGCGATGGAAGCCTCAAGGATCCAATCGTTCAATTGAATTCGCACGCTTTCTGATGGCGCTCAATACAAGAGTTGCCTGTTTTCACATTTTTGCTATTTTTCCACCTGTTTTTTTTTTGTTTTTTTTTATGAACAATTCTTTTTATTGTCGATGTGCGCTACCCAACCGTACAGTGACGTCAATACGAATCGGAAATGAATGTTTGCACTCAAAGTAAAATACACTGCGATGCCCGCTAACAAACGAAACTCGATTAGGACAAATGTAGCTTTTTAAAAAAAAAGAAAAAAGAGAGAAACGGATGGTCTCACATGGAATTTGTGAATGGAGATTTTATCATTTTTATTTGTACAAGTCCCACTTTTAATTTTTTTTCTTTCAAGGCGAACATAACGACGCGGTTAATTAGGCCGAATACGTGTACTGCCTCACACTCGCCATCGAGTATAATGAGACCTGATTGCCCTGAAAAAAAAAAAAAAAAAAAAATGGTTATATCCGCGAGCCCAGTCGAAAGAATCGAGTTCATTTGGGTCTTTTTTTGTTTCATCTAAATTTTTATTTTATTTTTTCTTCCTTTCCGTTTACTCTATTATTGTTGAACCAGCAGCTAAAAAAGAGCAGCAGTGCAATGGGTTGTAAAACGGGCAAGCAGCACACAAAGAGTAACCGGATGCCTGTACGCCCAGGCTCTTATTTTACAAGACAACATTTTGGGTCTCTTCTCTTATTATTTTTTGTCCCGCTATTCTCATCCTATCCACTTAAAGAGTTTTAAGAGCGCAGAAGAGAGGGAGGGCGAATGTACAAGTGGAACCAACAAAATTTAAATCCCCATAAAATGTAGGACGAGAAGGAAACAGAAAACTTGACCTCTTGTGACGAAACAGCGGAACAGCCGAAGGACACACAGGTCTTACCCCGTTCGTTCGCCTACGCGTTTACCCAATGTCTGGCTTGTTGTAAACGATGAGGGGGGGGGGAGCAGCCTCATCCCATCGTCTGTCCCAAAATAAGAAAACTTGTACCGAACGTACGACGCGAAGGAGGTGGTAGTTGCGTTCCCCCTCTGTATGGTAAGGGAAGTCCCCCCCTCCCTCTTTGACGTAACGGAAATGCCATCGTATTACGAACCTCATCATTTTTAACCAGGGAGTTAGCACTGAGCTTCCCAACATTTTCCCGCCTATTTTTTTTTTTTTTTTTTTTTTTTTTTCTTTTCTACAATTTTCCTTCCATTTTTTTTTTTTTTTATATATATATATATATATATATATATATATATATATATATATATATTTGGATATAAGTATATGGTACCTCCTTAACGCGCCTCCCGTCTTATACCTCCCAACCAGCCAACCTTCCCATGTTCCGGTGATCAACTTCTATTGACTAGAATTAAGTGCGCGGTTACGAAGCACGCGGGAGTCTTCTCTCCAAAACAACGGACGCACGGGTGTTGAATGCCGGCGGGCTTGTTTCCATGCAACAGACGCACAGGTCTGGAAAACAGACAGATGAAAATTAAAAATGGTAAACGAACGAAAATCTTTTTTTTTTGTTTCTTCACCTTCTTTTTTTTTTATCACCTTCCTCCTATGAATGTTTCGTTTTTTTTTTTTTTTTGTTTTTTTTTCTTCTCTCCATCCGTTTCAATTCTCGACTTACGCTCTTCTTCCGCATGAATTCCGTTCAATGTTTAGTCTTTTGTTTGGGCCGTCTTTTCCCTGCGTCTCGCTTCCCGGCCACCGACCGCGATTCAAGTTTCACGACAGACGTTTCGCTGGCGTGTGATGGTGATTACAAAAATAAAAAAGAGGGCTTCGAAATCTTGGGCGATAGTACCTGAACGCAAGAGACAAAAGAGTCTCGTTAACTTCCTTTTTCTTTTCTTTTTTTTTTTTTTTCCTCTTCTCCCCAATCATCAATATGTTCACAGTATATTTGAATGCTGTGGTGAGGTTGTTTTGTTTGTTGTTTTTTTTCCAAACTTTCTTGCTGATGTTGTCTGGCTCTTTTTTCGTTGGCCTGTTGTTGATGTATGTCTGGATCTACTTGGGGGAAATCAAGGGGAAGGTGATGGCTCTCTGACAGGTTTGACCGATTCCGTCTGGTAGTTTCCATTGCGTTACTCGAATTCTATCTTGTTCACTGTGGACGTTATGGAGTATATATATCTTTTACGCGCATTCTTCCATATTTATTTATATATATATATATTTTTTTTTCTCATCTATCCCCTCACCCCTTATCTGCCCCTTCTTGCCTATCTGATTGAACGATGCACAATGGTGTAACGTGACCGACTCTTTTGTCTCGTATCTGGGTGATCCATCACCTCCATAACAATCGAAGCGATCCCACGAAATGTTGTACAACAACGACAAAGAAAAGTCAAAAGAAAAAAAAAAACATTGAGAACTGGCTTCAACTAAAAGAAAGGGGGGAATCGATTACAATCACAATTCAATCATCAGGTTTGTTTTGAAATCGAGTAAGAGGAAAAAAAAAAAAAAAAAAAAAAAGGAACAGTCCGCTGACAATGTCTGTACGTAATCGTGGGAAGTCAAAAGATAAAAAAAAATTCAAAGTAAAACAAGGGACATAGTAAACGTATAAATTATGGCTAATGCGCGTAGAACAAGACAAGCGAAAAGGAGTGGTGATTTCATTTTATTATTATTTATTTTTTTTTTTTTTTTTTTATCCATCATTCACAACACTTTCTCGCTGGCGATTAGAAGCGCGGGAACCAATTTGTAGTGACGGGCGAGTTGATTAAAAAAAAAAAAAAAAAAAAAAAAAAAAAGTTAAAGACCCGCCAGCACGAGACGTGTAACGGCATGTAATTCTAAAGTCTCGTCTTTTTCCGGATCCCATTTGCGTTGAGAAAAATGAATAAGATAAGGCCAAAGGCAGGCGAGACTTGCGGATAAGAAATAAACTACGGAAGAGTACCTGACGTGTATTTTAACCAGACAAGTATGTCTATGCGTTAACATGGTGTGTGTGTCTGTGTGTGTGGGTAGGACACCGACAACAAGTGAAAAGGAGCGAGCAAAAAATAGATTGAAAAGAGCCATTAGACAGTCTCACCTACACACACACACAGGTGAGTCAAATAAAAATAGAAGGAAAAAAAAAAAATAGGTTACGCCTATTCTCAGCAGTTGGTTTGAAATTGGCCGCGGCCGTTTATCCAGTCCCCCCCACCTGAAACGACATTGCCTTCTGGCACGCACATTACAGCTATTACCGTACTCCCACTACTACTACTACTACTACGACTACTATTTACTACGGTACTACTACTACAACTAGTAGTAGGAGAGATACTAATAACGTTAAATAAAGAAAAGAAAAAGAAAAAAAAAAAAGGGCGACAGACGCGAATAGAAATAGGACGGCGTCGTCGTTGGTCGTTCCGGTTTATGCGGCTGCGTATGTTTTCTCTCATGGTTACTGTCTTCTTTTTTTTTTTTTTTTTTTTTTTTTTTTTTCTTTTCGTGAACAAATGTTGAAATGGCTGAGATTTTTTTTTTTTTTTTCTTCTTCTTCTTGTTGTTTTCTTTAGTTGAATAAGACTTTTTGGGTGGCCGCCGAGAAATTGCAGAGACACATCGCGGGGGCACTAGATAATAATAATAATTTTTTTTTCTTTCTTTTTTCTAATGGAGGATTCCTTTTGATGACCATTTGGTCCAAACCGCAAATAAAAAAGAGGCGAAAAAATATAATTAAAAAAAAAACAAAAAAAAAAAAACAACGTGCGGATGAAGATGGAAAAAAGATCGGTCCCAAAAATAAAAGAATCCAACCCCCCGCTGGATGCGACAATTAGCCAAGCGCGTCGATGCGCAAAGTCTCTCCCTTCTCCACAGCGAATAAAGAATTGAACGATGAAAATTAGACATGGAAAGAAAAGCAGGCAAACGGTCTGTGGCGTTTCTTTTTTTTTTTTTTTTTTTTTTTTTGAAAAAAAGGGCCACAGACTTTTTAAAAGCGATTTTTGGAAAGAGGGAAAACTTCACAATCAACTGGGAAGGAATAATACTAGTAATATAAGGGAGAAATAGGAGAGACTCCGTCGTTTGTCTGTTACAAATGAGTTTGTTTCCAATAGTCCAGGCCCTTCCTGTTGGGTGGTCTTTTTTCTCCTATACTTTTGTGCGTAGGCCCTGCGCACCCATTGACTCGCGTACATTGATGCATCGTGCTTGTATACAACTAACACAAACACACATGAGCTTCGGGTTCTTACAAAAACACGGCCGTTTAGTTTTTTTTTTTTTTTTGGTTTTTTGGCTTTTTAGGCTCAGCCCATCTCGTCTTTCCCATCATCACCATCAACAAAATTATACCTACCATACGCTGCTAGGCATTTAACGAAAAGAAATGATTGAATCTTGATAGGAGAATGCGTGACGTATTATGATAGGAACAAGTTTTATCTTTTTCTTTTCTGGTGTAACGTGATGGAAGAGAAGACGATCGTTGGGTCAATCAACACGTTTAGGCCAATGAATAAATTGCGACTTGAAATCGACTGATTCGTATCTCTCGCTGTGTCGAAGAAATAAAACCAACTCGCCTGTTTGGCGAATTAACGAAGCGTCACAATTCAAAAGAGTTACTCGGCTATAAAGACGTTTGCTCTTTCTTAAACATCTGCCGTTGTCGACACCATCTTTTTTTCTTTTTTTCTAAAAAAAAAAAAAAAAAATGCCTACGACATCAAGCCTTTTTGCTCTTAACGTCTTTGTTGTCTGCCTTCCTGTTGGCCTTTTCGTCTTCTACGAACCTTCATTTCTTCTCTACGATATCGTGAAAAACACTGTCGTTGTGGTTTCGAATTCATGCAAACTCCTATCAATCCGCGCAGTGTTTCATTTCCGTGAAGATTCGTGTCATTTCGGTTCACGGTCGATGACGATGTTTTTGAACGGAGGACTAGTAGTAATAGTAGTAAAAAAAAGATAGCCCGAGGAGGCCGCCATTCGACGTAGAAAAATAAAACAAAAAATGTTTTTTTCTTTTTGAAAAAAAAAAAAGGGCCCCTCCCGTTACTATGGAAGAACGAAAAAGGAGAGAAACATCATCAACGGATTTTTTTTTTTTTTTTTTTTTTTTTTTTTCTTGTTTGGATGGGAACGAATAGAAGAGGAATGTTTATTTATTATTATTCTTTTTCCCGCGCTCATCTCGAAAGACTTTTCTTCCTTTCGTGTGTTGATACAACGTATAGTACTATTACTACTACTACGACGACGACGACCAGAAGGGAGGGGGGGAGGGGAGCGGTGATGGGCGGGTGCCCGCGGCTGGATACCTGTTCTCCTTCATGATTTTTTTGTTTTCCCGTGCGCCTCCGTCTCCTATTTCCACCCTACCTCTCCTACTAAAAATACGCATACCAAAGCTATGTGTAGCTATTCTTGTGTGTAACGCTCAAAAGAAAGACAGCCAGTCTTTTTTTTTTTTTTTTTTTTTTTTACTTAAAAAGGAGTAAATATAAAAAAGAAAGAAAGGCTTTTGGAATGGTAATGGTGTGGCTATATGATCGCTGTTTTTGTGTCTTGTTGTGACGGAGTTCCGACTAGGCCAGACATATAAAAGAAGAGGGAACTTTTGGTAGCAAAGCATTTTTTTTTTCTTTTCTTAACCCTCTCTTTTTCTGCCTTAGTGACCGTCTTCTCTTTTTTTTTTTTATTTACTATGCGTACGCTCAGTTAACTTGCACACGAGGGGTTCGGAAAAAATAGAGGGGGATAAAGAGGTGAAAACGGATACTGTTGGAAGTTGTTATGCCTTTTTTTTTTTTTTTTGTTTAGCATCCCCCCTTCCTTTTTTTTTTTAAATGTTACCTTTGCTATACAATGGACCATATACCACCTCATTCCCTATGTGGATGAAAAAAAGAGGGGGGGGATGTTAAAAAAAAAAAAGAAAAGAACAAGTAAAGGTTCAAATTCCATCGATGAAGAGGGGCATAGAAAATATTTTTATGATGATAACAAGACGAGTAAAAAAAAAAAAAAAAACACGTCCGTCTTGTCCAGCCTTTTTCTTTCCACGTTGCTGTTGTACCTTTCTTCTTATTTTTCTGGACCAAAAAGAAAACGATTCCTGTTCAGGTCATGAACCAACAATCGGCCGTCGGGGGGTCAAAAGAGATAGATGAAGGTTTTTTTTTTTTTTTTTCAGTTTGACTGCCATTTTTTTTTTTTTTTTTTTTTTTTTTTGCCTATGTTGTTGTTCCTTTACCTTCTTTTTTTTTTTTTTTTATTTAAATGTCTAAATGTCTTGTAGTATAATGCGTGGAAAACAAGTCCTCGAGCATTTTCTCTTGTACACGTTTTTTTTTGTTCTGTTGATTTCCAGAATTTGAAGGGTTTTTTGGGGAAAGCAACCGGGTACGACTAGAAAGAGAGAAAAGAGGTTAGCATACAGGGTCGAAGGATAACATCATTTACATTTTTTCAAGTGTGTTTACGTGCGGAATCTATGCTCGGTAACGTAGTCGGTTTGGAAATGAAATTTCTTTTCCAACTTTTCCCTTCATATTGTTGTTGTCTATGCCCGTCGCGTCAAATGTAAAAAAAAAAAAAAAAAAAAAAAAAAAAAGAGAGGAAACGTGAAAAGAGAACGACAAACACACTTTGACGAAAGAGAGAGATAAAGAGAGAGGGGAGTATATACATAGAAAGGGGTGACATTTCTGATAGCATCCGCCCGCAATGGATCGTTCCTTTTGTATTTGAATTGAAGCAGAAGCGCTGCACACAACCTCCCCTTTTTTTTTTTTTCCTCATTGGCTCCCTGTGCACTCTTATGCATTGACCACGGACGTGGTTACTCACGGTAGATCCAGTACAGATCCATTAGTCATTACGAGGTAGAACGAGAGTGGTTTGGGGTTTCGCTTCTAAAGTTTTATGGTCTTTAATTTGAAAGACAAAAAAAACAAAAAAAACAATATAAACAGGAGGGAGAGGGCCAAATAGAAAAAAAAAAAAAAAAAAAAACGGGAAAGACAGAAAAAGGTAATAATATATGAGAGAAGCGCACAATTGTAGTGTGTTGACGTCTATATTATAGGATCGCCATAAAAGTGCGCACAAGCTTTAACGAAAGAGAAAACAAAAGAAATCAACAATTGCGAGTTGTAATTCAACCTCTGATGTTGCATGTTTTTCCTTTTTTTTTTTTTTTTTTTATTGTCCTCTGCACTCTCTTATCTCTTTTCTTTTCATCAACGTATAGCACAGTTGTACTGTGTACCTTTCCGGTTTTGTTTTGTTGTTGTTTTTTGTTTTTTTTTTGTCCTACCTTTCCAAGTGCTATCAACCCTCCGAAGCGAACAAACGCTGCAACGCGCACACACACACACAACGAAAACAGACGTGGAACATTTTCCTCTTGTTGTCCATTTTTTTATGTTTAAACAAAAAAATCTCATTGATTTTATGACTGGGTTTGAAAAAAAAAAAATCCCTGCCATCCCTCGTTTGTTTGTTTTTTTTGCAGGGTTGGGTTCAACGCTACCTATTATATTAATTTAGAAAAGGGCTTTACTGTTTTTGGCGTTAGCTCGTGCCAACGACGAGCGGATGCTTCGTTTGTGAGCAGAAAAAAACGAAACAAAAGTCAATTGAAACATGGCAGCATCCATCCGTACCGCCGTGTTTATTACCCGTTTTTTTTTTTCTCATTTCATTCCTGAGCATTGGAGTCAATTTGGCTGTTTTTTTTTGTTGTTTTTTTCGGAAAAAGAAAAACCAATATGAGCGAAAGAAAGAGACAGGGGTGGAAAGAGAGAGAGAGAGCATCCTCGGCCAAATGTATACGGACGGACGTAGTTGCGGAATGATGGATGCTCCCCGCGGCGCGTAACCGTATGCTGTGCCTTACTTGTCCGCTATGGTACACATGGTAACAGCTAAACAACAACGTCCTAGGGTTTCCTCTCTGATTTTTTTTTTTTTTTTTTTTCTTTTCCTACCCCTCCACCCTGCAATTCTCTAGTCTCTTTTGTTATTGTTGCTATGCTTCTACAAACTTTGTTTTGTTGGTTGTTGTTGTTTCCCCCCCCCCCCCTTTTTTTTTTTTTATCTTTTCGTTCTTGTTATTATTCTTGTCCTCGTGGTCTTCCGATTCTCTGGCGTTTCCTTCTATTAAGGAAACACGGACATGGAAACGGACAAGTGCTTTTAAGTAATAACAAGACTGATGGCTGAGGGAGATTGATGGCACCGTTTCTCTCCCATAAAGGGACTACGGAATGGAAGAAAAGAAACTATTTCTATTCTTTTTTTTTTTTTTTTTCTCTTCAATTCTTATCATTTCAACCGATTCAAGTGAATCATTTATTTTTCTCACTTTCAAAGGTGAACACAAGAAAAACGAAAGGGATTCTTCCACTCGTTCACACTCGCCACCGGAATTTGCTCCTCCAAAAACTATTAACTATTGTCCCTTTTTTTTTTTTTTTTTTTTTTTTTTTTTTTTTTTTTTTTTTTTTTGGTGATGTCCTATAACCATCATCACTCTTTTTTTTATTTTTCTTTCAAAACCTTTGACCAGATAACAGGAATCTTACTTGCATTTGTTTATTTCAATCCTCCCTTTAATCTTCAAAATGCTGGAATGATTAAGAATAGTTGATGCTGCCCCAGAGTTCGTATTTCCTCCTCGGACACTAAGCTCCCTCTTCTTTTCTTTTTTTGGCTGAATACATTTGAAAAATGGATTCAATCAACGATGCAAGCAAGAAAGAAAATGTCGTCTTTCAAAAAGCTTAAAGGTTTTCCTCTCGTTTCTTGTTCTTTCACATCGAGACCAAACTGAATCCAATTACAAACGCAGACTGTCCCGTACACTTTATGCGAAATCGAAAGCAATCTTCTGTGCATTAGTTCATTCCGTATCGATAGGTATTGTAAGTAAGAAACGGGAGGATGGGGAGGGGGGGGGGGGATCTAGAATAGAAGAACTGACATGAGAATAGGAGAACCCAATGATGGGAAAATGAGAAAAAAAAAAAAAAAAAAGTGAATGTCGATCTTTCCGGCAAGGTACGACGAAGAGATGGAGCGGAAAGGCGGATGAAGACGGCATCCCGCTGTTGATGCATCCACACCCATCTAGTCACAGTAAATACGAAACTGAATTTCTATACTAGAAGTAATCTCTTCTTTTTTTTTCTTTTCTGTCTCTCTTATTTGTATGTTTTTTTTTCTTTTCTTTTCTTTTCGGGGCTCTTGTCATTTCGTTCTTATATTCCCGGCCGTCTGTATTATATGTACTCTGGATGGATCCAAATTGAACTGCTGTCGACATGAGAAAATAGGCTGACAAACTCTCGTGTGACAAGGGCACACAACAAACTGAAGAACAACATTTCAGCAGTTGTCCTCCCTATTTTTTTTTTTTTTTTTTTCCCTTGCTTTTCTCTAGACGCAAATGGCTTCTTTTGTCAGTCGACAATGTATAGACATCCCTCCTTTTGCCGTTCACGTGCATCGTATTTTTATTATTATTATTATTTTTTTTTTTGGTTGGATTTCATTCGGAAAACGTAGCAGCCTGGATAGGCTCTTACGCTTTTACGTTAAGGAGGGATTTTCATCTTTTCAACACTATCGTATTTATTCTTGAGGCAGACGCTCCATTTCTCGTCGACGGTCAAACTCCCCCTCTTGTGTTGCGCCCGTCATTCGTTCGACAGTTGAAATGAAAATAAAGAATTGTAAAGGAACAGGAGAGTGACATCGGAATGAATTGCGTTGCGGAGAACAATAAAAGTTGAACGATTTTTATGTTCATTGTCGTAATTGGCCAATACGTTTGACATATTGACGGTCCGTGTCGATAGCAGTAAGAAATAAGGATGATGAAGGCATCTTTCCAGATTATAATTAGCAAGTAAAACGAAGGTGATGTGACAATTCCATCAGCCATAATAAATACGTGTCCTCTTTCCAATGGCGGGCAACTTTGAAATCTCATCAATTGGAACCGCTTCCTCCTGTGAGTTCTCTTTTTTATTCCGATAACAAGTGAGATTTCTTTTCAATTTGCGTCACCACGTTTCTTAGCCCCCCACTGCGTGTGTGCGTGGAAAGTTAATGTGTTGCTCGTTGTCAGGCGAGATAATTTATTAGATGTGTTTATTATAAGTGACACGGAAAAGAGTTGGGTGCTAGTGATTTTTTTTCGTTTCCTTTTTTTAAAAGAAAAAATCCGCTGATTCCGGGTGCGCGTTGATGCGAGCGACGCGGGTTATGAACGGAATCATTGGATTGCCGGTTGAGAAAGCCAGGGCACCATTTTTTTTTTTTTGTTCTAAGGCGAAAGAAAAAGAAATAAATTCGTGCTTTTAAAAAAGAATCGAACTAAACAAACTGAAAACAAAACGAAGAATCCGAAATACAAGAGGGAGGAACGAAAAATGAGTGTTTGGATACTTGTTTTCGGTTAGCGACAGGGTATGCATTTCACTGGTTACGCAATATAGAACCACGTAACTCGCTGCTTTCAAAAGCTTGGGGTTGTGCATAATTCCTCCCTTTTTTTTTTCTCTCTCTCTCTCTCTCTCTCTCGCTCTTTATTTTAATGACCGCGTGGTTTGGATATCTGAAGAAAAGGAAGAAATTCTTGCAACAGCGACAAAAACATGAGCATTCTTCTGGCAATCTGTCCGTCACAACTTGAATGCTATCAGAAAATCTTGAACGCTAAGGTACAAGCTGTGCCATCTAGCGGCTTAAATATTTTTGATAAAATTGGGATAGCAAAAAAGGTTGTAAAGGATTTGCTTTGGGTTTTTTTTTTTTCTTTCTTATTCTAATTTAATTCTTTCTGCTAAACCGTTACCTGTCGATAAAAAGGATACATCCAGAAAAAAATTGACGTCGTTTGCGAAAAAAGAAATAAATAAAGTCGTGCGAGACAGGAATTTTTTACAAGGATCCTGCGTGCCCAAAGAACGTGCGAATCTGATGTTTTGGGGCTTCTTTCTTTTTGCTTCCTAGTCGGGGGTACTAAGTTTGCTATTACTCTTTTTTTTTTTTTTTTTTTTTCTCTTTCTCTCTTGTGACACGGATTTCATTTCAGGGGCGTCGTAGGGAAAGAAAAAATCTACGAACAGGCATTAGAGGACTGAAGAAAAAGCGGCGCGCGACAACACAAGAAGAAGCCCGTTCGCGTTGAATAAAACATAGCCAACGCGCAAGAAGAGGAATGGCATACGAAAGCGCTTTTTATTTCAAACTCTCGCCAACGTTCGAATAGCAAAAAGAAACGCAGGAGACACTTGAAATTTTGTGCTATTCGACACGCATAGAACTCGTTCGCTCCTTGACACGGTCGCATCGTCCTCCAACGATCGAATAATAATTTTTTTTTTTTACCTATTTCCACGCCATTGATTTTTAAATGACAAGTAAAAATTTAATTGGTGTCGAAAAAAAAAAAAAAAATCGGCGATGAAAGGAAATCCCAATTTTTTTTTTTTTTTTTTTTTATCTTGGTGGTTTGAGCGTCCGCAAACCGCTGAAAAGAGAAAAGATTTAAGAAGAAAAAAAAAAAACGCGGTTCATAATCCACCGGCCGTTAATAACAATAATCAACGTTACGATGTACAACAACTGGAACTAAAGGCGGATCGCGTTAAAAGATTTTTTCTTATACCATCCCATTAAATACTATACATTTTTTTTTTTTTCGAATGTTATACTCATTTTTGTTTTCCTCACACCTCTTTCATTGCGTTCACGTCGCGCCTTCTACTCATCGCACCTCAGTCGGTGGTGTTCATAGAGCCAAAGAAACAAACACGATTTTTGATACTGGTTGCACCATTCGCTGGACATCGTCTTTGTTGCAACAGTCCGGTAATTTTGTTTTCAAAAAAAAAAAAAAAATCTTTCGGCATTCTTTTCGGTACTGTCTAGATTTGAAGGGAAGAAGCAGAGAAATGCAACACGATGCTCGTACGGAACCCACCTGTCGTTCGGCTACAGTCGAAAGAACGGGAAAGGTCTCGGCGGTCATCAACGCGTATCTTTTAACGTTTTCTTTTTCGAAATGTTTGCTACCGATTAATTGGCGGAAGGAAGAAGGAAAAAGGCCAATAGAATGCGAAAAAGTCATTGGGAACGAACGCGGGTCATTGGCTGCCACGAATTGTCGTTGTTTATTATGATGTTGCTTTGTTCTTACCGGTTGGTTAAACAAGTGAAGCTGAACGTAGAGGGGAAAAACAGGGCAGAGAGATGCCAATGGAATGTAGCGTCTGGGTATGATGTTGTTGTTGTTTTTCTTCTGCCTCTCTCGCTCTGTCTCGTTGCACAGACTTTATCCGGTTGTTTTGGGCCAGCCAAAAAGCCTCAGGCCGTTTGCGTGCCCCAGACGGAAAACCATTCCAGCAAGCGTTTTTGAGCCTTCTTTCTTCTTCTTCTTCTTCTTCTTCTCTTCAATCAAACGAACTCGACACGTTTTCTCTATTCCTTATTCCACGCAGTTGGCTGTATGTTTCTTCATTCCCTCATCTTCCACGACCCTTTTATTCAGAATCGTTTCTCTTTGATTTTTGATTTCCCCGAAATACCAACATAGTTTAGATCATTTTTGTGTTTTCGCTTCCATGCTGGAACACAGATTGTAGCTTACATGTATCCTTGAGTGAATTTCGGCTGAATTGTTAATCGTAAGGGAGGCCGCCAGTTTTGACCGTTAGAGGCCTGGTCGTATCAAACGGAGAACCTGTTTCTCTGTTCTAACGTGTAATCTTTCTTTTTTTTTTTTTTTTCTGATAGCCACCAGTCCCGATGACGCTGTCGTCTTCCATTCTCTTTATTGATGGATTTTTCGTAGGACCCCTCTGTTAACTATGTTGTCGTCAATGTGGAAAATGAGGCCTTTTACTACGGTGTTTTTCCTTTTCCTATAAAGCCCGTTTTCTATTATTCTGAAGTCTTTCTCTATGATTCGAGTTTTGACTTGTTTTACAAGATTCTTTTCTCTTTTTCGTCTTACTTCAATTATTTTATTTTTTATTTTTTTTTTTTTTGAGAAATAGACTGGTCGGAGTAAGACGTGGCGGCGTAGATGCCCTACGAAAGGAATGACGACTGACTAGAGATAAAAACGAGTTACACGTCAGAGCTCTGACTCTATAGGACCCACAACGGTCGCATTTGCTCACACATCAAGAGGTTTTTTTTTTTTTTGTACATAAAAGAATCAACCAAAACAAAACAAAAAATGGGGGGGGGGAGGAGAAAGGCTGCATCTACACGCAGATTTTGGATATCACTTTTCCAAGAAAAATCGAAAATCTTTGCCCTGGAAACTGACGACAAGTGTCTCGCCTCTCTTTTTGTTTTTGTTTTTCTTACTGATAGGTTGAAGAGATGTTGCATCTCTTTTGTATATATATTTTTTTTACTCATTTTTCTCTAATTTTTTTGTTTCTTTTTAATTTTCCCACGCAATTCACGGGTTGCATGATGGTCCGTGTGTGCCGGTACTAAGTCGTGTTTTTCTCTTTTTTTTTTTGTCGAGTTCGTGTCGTGCAGCACGTCTCGTCAGATTCTCTTGTTTTTATATTGTTGCTAAGTTGATGTTGGTTGCTAGCCACCGGCCACCACATTCTTTTATCATTACTTTTTTTTTGTTGTGTGTGTGTTCGTCTTTCTTTTTGTTTTCCTTTTGAGAGATAGACACGTTCATAAAAGGAGCAGCAGATCGTATACGCATGTAGTTTCACTTCACGAGTGTCTGGTGTATTATATAAAGCGAGTTGACCGAGACGCTGAGAAACGCAACGGCTCCTCTTCACTATAGGCAGCCCCACCGGTGGGTGGTCGATACACTCAAACACACACACACACACACACACGGGAAGGGGAGAAAAAATTTTTTAAAAATAAAATAAGAAAATTATTAAGAAGCACATGAAAACAAAACAAAAAAAAAATGTATGCCAAATCGTGATAATGGAAAAATCGTGTACTTATTATGTCTTTTTATTCAGTCTTTGATGAAAAATTGCCGAGATATAAGGTCGTCTAGACAACGTGAGATTACATAATAGAATCTACATCGCAAGAGGGGGGAAAAAACAAGAACTTGATGTATTGTTACGTCATCGAAACTTTGACGGATTGCGTGGTACGAGAAGCAGGAGAGCGGAATAGAGAGGCGATGTGAACAGGGCGGCGAATCAAGAGAAATCAGTGGAATAATGATGAAAGCGACGGCTGGCCCGTTGTATAACATTTCCCCTCTCTTGTAGCCGCACGAGGAATAGATATTACGATCACATGCGGTAGCTAGACGCAATGGCCTATCAGTATGAGAGACGAGCAGGCAAAGAGATGGAAATGCATAAAATATATTGCGATGGAGCTGACGGAAAATGGAACAAGGCGGCAACGATGAGAAAAAAAAAAAACTGGACAGCCTTTGCGACGTAAAGTCATTCCCGTGCGTGCGGGAATGCCTAAAAGATGCACGACGATCGATAAAGCCTCTCGATGATGGCGTATATGTCACTCTGAAATATTCAACGGCTGTAGTCGAGTTGGCATTTGACCTGGTCACAGATTTCCAAGGTGGACAAAGTACAACAAACGCATGCAGGTGGCGCAAAAATCAGCAGTTCTTATTTTCTTTTTATTGATTTCATCGAGCCGATGAAGACTGGCCTTACTGTGTCTTTCCTACACGTTCAGCAAAGGCGACACACCATTTTGGCACTCACAAAAAAAAAAAAAAAAAACTCCGTCGTCCAGCAATATTCGCTTGACATAACGAACGTCATAACTCAAATTGCTCAGACCCAGACGACGCGAGAGACCCGCAATCAAAAGAAAATTCCTCATTCACGCACTGATGTGCGTGTACACGCGGCACCATCATGTACCCCTCCAGTCAGCAGATTGTAAGCCCGTATTTCTAGCTTGCAAAAAAAAAAAAGATGCCGAATTTCTTTCCTTTTCCTTTGTTATTGTGACGTTGCAATGCGAACTCTTTTGACTTTTGGCCGCCATTTTTGTTTCTTAGACGGGCAGACGTTTGACATGATGAGGCCCTACCGTTGTCTTCTATACTTGCACATCTATAGAAACGATGAATCTTTGAGAGCAATGCCCGGGAGCGCCTAGTGCCGCCACAGACCTCCTCAACTTGAAAACGATGATTTCTTGTTACGCAAAAGAAGAAAGAAAGAAAGAAACAGAAAAAAATAATACTGGGGGGGGGGGGGGGGGGGGGGGGGGGGGGGGAGAACAAAACGAGAGACGGGGGTTGCGTCTTATGACAGAGACGCATGACGTCCGGCAGCGTCTGCCGCTTTTTACAACAAACGAAGCAGCATTTTTATTATTTTTTTCCGCACACGTCTTTTCTCGAGCCTGCTTATTCTACCCCTGTCTTTCTTGTTTATTTATCTTGCTGTCAGCTTTTCGGCACGGCACGATCACCGCTAAATAACCGCTGATTAATACATTTGTCAACGAGAAGTGAAATGAAATATTGCGGGTGGGTGGGCCGCTAAATACCAAAAACAAACAGTCTATGCACAGAGACAGGATGAGAAATTGGCAAACTAGTCGACGTCACTAGTCCCCCTCTGTGTCCATTTGTTTTTCGGGACTCCCCTCTGTGCTTACCGTATGTCATATTTAACAAACTACGCCGGCCATCTTTTTTTATTCGATCCAATTATTATCGCCGTGTGTCCTTTTCTTTTTCAATTCACATCCTTATTTATTTATTTTTTTTGTTTCAACCGTAATTATTTGTCATTGCCTAACGGATGATTAGCGTTGGGGACGTGATTGCACCGTGTCAGAGGGAGAAACTGAGAGTGAGCGGGGTGTGCTGCTGTTGTTTCTCGCTCATCAAAAGGCAGTCGGAGAGAGCTGATATTCACCCAATTGGTCTTTGATGAATGATGGTTGAACCCCCAAGTACGGGATAGTCACGATAGATTTACTCTTCGCGAGAGAGAGCTACAGATGAGGGACGGCTGCGAGTCGCATGCAAACCAAATGGCTATTTAATAACACCATTTGAAAACAACAACAAGAACAAAAAAAAAAAAAAACGTTCTGTGGCGGCCTGCTGATGGAGATGGAACTTAAGGGTCATGCTGTTTGACCCATCAAATGAAGCGAGCTCTTTTTCTCTTACCCGGTACCACCCTCCTGCACTCACGTCTGTATTCGACAATCGACATTGTCCTTGTAGCAAACGAACGCCCTAATTTTTTTTTTGTTTCATTTGTTTAACCATATTTGCATGTGCCTTCTTATCTCATTTCATTTCCAGTTTTTTTGTTTGTTTTGTTTTGTTTTGTTTTGTTTTGTTTTGTTTTCCTTGTCAGTCCAGTTTCTGACCTTACATTCCTCCTCGCTATCTTTCCAGACTTGGTCATCGATCGGTTGAACAACAACAAAAATCTTCAGCCTAGCAACAACGTGAACGCTGTTGTCGTCACACGTCGTCGAGAGTCTTAATTGGGTGAAATGCAATCAAGAGGCTCGCCGTGTTTACGCCAACTCTCCCTTCTTGTTTGGCGTCCCACTTTTTGCCTCTTTCAACGCAATCTTTCGTTCCTCCTCTGTACAGGTTATACTTTTACTTGAGAAACGATGGCGTCTTCCAGTCTCGTCAATCTCTCATGGAAAGTTCGTCCTATTTTTTTTTTTTTTTTTTTTTTTTTATCGTGCTAATTGTGCTTTAGTGTAGACTTAAACACCATGTCAAAAGAACTGTTGAATGTAGGGTTCGAAAGAAAAAACGGCCAGCGCACGTCCGCTTCTTTCGTTTTTTTTTTTTTTTTTTTTTTCGTCTCCATTAAAATCTTTTTTATTTTTTGTCGATCTTTCTTTGCAGTCGTTTACGCCCTTCAAATGCTCTTCGGCGTCTTTTGTCGTTTTCTGATTGTTTTGTTTGTTTTTTAAGAAAAATTGTAGTAGAGCAGCTGCTCTTGCGTTTCATTTTGCGTTACGTCAAAAGAGACGGGGGAACGGTGGACTCGTGCCCTTGCACGCACTACGTCGTAGAAAAAAGAACTCTCTTTTTCTTCTTTCTTTTCTTTTTCTCTCTGATATGAATGTTCTCTCTCTCTCTCTCTCTCTCGCCTCTCGATCAGCCACAAACCGCAACCATCAGCCGCCCACGACCTCCATCGAGACCCAAACTTCCAGATGCCGAAAACTGTCTGGCGTTCGCACCTGCCTCCCACCCTCTTCAGAACCTCTCCTCCTTTTTTTTCCCCTCTATGTGTGTGTGTGCAACAACATAAAGGAAAATGTTGGAAAGGGAACAAGAAGTTGGGCTTCTTCATCCCCCACAAAAGAGTCAACGAAACAGCAGACGTTCAACAGAGGGCTGAAGAAGAAGCGCTCTCGCATGGACGTTAGATTTTAAGTGGAGGGAAAAGAGGGAGAGGGGATAGTAAAAACATAAGTCGGTCACGCCGAAAAAAAAAAAAAAAAAACGATTCTCTCACCCTCACCACCGGAGGTTTTGTGACGGGGCGGCGGGAACCTCACATGTGGGGGTTAACATTTTTCAAAAAAAAAAAGTTAGCGCCAGCTGTTTTGCCTGGACGCGCGCGCGCCAGCAGACACCGTCTGCGCCACTCACTTTTTTCCTTCTTTTTTCAAAGTTGTTGTTGTTATCATTAAATGGTTCTTTTATTTTTATTTTTTTCGTTGGGAGACTTACGACATTTTAACTCCCCGTTATCAAACGACCACACATAAGATAAGCTTCTCGTTTCCTTCACAATAACTGTTCAGAAGTGAGGCTTTCCATCCGCTTGAAGACTGCTGTCACGAACTATAGTGTTGCATAAAGATTCATGCTTGTCACCCTTTTTTTTTTTATCCAGGCAAATTAAATGTTTGAATTATCGATGGATAATCTGGTTTTCTCCATGCTGTTTTAGCTACCGGAAGAGAACAAAAACGAGGCAAATAAAAGAAAGAGAATCGTAGGTCGGGGATCCCCAAACTTGGGTATTTTCTACGTTGTAGACTTGCCGCACAGCTTACCAACAAAACAATGGAACAGCAATTTTTTTTTCAAGTTAATTATACAGCACCTTTTCTCTTCTTTTACCGATACAAAATAACAAGTTTTCGGTATGAATTCGTTTCTTGATCATGCATAGATGCTACAACAACTGCGTGTAAGATTCGTATGGAAAAAAGAATACAAGAAACGGCAGATGGTAGATTACACAACGGACTGTGGCCAGCACGGCACTGATACTCTGTTATTTTTGTGTCTGTTGTGTTTTAGTTTTTAGCCTTATTGTTTTCAGTGATTCTCTCCTAATTTGTCGACTCTTCCCCGCCGTTTCCTCGTGTATTTACATTCTTTTTTTTCTTCTCTAAAGTTTACCTCGGTACATGGTGGACTCCGGCGGAAACCACCACGTGCGTGTTGTGATTAAATTAGAGTGCGATCACAATGCTGGAGGATGTTTTCTGGAAGGGGAAGGGGAAGGTTGTTGTTGTTATTATTATTTTTCCTTTTTTTGTTTCTGTATCTGTGTCCTTC
Source organism: Daphnia carinata (assembly GCF_022539665.2). Taxonomy (NCBI): domain Eukaryota; kingdom Metazoa; phylum Arthropoda; class Branchiopoda; order Diplostraca; family Daphniidae; genus Daphnia; species Daphnia carinata. Next base: position 9,121,265 of record NC_081337.1, read on the forward strand.
CAATTAAAATGAAAGCCACACACATACAGACAGGTGGTGTGTGTCTGTGTGTGTCTGTGTGTGTCGGTGCTTTTCGGTTAGGCGGTTGCTATGCGTCTTCGTCCATTTTTGGGTTTTCTTGTTCCGGTCGTAGAAATAATTCGACAGGTTTCGTTAATCCAAATTTGCGGAAATTTTTTTGAAAACAAAATACAAAATAGGTCGTTTGTCAGGGTTAATAAAACCCCCGTCTGTTAGATCGCTGTGACGTCGGTGTTTACCTTATCTTTCTGCATTTTTTGTCGCGCACTCTTGTGAATTTCATTCGCCCCTCAAGACTCTTTTCATTTGAAGTTTTGTTTGTTTTTTTAAGAGGGAATAACAATAAAATAAAAAAAAAAAAGGAATCGTACTAAAAAGAAATCGCACGATATATGGTTCTAATAGAATTTATTTTTTTTTTTTTCGCCAGACAGTAGTGTTTCGGTCAGTTAGGCGAACGTAGAAAAGCCGTACACAACTAAAAGAGCCCGTATAGAAAAGAGAGATAAAGACGCAGGACATGATGACTGATGATCCATTCGAATCATTTTGGTACAACGTTTCTATTACCATTATGTAACTGATTCTAATGGTCTTAGCTGTAGAGATTCTTTTTGCTGTTGTATCCTTGGCAATAAGCCACTTTTGTAGATTACAACGTCAATAGACTTCAGCATTTTTTTTAGTCAAGAAAAAAAAAAAAAGAATTCAGGAACAAAAAAAAAAGGGGTTTAGCAAAAAGCCATCTAACTTTAATGTTGTTTAGTTCGTTGATCCCTTTTGCGTGACTTCTGTCTTCTCTCTGGCGTTAACCGATACGTTAGCAATGCCACAGACGTTGACTATTACATTGACGAAAGAGTCCAGTTACTTTACAGACAAGCAACCGAAGGCTACGCTACTGGTTAAACGAATGGGATCCCATTAAAAAAAAAACAAGTCTAGACGATAATTGCACGTATAATATGCATACTGCTATATGCATATTCGTATGTCATTGTGGTTGTAAACTAGCCATCGATCTCGTCTCCACTATGTCGTGATACGTATGGTTGGATATCTACCACGTCAATGCGACGTTGTGCACACACCAATCATTGTATTGTTCTGCATTACGCATGCAAAAGCACCGGGTCACAACAACGCGTGCCTAAGAGAAAGGGCAATTGCGCGAATCGTCGTCTTGTTTTGCGATGTGGTGGCCTCTATTATTTCCTTCTTCCTTCATATTTTTTTATTTCATTTTTCATTTATTTTTATGTGTGTTTTTTGGGGTTGTTCTTATAGACCCTGTGAACCGTATAGGATACACAACTCTGCTGGATATCGTGGAAGAAAAGGAGTTACAGTAGTTATTGTACTCTAAGATCCGTATAGGAAAGAAAAGGAGGTGAGGTACGAGGGGGTGAAAGGAAACCGGGAGAAACGAGTTGGCCTATGGGAAGCGGCCATAAAACGGATTTTTATGATGTTGTTCCAAGCTGATTGTCCCAAGCTGCTTTGAAAGCCCTTTGGTGATGGTTTTGGTCCACCACAATCAAGCCAGGCGTTTGGATAATGTGCACGACTTATAATGAGAGCGCCAACGAGCTGACGTCCGTTGAGATTCCTAGGGGGTCGTTGTGTTAGTCACTAATACAAGAAAATGTAAATGCGGCACGATATTGACTCGTTATTATTGGCCCGCGAAGCGTGTGAAGAAGAAGCGTTATTATAATCCGACTTTTTGATATGGCTTGTAATATTACTGCTTTGGCTGTAGTGTGTTTGTGTCCATTTGATTTATAACGTCGGCATAAAATAGCCCCTGGCAGAATTCCCACTCTCTATTTCCCGATATTCATCCCGAGCGTTTTGGATACGCGCGTTCTGCTCGGCTCTGTTTGCGGTACGATTAAATGTATTCATATCTTTTCAGTGAAAACAACAGCAGACATATCAGGAGAGCCGGAGAAAACACGTCGATATATCATCCATTTATATTACGGATATATCCACGTAGTTACTGTAGAGCATATAGACATAAGCTATAGGGAGTGGAGTTTGATTACCGGCCGCGACGGCTGTTGTGTATACGGCAGTGGTGCCTGTAATGACGCAGTATTTCATTACATACACACACACACACACACAACATCTAGCAAAGGCCCGCTAACCGGCTGCTTACGGCTGGGCCGACCCAACGTCTATAACTATGTCTGGCTTTATATGTCTGCTATATAGACTATATACATTTGGACTGTAATTGTTCGTATCCATCGCACCGATGAGGTGCTGGTCTCTACGACCTAAAGGAACGGAAAAAGAAATTTCTTTTTTTTTTTTAAAGCCGAATTTTTTTTTTTCCCTTCTTGGGTTTTATTATATTTTATTTTTCGATTTTATTCGAGTCGTGTCCTGTTCTTGTTGTTCCTTTTTTTTTTTTTTTTTTTGGTTTCGTATTTGCTTTTGCTCCCGCTGTTCCACCCCGCTGTTCCTGCTGTTCCACCGATGGAAATAAAAGAAACAAGTGGAGGAAAAGAATAAAATAGAAATAAAAACATACAAGTGGATAGATCACGTTCTCTGCGCGGTCGTGTGACTGGAAAAAATAAAGTTGGAACAAATGCACACAAACAAAACAAAAAAAAATAGGAAAACAAACAAATGAAATCAAATAAAAAAAATTGCCACGCGAGCAAACGAAACGATTTTCTTTTTTTCCCCTTCTTTTTTTTCTTTCATTTTTTTTTCTTTACCATTGGAAAAGTGCACTCGGTGCACCTAAACATTTTGACCGTCTTCTTTTTGTCCTAATCTGATGACGAGACTCCCCAGCGCGAGAAAAGAAGAAAACAAAGTGCACATTTTGTTTTGTTTTTTTTGTTTTTTTTTTGTTTTGTTTTGAACGAATGAAAAGCTGCACGATAGAGTAGGATTATAGAAAGATAAAGTAAACATTCTAGTCAAGTGCTGCCCCTCTCGTCTCAATTCCCGACTCTTCAAATCATCCGGCTCGTGTAAATCCCCACTCTTCGGCCATATGATAAAGACATCCTTCATCCCACGCAATCCTTGATGTAATGGACCTCCCATAAAGCCATAAATCGTATTCAAATGACATACTAATTCCCTCCTATTTGTCCCGTATTTACCGGACAACACGGGCCCTAATGTTGAGTGGGAGGAATATCAATGGAAAAGTTAGCCTGACACGTAAACGAGTGAGCCAATTAAGAAGCCACGCCTGTCCATAAGAGTTTTTTTTTTTTTGCGCAAGAGCGGCAAGCAACTAATTTTGCTGACAGTGATGGGCGTGACACGCACAACGGGTTAAATCTCGACGGTGTGTTCGCTTTCGTGCGGCGGACACATCACACTTTTTTTTTCTTTCGGGACTGCCTTAAACAGCAGACACTCTCCGCGCGTGCTTTTAAACACGAAACGTAACATGTACGGAGTCCCGTTTTGTCGCCCTTCCTTTTGCCTATTTCATGGCTCCGTAATATTGAATGACAAATCCCATCCCACGGACGACACACGCGAGACCATCTGGGACCAGGATGTGTGATGGACGGTAAATAAAGCCAAAAGCAAATAGAAGCTGAAAAAAAAGAGACCCGTAGTAGACCCATGATGCGTTCAAACCAAATGCGAAAGCAGATCCCACTCGTTTCTTTCTAAATCCCTATCTCCGAATTCCGTATTTTTTTGGGGAGGGGGGGGGGAGGCGCGGGATCGTTGAAGGAACACGTCATCATTGGGTCTTAAGTCTGATGTGTAATTGAATATATTATCCCGTATGCTAGCGCCAGATATGGTTGGTCGTACGAATGGTAGCCGCCAGAGTACGAAAGAAGAAATGGGGTTCGTTAAGATTGTGTATTTCTTTATACGATCGCTATGCCTGTCTATAATCATCAACGATGTGCGAAGGGGGCAGAGAGAAAGGGTTCCAGTAGACTCTTATTTATATATGTGACATTCGGTTATGTAGGGGGAAGTGGGGGGAAACGAATAGAGTAGGGATGACATTCAGAGATTTTTCTATAGGAAGCAGATGAGATCAGAGGTCAACTGGACGGGCGGAGTTACTCCACGCCCCGTTACAGGTCTAGCGTATTCAGCCGTTGCGTTTGTGATGCCTTCTTATGTATGCGGGCAAGACAACGAACACAGACAGTAGGCCTTCTCCCCACCCCGAAAAAGAAAAGCCCGATGCACCAGCGGAGGGTTAGATCTATTGACAGTGTATTTAACCATCCGTAATCCGTTGATGCATCGGGCAAAAAGAGAAAAGAAATGAGCTATCCCCCCGCCTATTCTCCCTCTCTCTCTCTCTCTCTCCCCCTTTTTTTTCCCCGTAAAAAAAAATATAATCTTCTGCAAAAGAAACGTAAAAGAAAAAGAATTATAATTTTTTTTTTCTCATCAAAGCTAACGGAGAGGAGCAGAGATGAAAGGGTGGCTCTCGCTTCGATCGATATGACTCTTCTACGTTGCTGGCCCTGGGGGTGGGTTAGCGCTTGTCGATTTTCCGTGTCTGACTTCTATTCTGCGTGTGTCTGCTGGGCATGAAGCGAAAGAAGGGGAGGAGACGGGCGGACAATCGGAAGTGAAGCGCGCGTCGCTAACAGAAGAGCGCCAAAAGAAAAAAAAAAAAAAGAAAAGTCAAAAACAAATGGATGACTGCGAACCTTCCTTTTCTCTTTTGAAAGAACGAAAAAGAAAAAAAAAATGATAACATGACATCCTTTTTCCCCCAGAATAGAGGCGGAAACTGGCTACGACTATATACTAGTTCCGTCTAGCAGAATAGCACGACTAATTTGTTTACCACAAGTCTGGCGAGAAGCGGAAAGAACAGAGCTAAAAAATAAAATAGCGAGCCCGTACAAAGAGCTTTACCAGTTTTTTTTTCCGAGAAACGTGTCTGCTCTCAATATTTCTTCTTTCTCGACATCTTTTTTCTTTGTTTTTTTAGCTGCTTGCCCGTCCGAAGATTGCGTCGGAGAGGGACTCAAAGGGAGACACAACAATAGCGTTTGGATTGTCGATATGACGTAGACAAAGGCTATTAAGCGACCGCCAGCTTTTATCATTTATTTGGCTGTAAGAATTTTTTTTTTTTTGTTTCAAACTTTAAATTCGAGTATCCCTCCAGATTTTTTTTGTAATTAGACACGTACTCTTCAATCTTTGATTTATTATTATTATTTTTTTAGTTGTGCGCATTCAAAGGGAATTGGAGGGCAGCTGCCCTGGTTATTCCGATCGTGCGTCTCATCGATCGTTATAGGTTCGATCGAAATTTTTCCTAGTTTATCGAAGGAACTCGTCGGAGAATGTCAACTATGCAGTCGGTACAGAAATAAGGATAGTAATCTTGGGCCGAAACGCATATTTTTTGAGAGACGACCAACATCTTCTTCTAAAAGAAATGCTAGGAATTTGACTACGCTAGACGAAGACTCGCGTAGACTGGACATCCAGTGAACTGAAACAAATAACGTGACCGAAAATAAATAGGAAAAAAAAAGCTGCTATTTGTCATCGGAACTGAATTTTGGAAAAGATGTGCGCTTACGCGCGTAACAAACAGACAGCTGTCCAGACATATCTTTACAGATACGAGTAAGTTCCCTTTTGTATAGCATTCGAAATAAAAGAAGAAGAAGAAGAAGAAGAAGAAAAAAAAAAAAGTAAATAGAGGAAACGATCCGTCTCGTCTGGGCAAATCAGACTGTATGGGAAGATACGACTGACAACAATATGGCGACAGTAGTCCACTTTTAACGGTCGTTCGTCGCGCAGTTCTCTCATTAATTTTGAAAGGGAGAGAGAATCTCTTCTAATTTTGATAACCTAATGGCTTCATTTCTCTCGAGAAACTGTCAATCAAACAAATGACACACGAAGAAGAAGAAAAAAAGGGACCGCGAAAGACGCTAGAAACTTTAAATCTAACAAAGACATTTGTCTTAGTCGACACACAAAGCAACACACACATACACACAAAAAAAGGAAGAGGGTACTCTTTGTTGCTTTTCTCTTCGATTTGTATCTGTTTTCTTTTGTCCTTGTTGTGATTCTATTTTTGGTTCATTTCGGGTTTGTTTCTCCGCTCACGAAATTGATATCCATAATGACCTGTGTCTCTCTCTGACTCTATTTTTGTCCTTCGTTGCGAGATCGACGATATTATCCGTCTCGTATCTTTAATGGATTTAGACACACGCACGGACATGGTTACGCTCAGGGTCTAGCAGGAGTGCTGGAAGTTGGCCTCCTGCTGCTTCGACTTTTGCTTCTTTGCTTTTCCCTAAAGAGGAAAAAGCTTCCAGGTTTCCAGGTATTTGCTGTCGCCGCATTATGTTCTTTCCCACCCCTTTCGATCTTTTTTCCTCACGAAAAACTTTTGTTTAAACGTTTCTTTAAAAGGGCCCGACATTGCGAGGAACTTGTCGTTCACCCAGTCTTTTCCATTTTTTGTTTTTTTCACGGCAAATCGAATCAACTGGGGTTCATTTATTGTTAACATGTTTGTTTAAAAGACAGTTCTATGGAGAAAAGGCAAGCGAAATGAATGAATATTTAAACAATCACGTATGGGCTAGGCTAACGCATAAACAAGACAGCCATGCGTAATAACATTCCCTGCGGACACGAGAGTCTTGTAGGAGGACATCTGAAAACGGTCCCGCAGTCGTTACAACTGATATTTTACTCGACTATTCAGGACAAGAAAGAAAAAAGCAACATTATTACTTATGCAATTTGAAATTTTTTAGCATTTAACGTCGTTAAAAAAATCAACACAGAAAAAACGAGGGGGGGGGGGGGGGGGAGGAACATTTGAACTGTGAATGAAAAGAACGAAAGGAAGGAAAGACTCACGCACTGAATGGCCCCAGCCTTTTTTTTTTTTTTTTTCCTCATTCGGGTGGCGATAAAAAGCAAATTGGGAACGAGAGCTGTGAAAAGACGGATCTAAAAGAAATATCTGGGATATCATTCACAACGATTCCGGTTCATTTTCAGTTGCCGCGAATCGAATGAAGAAAAATAAAACGAACGAAATGTCAAATGAAACTTGAGCAGTAAAAGAAAAAGGAAAAAGAAGAAGAAGAAGGAAAAAAAAACGGGACAGATGGGAAGGCAGAGGAGTAATAGAAGATAGGCCGTGTATAGCCTGGCCTTTGATGATGATCCCGTCTCTGATGTTTCTGTCTGTGACGCACGAATCGCAAATTCAATCAGCAGCACAGTTGAACGCGCCCCGCACGTCGATCCCGACTTCCATAATTGTTGCGCGCTTTCGTCTGCTTCGATCACGACATCCATATTTTTTAGTTCTCTATACTCAATCTCCGCTGATGCCCTGAAAACATCCAACAAAAAGCCACCACGACTTGAGTAGAGCAATATTCATATTAATGATTCAATTCAACGTTTTGTTTTTTTTTTCCCGATTTTCCACTTCATCCCTCTTTTTTTTACCCCCCCCCCCCCCCCCCCCCCCCCCCCCCCCCCCCCCCCCCCATTTTCCTTTCTCTTTAGACTTGGGAAAACTAACAAGAAAGTTTGGCGTGTTGCTGTCTTAACAGCGTGAGAGCGACCCAATCTTTGCTGCGGTTAATAGCATCTTATACTACACACAGGCATTATCGATCTGTTGATCTCTCAGTTGTCGTCAGCCGAGCTCCCCCATTCGTCCGAAAATTAATTGGCCTCATTAATGACTCTGACCAGGCAAAAGGGAACCCCTAGTCAGGAAGCTATTATAACAACGTTTGGAGTTTGGCTGCACCGACCACACGACTTGAGCTTCGCCGCACCAAGCACCCCTCACCTTCGTGTACTCTCAACTCTTCTCTTAGTTCACTCGACCAACTCATTAGCGTGGGCCGCGATTCTTTATGACCGTCTACTCGCATAGAAAATCAGTTTACACAAGCGCTCACCGAAAAACCTTAGCCGATGTCTAATATGGGGCCAAAAAGGCGGTGATACTTAGACATAAGGAAATATTATGTAGAGTGAAGGTCGACGTATAGAAAACTGTTGCTACGAAGCCCAACCTGGTCGGCTACCAAAGCATTTTTTGAGGGTTTTTCTTATTTTTTTATTTTTTTTTTTTGTGTTAAACAACTTTGGATCAGATGTTCTTCTTGGTAAAGTGAGTATAAGGCGGGAAAGAAGATGAGAAAGACATAAACTACATTAGTCTCTCGTTCTCGCTCTCGTTGACTTGCCTCTAGTCTCATTTGAAAATGGGTATAGGGTGCGCTTTCTTTCTTGACGGGGGTTATGTGTTTCTTTTCGAACTTATAAACACTGCAAACACGAAAAGCCAAAATAATGTGGCCCCTCTACATCTTATTTTTCCGCACTGGATCACCGTCGTTGCTCTCACAGAGGAGAGCAAGAAAAAGAAGAGCCTAATGATGTCGGCAATGGCGCTGTAGAGGATCGGCTCAGCTGGTCCGCGTTCCCACTGCTCCAACACGGACAGATTTGTGTGATGGTTTTTTTTTATCTTCCCTCCCTCTTTCAACTGTTCTTCTAGCTGAGCTCAAAAAAAAGAAAACTTGCCGACAGTCTTCTTTTCCCTGGTGTTTTCTATTCACTGCTGGCTAATGTAGATATTGGCTTTTTCAACGATGCGGATGAAGAGAAGTTAAACATAAAGCCATCAGCGTGCGCAGCTTACCTATTCTTTAATGCTGCGTCGCATACGACATGTAACTAGGCTCTACTTTTTGTAAGTGCCAAATGCATGTTCATCATTTGTGTCATGCGCACAGGTAGATTTTGAAAAGCATTGTCGAAGAATGTTGCAATAAAATAATACTACAGTTTTAATTCGGTGGTAGTACACGTAAGAATAGAAGAGCAATGTTTCAAATACGTTGTCAACAGTACGTAGCGTATTCCCTAGCGTTTACTTGTAATATGCGCAGTGTTCAAATTGTGCAGCGGTGGCGTTGGTGGACAACTGGTCTTAGGTTGGGGCTCTATACAGGGCGAAAGAGAAGGGTAATGGCGTCTCCGTTCGCCCGTTTCGTTCTAATGCACTCAATGTCCGCAGACATTTACCGGGACACGCAACTACTCCGATGTAGCCTTGGTGATAGGGCTATAACCGCCGCTGAATTGAATGCAAACTGCTGTTTTATTGATGTCATCTTGAAGGCAACGCGAGCGTCTGCGCTCAAAACTTTGCCGCAAAGTACGAGATCGTGCCACTCTCTGTTGCTGGGTGCTACTCCACCCTGTTAAAGTTAACGTGAAAACCGAAACAGAGGGTTTCGGCAATGACGAGCGTGCGCGTAGATACATTCCCCCCTTTTTTCCTCATCATAGCCTACAGTATTTCGATGCAAATTGCCTGATTTTTAATGAATCAACAGGCGAGAACGACCCAGACTTATTGCTTTTTGTGTTATTTTATCTGGTTTGTATATTCATCATTCTTCGTTAAAATATCTCGCCTCGTTTGCTTTGTTACAAAAGCTTCCCTTTTTCTTTACATATCTACGACGATATTGTGTGTTGCATAGTTGGGTGGGGTGAACTGCCCATCGCAACACACTCTATCACGCTCTTTCCTTCCACATCAACACGTTGATGATGATGGAATAAAGTAAAAGCTGATGTGGCTTTTGGAACTGCATGTGTTATGTACAATTTTTTTGTATCTCCAATTTCAACGTACCAAGGGAGAAAGCGATTATTCCTGGCCGTCGTTTATTTTTGTTTCCCAACGATTTCTATCTATCTTTCAACAAGTCTATAAACATGTCGGTTAAGTGAAGACTCCCTTTTTCCTGTCTTATACCTACTTGTTAAATCGGCTGAGGTCCATCGTTTTTATGTCCACTTCGATAGTAGCCGAGACTATTTATAGAACAGACATGGTTTTTTGTTGTAAGAAATTCCACTACACTTGTACTATAAATAAAAAGAGAAGTCCGGCATGACGTTAAGCCCAGACAATGTATGTAATGTACGACCTCCTCTTGTGATATTTCCCCAAACAAGTCAAGTAGTACCGTAACAACGATATCCACTTTTATCGATTTTTATCGATGAGTTTTTATCTATTTTTTTCTGAAAAGAAAACAGTCAGCTACTGCTTATTTGCAATGGATGGTTTAATTTCACTTCTTGTTGTATTCCCATACAAATATTTGTGTTTTTATTAATAATGTTCGTGTACATTGACTATCAAAACGTTGTTGGCGTGATGTCGAGCAATTACCCACGGCTTTTATTTCCCAAATCCATTTAGTTTCGTGGGATTTTCGTTTTTTTTTTTTTACTTTAGCCGAAATGAGGAAAGCACCAACCTCCACATTATTATTATCATTATTTTTAGCTTCCCATTTTTTACGGTTTTTTTTTTCACCACTAAGTTTTTCAACGACAACTTACACAGATGGGTGTCGAGCTAATTTATTGATTTTCGGCTGCCAACCCCGTTGAAAAAGCGTTGCCAGACCTCTTAGCTCTGTCCTCTCAAAAAATCGATAAATTAAAAAAGAAAAAAGCCATTTCGAATTGGACAAGATCAAATTGCAACGCTGACAGATACGAAAATGAATGTTTCCACGGTAACGATAATGTCCTTTTGCGCGCACATTTGGTCGTTCTCACCGTCGTCTGCTTGCAAATTGTCTCGTGTGTCCTTCGAGTCGAGAGTTGTGACGAACAAAAAGAAAGACAATTTTCATCACGCGAAGTCGTCCGTTTTGTGCCGAAATGACGAAGATGAAACAGTGCTTAAATGTTTATTCCCCAATGCAGCGTCATTTTTTTTTTCGATTCAATTGTGTATAAACAGTTTGCGTGCCATTTTTCTCGACTCCTTGCCATAGATCAACCACGTGGTCTCGACTTGTGCGCCATTTCCTTTTTCTTTCTCACGCTCTTCAGTGGACCGACAAACTGAAACTGTTCAGGCCGAAGAAGAAGTTGATCAATCACGTGTGATTCCATGTGACAAGGCGAGTGAATCGGTCCGTAGCTCACGTTCGAAATACCGAACAACAATGACGATTTCCGGAACAATTCGCTGCTTCTGTGGGTGCCATTCCGCCATCACCGAAATCGTAAGCCATCCAAATTTTCAGTTTACATTTTGTCGTTGAAATTTTTTGTTTGTTTTCTCTTTTTTACAATGCCCTATCAGACCCTGATGTTGTAAAAATGCTAAATTCGTGTTTGTCATTTTTCCATGAACGATGGCCACCTCCTTTTTTTTTGTCGTGGTAGCCATTGCATAAATTATTTTTACCGGCGCGAATTTCGTTAAACATTTTTCGAATGCCAGATGCCATTGGCCCCATACAATTAAAGTCTTGGCACACAAACCATTTGTCCTGTGTTCGGGGAGTTCCCGTTTAGCAAAAAACAACGCCTTCAAATCTTTGGCATGGATCTCTAAGTTTGCTGGTTTTAGGATCGGGGACGTGGGGGGTAAGGATTGAAACCTGAAAAAAAAAAAAAAAACGAAACAAGAAATTTTTTTTTTCCTCATGTTGATTATCTTTGTTCCCTTTTTATTTCAATATCAGAAGGGGAATTCCCGCGCATTGTAATAAAAAAAGAAATGCTAAACAGTCGTTTCCTTTTTCCGCCCAAAGCATTTTGTTTTTCTGCCTCCCCCCCTCGCGCTCTCGTTTTGTTCCAAGCGCGGCGAAACATTTGACTATATTTTTGGAAAGAATGCGTTTTACATGGATGATTTGTAGACACGAATGCTATGCCTAACAGCGATCGAATCTAAATCAAAACAAAAATACGTGGAGACGAACGGATATGATGGCCGTCTTGCATATTGTTTGACATGCATCGTCCACGAATTGTTTGAACAGTTTCTTGTTTGTCCCATCTTTAATTCCGTAATGGAATAGTTTAAAAGGGTTTATTTCACTCGAGCATGTCTAGTACGACTTGGAGAGGGCCATTGCGTTATACAGAGCAGTACGCCACCCAGACACACTCTGTGTCTGCGTGTGTGTGGAGAGTTACACCATCATGCATGGCGGATTGGCGGATGGAACCAAAACCACATTTCACTGGCGTAAGTCGACAATGTAATATGAGGGTAGGAAATAAATCAGCAGCCGTTTTTCTCTAGTGTTTGATGTATAGCCGCTGTTTGTATCTAATGTGTATTATTTGTTATCCAATTTCGTTCGCCATCATCGCCTCCTGTTAATGGAGGCAGCTGATGCAACGATGTCGGAGCAACAAAAAAACAATTGATCATCTCCACTTGAAAAAAAAAAAGGGGGGGAAATAAAACATATGTAGAAGGCGATAGAGAGAAGGGCCAGTAAACTCCTATTAATGTGATAAATACAAAAGAAAGGACAAGTAGAAACAGTCTGGGCAGGAAAGAGATGGGAGGTAAATTTGTAGACGCTGGATCTGATTTCAAAAAGAGGGGGGCCATGTCAATGTCAATCAAAATGGAATATGAATTGGCCAGACTGCAGTCTATTTCTCCTTTTCTTTCTCTCTCTCTCCCTTACATATAATAATGGACAAATTGTTGATGAGGTTGTAGTTGAACTTCATACTTATTCAACCCGTCAATCCAGTCTCTCGAGCGACTACGCTTCATTGGTCCGTTTCAATCCATCTACCATGCGCGCACTGTTTTACAAATAAAAAGCGAGTAAAGAATATACACGTCTAACAACAAAGCAATAGAAAACGAGAGAGAAAGAGAAGGGAAAAAAAAATATCCATACAGCTCTGCGCAATGCTAGACGAGACGTTAGACAACAATTCCAAGAGGATTGACTTGCATGATGGATCGGAGCTCGCTCGAGGGGGGCCAGTCTGGGCATCTCTTTCTCTTTGTGGCGTTTTTCGTAATCACGAAAGAGATATTTTTTTTTTTTGTTCCCTCTTGATTTTGAATCGATTATACGACCAGTAAACGAACGCTTACCCCTAAACAAAAATGTGCTATGGAAAGAGAGAAATTGTTGACTTACACGGGCTCTGAGATATCATCGCTTCTCTTTTTAATTGCGTGAAGAGGTGGTCAAAGAACTGTACATGACGGAGCAGCTGAGACTGGCGAGCAGATGTAGCATTGCGTTTTTTTTTTTGTTTTTTTTTTAATGCCCAGCAAGTGAACGGGCGACCAGGTGTTACATTTACTGAAATTTCGTATCATTGTCACCGATCTAGCTCTCTCTAAAAAAGGGGAACCTTTTTGACGTAGGATTTCTATGTGATATCAGCCTCGTTCTTGTGCCCGCAAAAATTGTTTTTCGTGCGTGTCTAGGTTTCTTTTTATCGCAGACGGCCCATTCAAGTTGAACTATCCATCTTGGCAAGCCTTTTTTGCATTTAAGGTCACGCTGGCTCTTGAAAATGTTGACTTATTATCCAGTCGGTGACGCAATACCCTTCGCAGAGGGAACTTATCGATCGGCACTCGACCACAACTTAATCAAACTTGTACGCGTATGTGGCCAGTCCTTGAATTCTGCGTATTTAACAAGTTTTCTCTCTTGTTTTAAATCCTTTTTTTTTTTGCTTCATTGTTTTTATCGCTTCATGTTTTTGTTTCGTCTGTCTCGTAACCCTCACGTAGAAGGTCCTCATAAGCCTTTTTTTTTTTTTTGTACGCAACTGAATTGACCGTTGCAGTCGCTCGCTCTCCATTTTGGAGAATCCCAATTTGTTTGTTGTTGTTGACATTTATACCGTTATTACTGCTTTAAAAAAGATAGAAACTCGTAGACAATGAGGAGAGAGAGCAATTCACATTAGGGAGCTAAAAAAAAAAATGAAAGAACCAGTGGATCTGGATTTCACTATTCGTTTCTCCTCGGTTGGGTTTTGTTGCGTTTAACTGCGCACTTGCATCCTTTCGGGGGGGGGGGGGGGTGCCTGATAGCGAGAAAAGCGAATGAAGAAATACGAATTGTCTTGATGAAGTGTTGTTGTTGATGATGATGAAACAAAACAAGAAGACAAAAGAGAAAGACAAACCGATACAAGAATGTTTTTATCACGCCAACTTTTGTAGTAGAACGTTTTTGTTTTGTTTTTCGTGTTCGCCTTCTCTCTTCCTTTGGCCATGTTTCTCCATCATCAGTTGCCAAAAATGGGATGGTCATCAGGAACGAAAAGAAAAAGGGAAAAGGCGGCCAAGGCTGTTTGTTTTTGCGAACAAAGTAGGAACGAGCAATCTACCACGCAAACGCGCATGTGAGCGGCACCACTTGTTGATGATGTTCCATATCCGGAGCACGCCGCCATTATAGCATTGCGCTACAATCTGCGAGAAAACCTTGTTGATCAGTTTCTTCGATATGTTTGTTCTGTCCATTTTTTTTTTTTTAAGGAAAGAACAACAAAGATAGGCAACTGCGTTTAGCGGACGCGTTTTCATGGGTTTCTCTTCTTTTCCGCCTATCTGATGACGATGTGCAATTTTTTTATCCCAAGTCCTCGATCCACTAATAAAGCCAGGTGGCCCCAAGGTTGCCTTTCTTATTGTGGGGGAGGTTTCTCTGCATCCGTCTCCCTTCCGACATTGACACCAATCTGTTGGCAAACGAAAAATGTCGGTACTATTTTGTTTGTGCAACGGCCAAAAAAAGAAAAGACTGAAAAGGAAAACTAAACGATATTCCATGCGGGACAGTAAAAAAAAAAAAGGAGCTTGAAAAGGAGACCACACGTGTAACGTAGTGATGGCTAACACCGACCCCTTTCTCTTCACGCACCATTAAAATGTATCGGATGCTATATTTATACATGCAACCTTTTCTTGTTTCACAATTTTTTTTTCTCTTTCTCTTTAAACATTTTTTTTTTTTCTAATTTTCCTTTATTTATGAGCTATGAAAAACTGCTCCTCTGAAAAGAATGTTCGTCAAAGACCAAAAAAAGGAGATTCTTTTAGCATATTTTGATTTTGACCAGACAACAAAGTCTTTGACTGTCTGGGGCTGCCAAAATTGTATTCGGGCACGGCCTACGTGGAAGAATCTGTCCTTGTTATTTCCATGTGTCGCAGTTATAGAAATAGCCCAGTAAGGACAACTCGCGTTTTATAAAGACAGCGTGTTGATGCAAAAGGCTTCCTTGTTGACGTTTGGATATATCCCCCCCTCTTTATGGATGAATGAATGAATGGTACGCGCATTGTTTACACTGGATTAAATTTTGTTTTAAAAGAGAACATTGAAGTCTTATCGGCCATCGTTCTGTTTTGTCCTAGCATTCATTCATTACCCATGTCGCCCCATTTCCTTTTGTTTGTTTATTTTTTTTTTTTTTTTTCGAGCTTTAGCGCCTTCCCCTACTATTTAAAATTTTTCTTTTTCGTCCCGTGTTCCAGCCAGAGAGGAACAATGCTGATCGCTTATCTCTCACCTTGTAAATTCATCCTGTATTTTACTTTGCTGCATTATCGAAAATGCGCGGTCGACTGCGATGAGGTTCTCTTTTGTTCGGTTTATTCTATTGAGGTCTGGTCAGGAGCCACTGAGCTGATTGGGGCATGTCGATGAAAAACACAAATTTACAGATAACGAAAATAAATAGCAAACAAAGCCTAAAGAGTTTGGTTAGGAATTTATTTTTCCCGAGAGGGCGGTAGCTGCCGCCATGTACCGCTCAATCTCATCACGCTGAAGGTGCGCAGCAAGGCCTGATAGTAGCAAGCTTCCTTATTAGTAAGAAGTAGGTCAAATACCAGGTTACTACGCACCGAAAAAAAAACAACCGAGCGAAACGAAGCAAAGAAAAAAAAAATACCGCTTTCAAAGCAAAAAGGCAGGTTGGTAATAATAGTAATAACATCAAATATTGAATTCACTTTATGCCGTTTAACTATGGGCACGTTCCACTCGGACGAGTTCCGTTTTTATGGACAAATATTTTTGTCCCCTTTATCTTTTGCTGCCTTTTTTTCATATCCGGTCGTGTATCGCTGGTACGTAGATTTGTAGATAGGTAGATTCTATTAACATGAGCATAAAAACGAACGTGTGTACTCTGTGAAAGCCGAACATATTGAGGGCGATCAAGAGAAAGTGAAAAATTCAATGTAATCCAACGACTATTTGATGTCCCATTTTTTGTTTTCTTTCTCTCTCTCTCTCTTTTTCTTTGAAAAATGTACTCTGAGAGGTTCGTAGAGGATTTACAAGGTAAACGCACCGTCCTAGACATTGTGGGTGTTGGCAGAGGGTCACTTGACGGAAGCGTCTTTGAGTCCGCACCTCAACTTTCAAATGCTGGGATTTTCCGAGCTTAGCCAGTAAACAAACGGATAAATACCCGACCCAAACGTTAGCCAATTTTTAGACGTTGTCATTGTCGTTTGTTTTTATTTTCAAATATTGCCCCCCCCCCCCCCCCCCCCCGGGTGTACAGTTTTCTCACGTGTTGATTGGCGTTTTGTTAAACCAGACATCGCGTCTCTCTTTATTTTTTGCTCCATCTCCTTTTTGTTTTTTGCTTAGTTTAAAACAAAAAATTTCATTTTTGAGGTCGTCCGTGGGTGTGTACGCCTTGGCGTCTGGCAGCTCTCTGCCATTTTTGCTACCGCAAACAAGTGTGGGACGAAGCTCGTGTGATGACGTCACTCTTTTTTGCGAATCATCGTCTACATCCTTTCACATCCATCTGCTAAAAAAAAAAAAGGGATGCGGCGTCTGCGGCTCCCGCCGTTTGTTGCTTTTTGTATACGACCGTCATCTCTTCAATAACGGCGTTTTAAATGGCACTTCTAACGGACGCGGTGTTGAGCCAACTGTGGAGGGAAATAAAAAAAAACGAATAAGAAAATAAATGAAACGTGCAAAGAGTGGAGAAAGAGAGAGAAAAGAAATTAAAAGAGGAAAAAAGACGGAGAATGTGGATAGAATGATAGTGGTGGATAGGCAATCATCATCATTGTTGATTAGAAATGTTTGATTGATGAGCGGCAACGGACGATAGAGGGAGCATCTTCACCCCCGTCTGGCCCGTTCCATCCGAGTTAAACGTGTCTAGCGTTGAATTTATTATTTTTTGAAAAATATTTATGCTGCATTTAAACACATTTGGGAATCTAAAGAAAAAAAGGGGGGAAAAATCGATACCGAAAAAGGCCAAAAAGGCGAGAATGATGAAATCAGGAGATGTGGGTCTTTTTTTTTTCTAACATCAAATCCCACCTTCCAACCTAAAAAAAATGTCTTTATGTCTGCGTCTGTTCGATCTGTCTGAGTTTTGTTCGTGCAGGTGCTTCGTGTGGTGGTGGTGGTGGGTCTAGGGGAAAAAAACAGCTAAAAATAGCTGCAGCCTCGCCGTAAATCGAAGGCCGTTACGCAGTGATGGTCCGCTATTCACACACGCATTTAAGTGTGTGTATAAATAAATACACAACATATTTTTCTTTACGGGTAGACATATGGAAAAAAAAGGAATCCTATATATTCTGTCTGCTCTGTCGTACTATGCGATACGTGTTTACACTGTTCGATGCTGATTGGTTAGAAAACCCAGACTGGACTCTCCTGCGTTTTCTTTTTCCAAATTTTTGTTTTTATAGGCGGCGGTGGCCTGCCCTCTCTGCGCCGGCCACAGCCTATTTGCGTACCGATCGAACAACGGCTGATCGTAAAAAAAAAGGGAAAAACGAAAACAAGACAAAACGTGTAGAATAATCAAAAAATAACAACAAGCGGACAAAAAAGGGGCAGTTGAGAAATGAAATGAATTTGTTTTTTTTTTTTCTTTCTAAAGGAAGAAGAAGAAAAGGAAACAAGCAATGTTGTGTTCTTTTTCTTCTATTTTAGCCCGCCGTTGCGTTTGTTTTGAATTCAGTCAAAAATTGAGTAGCCTGAAGGGGATAAAAAGGGAGGATTACAAGAGGTGGGTGGTGGGGACGACGACGTCGGCCACGACGGCGACGAAGACGTTGGGTAATAACGAAACGCCGCGGGAGGACCGTGAGAAACGGGCGTCGTTCGAGCAGCAAATCGCATTCCGCTGCAACATCGCAGTCCCGCTGCCTCTCCCTCCTCCGTCTTCTTAACAAATTTCATTCGCCTCTTTTGTTTTCTATTTTCGTTCTTTTTTTTTTTTTTTTTTTGAAAAATCATCATGACGCATTTTCATCGCCTTTTATCCAATCTCGGATGTAAACGCACGCGTCATCGAATCCCATCATTTTTCTTTTTCTATGCGAAATTCATTTTAGTTTATTTATTTTTTTAATAATTCGTGAACGTCGTGAATTTTCGTGTTTATTTAAGCACTTCCGACGTATCGACGACAACCGCAAAAATAAACCAAAAAATAATTATAAAAGAATGAGACACGGACAGGTAGACGCAATGAAATCGTGTGAAATCGACGACATTGTACGTTGCCCTCCTCTGCTTTGTTATGTCTGGGTTTTTTTTTTTGCACGGCCCCAGACGAAATGGTCGTTGACTGTCTATAAAAAATGCGTTTTCTTCCTCTTTTCTTTTTCGCCGTTGCGACGCTCCAGACGCACAAGGACAAAAAATACAAAAAAAAACAAGTCAAAAAAGGGGGGCGAATAAATAAAAAGACGAGAACATCACAAGTAAACGAGTCTCTAGTGATGAGACGCAAAAATAAAGAAGGAAGAAAAAGAAATGCGGGGAAGAGGATTTAGCAAACAGGAAAAAGAAAAAAATCGGATGAACGAAAAGAGGAAGAACAAAAAAAAAAGAAAAAAATAGCAACGAAACGACCTCGAAACACGTCATGGTAAAATCCCGCTTTTTTTTTTTTTTTTGTTTCGAGGTCCGTCTCTTCGCAATGTCCTCGGCTCGTGACTGGGCGATATCCATGCAACGAAACCTTAGCCAAGTTCATTCACTTTACACGGCCAACGGTTTTCTCTCTTCTCCTTGCACTTCTATTTACGTCTCTGTCCGTTCTCTTGCTTTTTTTGATTGCGTTTTGTTTGGGTTGTTGTTTGTTGTTGTTTTTGTTGACGACCCACGGAAATACCAACGTGCGCGAAAGCCACTGTCCAGAGATGGCAGCACGTGATAGCGTCTCTTTTCGGCCCCCCCCCTCGATAACAGTGCGCCCGCATCCCATCTTTTTTTTTTTTTTTTTAAATTGGTGTTGATATTTTTGTCTTTTAATTTTTGTTTTCAACCGAAAGGCAGGACACGTACAAAAAAGAAAAAGAAGGTGAAATGGAATGTATGGATGGGTGTGTATGCGTGTGCTCTTAATGGGTTTTTTTGAAAAAAAAAATCTTTTCACTATCGCCTTTATCTGCAGTCCTCTGTTTTTGAAAAAGAAAGAGACGACACAAAATGATGAGGATAGCAGATAGGAAATCGAGGGGGGGTGGGGGTGGGGGTGGGGGAGGCTAGACAGCAGCCAAAACAGCAGCTAGCCAAAGTCAGTAACTAGCAGAAAATGTGTAGGCCTTTAACATTGAGAAAAATACACAACAAAAAAAAAAAAAAGAAAGAAAGAGGGAGGATTGTGGTAGTGGGTAGACGAGAAGAAGAAGAAGCTATGGAACGTTAACGAAGAGGGCACAAACATGTTGACTGTTTTGGCTGGATGGCGGATTATAGGACGAAAGGGAGAACTGTTGGCGTGGGTGGAGTCAGTGCGTCATCCGTCTCGACATTGAGTCACACGGCCTGCTAACAAAACTTGAAAAGGGCGAGGATCAACTCTGTCTACGCCACCACTCCCATCCGTAGCATCCAAACTACTTGACTATAGTTTCCCCGCGCCCCGCTTATAGCTAAGGCAATGCTTGTGCCACGCAGACAGGCTATATAGGGGAGAAAGCAACGTCGACGACGTCATTTTCCCTTCGGTGCCTATCCATCCGAAGGACGACGGAAACCAATCGTCTGGGTTGACGAAGACGGGCAACTTGATCCGCTCCGACTTGCTTCGTCACATGTCAGCTTTACCTCTAATCCCCCTATCCCTCTTCATTGATGTTTTAACGCATTTTGGGCACCGTTATTAGATGACTCCATTTTTTTTCCTTGTGTTCATTGAAAAAAAAAAAAAAAAATGCGGAGTAGTGGGGAACTGAAAAGCCTTTTGGCGAATCTTGGTTCACTTTGTTAGAATACTACGACTGTCGCGCAATCTTGTATAGAGAACGAACCAATTTACATGGCAAGGTCGTTTTCGCCTTATTCAGACCTACGGGAAAAACAAGCTCCGCCCTGTTAACACGATAAAACTCTAGTGACTACGTGATAGAATGAACCGTCAGCTTATAAGGGAAATGTCATCGGTGCAATTGACCTCTTTCCCTTTTCTTTTGTCCCTTACACAAATTCTTTGATTATAATATCCTTTGGAATGTTGAATTCGAAAGGGGGAACGCGCGCAGAATGTCTTTCAAAACTTAAACTGCGTCGTTATAATATCGTCCATGCAAAACGTAATAAAAAAAAATCATGAATCCCTGCACCGCTTTGGGTCGCGCTTATTAAGTTTTTTTTTTTTTTTTTTTTTTTTTTTTTTTTTTTTTTTTTTTATATATATAAAGGCACCGATAGATATCCATAGCGGTTAATTAGGAGGAAAAAAAAAAGGTTTTTCGACCCCCCATCTATGCTAAACTCTGTTCTCTCTGAGAAACTAGTAATCTGTCGATTATCTTCCGCTTTAATAAAATCTTTTAACAACTTCGATAGCGGCGTAAAACGAAAATCATTATTTCTTTGAACAAAAACAAAAAAAAAAAAAAAATGTTTGAAAGTGTTGTTTAAAAAAATCTGATTTAAATCGTGTTATTCCCTATTAATATTGTTTTTGTTTCTTGTTTGTTTTCAGAAAAAGGATTTGATTACATGGAGCAGAGAGATACATCCCCCAGGCTGGTGTGATCCAGGAGGCGTTCCATCTACAATGTAAGTATCGTGTGTAAATACGAGGGGGTTAGAAAAGCGAGATATCACGAATCGTTTTGTTGTTGCTGTTTGTTGCACGTCTTTCAAGCAGATATGTATTCTTTCTTTCTTTCCTTCCTTTTGGCCCCGTAACAAAACACACAACAACAAGAGACTCCCCTCTGATGTGCGGTAAACATCGAGTTCTATAGTCTGGCCTTTTTCTTTTCTCCCCTCTTGCCTATCAGCATAATCGTATTCATCGATTCAAATGGATTCGCATTCCAGACGGATCAGAGGAAGAACAAAACGAAAAGGGCGGAGTGTATTATAGGCAAGCGGGAGTAAACGAAGGTTTTTCTTTTTTTTTTTCGCTATTATTATTTCTATTTATTCAAAAGACGCGACAAATGTATACAGAGGAAGTGAGGCTTCACTTATTTATACTCTGATGAACTCTTGTCGAGGAAAAGAGCGTAGCATTTAAAAGGAAGCCAGCGGAGAATTCGTCTTCTGTGACCTCTCATCCATTGAGTCTATGGGATGAAATTTTCTCCGTATAAACGAGGCCGGCACTTGTAAGAGACGCGTTCACGCATACGTATACAAGGAAAAAAAAACAAGCAAACAATGACGTTAGCTACGGTTTTAAATAGTTTCCGTCCCTCGGAACCCAAACAAAGCGGGGAAGATGTACGTTACGCGAGCACCCAGTTCAACCTTAAATTGAATATGTTGTACTCTATCCACCCCATCATTGCCTAGAATTTTTTTGTTTTTGGCATTCTTAACAAATTTGAAGGGACTCGGAAACAAAAAAAACAAAAACAAAAAAAAAAAAAAAAAAAAAAAAAAAAAAAAAAAAAGACAACAACAAATGCCAAAGCACCAGCCACTTTGGTCTGTTATTTAGGCAGAAAACAGGATTTTACGTCTCCCTTTGTCCCCTTCTAGTTGATCTATTATAAAACAAATGCTTTACTGTCTTCATCTACGGTCTCATCGCGCAAGAGTCGGGGGGAGAGGATGCGCACCTAGCATATTAAGCGGGACACAAACGAAGAGAAAGACGTCAACAGTTGGCCTTTTCAAATCCCCTCGCCCATCGGTGTGCATTCTCGCACGGCCGCGCTAGTTTTTAAATTTTATTTATTTATTATTTTTTTTAAATCCCATTTGAATTTTTGTTGCTCCCTTGTCTACCCATCGTAAGATAGCGTGGTCAACTCTTCAGGTTGTCGGGCTAACGTTTTTCATTTGAAAAGAGATTCTCGTTTTTTCTTGTTTTTTTCCCGCGAACGCTCATTCGTCAGATGAACATCAATCGACTTTGACCCCCCACCAAAAAAGGGAAGAAGCTTTGAATGAGAAGATTGAACATGTTGATTGTTTAGATGGACGATGAAAGCTCCGACTTTCCGGATGCGTATTTACTCACAGACGTTTCTGGTTTCACTTTTCTTCGTTTGAGTTTTCTTTTTTGTTGTATTTATTTATTCATTTTTTAGTTATTTATTTCTTTATTTTTCTTTTTTTTTGTTTAAATAAAAAAGAAAAGCGGCGACGACGTGTGACATTGTGAATGGGCAGACGGAAGCGGTTGGGTAGTAAAAAAAAAAAAAAAAAAAAAGAGCGGACAATGTACGCGATGACAAATTTCGCTCAATGACGGAGAACCAGAGTGTCAACGAAACGTAGCGTGGTGGCGTTGTGTAAAGAAAGGGAACGAGAGGGTTTTCGAGTAGGTGTCGGTGGTCAAAGGGATTCACATCGTAAATTGAGTGTATCACAAGTGCGCTGCCCGTAATGGAGGCAAAAACAATCACGTCAACCCATAAATCCTGGCGATATTGGATAGAGGATAAAAAGAAGGAGGAGCCTTGTTAGTTTTTTTTTTTTCCCTTCTTTTCTTCCTCGTTTTTTTTTTGTTCCGTTACCGTTGTTACCAACGTATGTTTTCTCGTTACGTCTAGGCATATATGTGTTTATTACGTATATTCGATCCAATCGTTTCCAAAAGTCAACGTCCGCACCATCTAGTGAGATTGCAGTGAACGCCGATGCGCAAACGCTCCACGACCGCAAAGTTTGTGATTTTGAATTTTCGTGATTCACCTTCAGGTTACACCATCTAGCGGTAGCGTGAAATATTACGTTCTTCTTTGACACGCAAAAGTCCTTAATCACGAAAATTCCCCCTAGATTCATTTGAAATGGGTAATTTTTGTAGTCCCGTCGAAAACAGTACGTCGTTCAAGGCCATGTTCCATTAACCGCATAACGCTCGTTCCAGATATTTGGCAAGCACTTGCCATTGAATGTGACACGATTTTCGTTGCTTTCAATTCGAAAAACGAAAAATGCAAAAGACCAACAAACAATCATTCCTTTCCATTTCCACCGTTGCGAAAATTGAGGGCGAATAGAGAACCGCATCGCATGGCTGCCATGATTTTCCATCATCATGGAAATGAAATGTTATGGGCAGCGGTCCGCACCGAAGGATCAAAGAGCGTCCATTTTCTCTCATTCTAGCGGCTGTATCGCGATCAAAGAACTCACCGTTATTACCAGTTGAAATTTGATCAAAGTATTTTACGTATATCGCGGAAAGATTATTTTCGTTTTGTGGCGGCTTTTTCAACAAGTTGTATTTCGTTTGCGGCAGTATCAAAGTGCAGCTCGCTGTAAAACACCGTCTGATTGATTTTGTCAGTTCCATAGACTTACCCGCCTTTTGCTTGTCTTGTGGCCTGCACTTTGAATCAAACAAAACAGAAATTCGAGTGCGTAGATAGATGACGAACATAGCGTATACCTTTGTAATACTGGCAGTTACAGGTAATAAAGACATAGGAAATAAGAGGGAAAAAAAGAACAAGATAGGTCGTTGTTCTATCGTTCGTCGACTCTTGTTTTTTTTTTTTGTTTTTTTTATACGACAGGCAATATTTTTATGAGCACCTAGCGATCTGCTTCCTTGTATTTTCTATCCCCAACTACGTCTGTTGCTAGGCCGACTAAAACGCACTGTCGGAAACAAATCTTGTGACACAGAGTAATCTTTTTTTGTGTGTTTTCGTTACGTTTCGCTCGTTACTGTTAGAATGGACAGCCGTAATAATGGGCCGTTGTCACACGTGTTGGGTTGTTGACGCTAAGACGACGACGGGTCGAAATCTTGTTGTTGTCCGTCGAAGAAGATCGGCCAAAAAGGGACGGACTTTGCTGGCATATCTACCTTACCGACAAAGTTTTCTCCGCTCTAAAATACACCTCATCAACGACGGGGCCCAGACAGAGTTACGTTGCTCTTCGTTCTCTTGGCGATCGGGGTCGATGGGCGGCATTTGGGTGTCGTCGTTTCTCATTCGACTAGTATTATTTATAACTACTGGGAAGGCGTCGTGACATTGCAACCGACGCGGGCCTGTCTCTTTGCTTTCGTTCTGCCTCTCCGTAACACACTGCGGGCTGTTGCGGTCGAAAGAAAACTGGACGAAAAGCAAAAGCGAAATGAAAAAGGCGATACAGGAGAGAGTAGAAGAAGAAGGAGAAATCCCAATTAGAAAAATTAGAACAAAATTAAATTTTTTAAGGCCACCACCGTGTGTTCCACGAATAGAATATATATTTTTTCCCCCCTCTTTCTTGGCAGCCAGCCGTTCACCGATGAAAACGAGCCTCTTGGCCCGTCTGAAACGTTGCCGGACGAGTACATCCCGGTCCCCAATCGGGCCAGCCAGTCTTGGCCAAACGGTTTGAGCGCCGACATCACAACGCCGCCGAGAGACATTTTGGTTCGACACCCAAACGGAAAGTGGGTCAGCTTCTTTATTTATTTTATTTTTTTTTTTTTTCTTTCCAAGACGTTAAAGCGTTTCAGTTTGTACTGAAAATTGCTGTACTTGTGTTACAAGAAACAAATGATTGCCCAGTGCAGCTACTCGGTGATGTGATTCGATATCGGTTTTCGAAATTTTTTGACGTTCTCATTTGGCCCATTGCGCGCACTGGATTATTATTCGCCTTTTTGCGAAACGATTGGGGGATATCCGATGTCGTTAAAGGGTATTCGATCGCGATTGCGTCAGACACAGGGAAGCGTTTGCGATTCGGATCAAGGCAGTCCATCAAGATCATCGTCTTTCTTTCAGCAGCTTGCCACTTTTTTGGGTTCTGAGGAATCAACTTCACTGACCAAACGACCCTGCCCCCAAGAGGTGTTTCTTATTCTTCTTATTTCCCGTCTTTTTTACTTATTTTTCCCGGCAGCCGAGTGTCCCTTCTCCTTCTACGAAGAAATACCCAAGTGTGGCTTCTCTCTCTCTTTCTTTTCTTTTATTATTATTTTTATTATTTTTATCTCGTTTTGATTGATGATGCTCTGAATACTAATATATCAATCTTTATGTACGTCTCTATCTATTTCTCTGCTCACGCACTTCCGAACGTGTCAACGACTCGCGGCGTTCACACGGCAAAACAGGATGACGCTGCCAATTCGGGCGGCACGAACTTCGAGGACCATCTTCTATCGCTGGTCATGGCTAAGGGTAAATAGATATCCTGTTTGGACCTCATCTATCACTGTTAGATGTACAGTGCATCTGTGCGCCGTACCATGTTTGCGTCATAGCTTGCAATCTTCTGTTTCCGTATGAACCAGAATGGTTTATCAGACGAGACGGATGCGGCCGGCCCGTGTTTGTTATTGATTTCCAATATAAATTTCAAGAACGAGGCTTCCTCGAAGAGCGTTTAGCAAATCAACAGTGTATTTATACACGTGTCTTGATATTGCGTAGGAAGGCCACCATCTGCGGTCACGGAAGCGGACGCTGCCGGAACGATCAGCAGCCATTCGGATTCGTCGGAATACAACATCAATGAGCAAACAAATTCTCAGCAACAGATCAAACTGAACCAAGGTAGTTTGTTTCATCATATGAAAGATTATTGTGGTTAATCATGCAGATTAAAGGCTATCATTGCCGTATATTCAACAAACTTTGCAATTAAAACTACGAAGAATTTTACGTTTTAATGTAATTGATGGGGTTTTTTTTTAAATTTTTTAAGCTAACGCAAGTCCAACATCACAAGGAAAGGCGACAGCTCGTAAATTGGTAAAGGATGCTTCGGTCGATCTGACTGGAAGCGATCGAGATACGGACAAGGAAGGAAGTTTGACAGACGACGGTGCTCCTCGACGACAAGTGGCGCACAGTATGCGACGTCGTGCAATACATTCAGCCAACTCTGACAACGTACAGCCAATCAATTCCAGTCCAACACAAACTCCTCGAAGGTCCGTCACACATTATAACGTTTTAGATTTTGTCGCTGTCTCCCGTGTTTTTTTTTTTTTTGTTATTATTATTGTTACCTTTTAAGTGATACAATTGAATTCTGTTCGTGATGCAGGAACCGGTTTGCTCATCGCGATAAGAGACGATCCGAGCGCAGCATATCGTTGGATCGTTCCGTCAGGAGCGCCAGCATCCCATCAATGCTGGACAAAGACGACGAGTCCACTCTGACAAGTGAGCTTTTGTTTACTTAACCAAAAAGAACACGTACAATTCGCCGTGCAATCTACTGAGTACTGTTCATTTACTAAGGTTTCTTTACATTTCCATTCATCTATTACTTTTTTCTAGTTTTCCACACGGCCGTTTCACTTTGCTCTTTTTTTTCCGTCCCGTCCCTGATGGTTTCCTTGCTTTAAAATGCTATTTATTTAATCTCTCTCGAGTCTAAGCTTATGGATTTCCTCGAATTATGGCAGCCGTAGCGGCTGTTATTACACCCTCCCCCATCATCGCTGCCTTTTTTCTTTCTCTTTTAAAATATGCTTTCCAACATGCGGATCGTCTAGTAGAACGCTTTGACTTAGATACAGTAGACGATATAGTTGGTATATATCAGCTTCTCTTTGTCGTTCGGGATCAAAGAAAAACAGAAATTAATTAAACAGAAGGCCGTGTGTGTGGAGTGAGGCCTTGGGTGCGAGCTTTGTTTGAGCAAAGCTGAAGTCAAGAGTTGGGTGGGGCATAAATCATGTCCGTACTATGTAGGCTATTACCACCACCCAGCGAATAATAAGTCAGGGTGGGGAGGAAGGTTTAAAAGGGAAAAAGTACTCCGGCTATCAATTAAGTATGGTAATAACACAGGCGTGAGCTTTCTTGTGAGATGATGTAGTGAGCTACTCGGAGCTCTCACTTTTAACATTAAGGCGCACCAACGAGATGAGAAAGAGTGGGGAAAAGAAAGAAAGCTGAGGTATTGATTAAATCGATTTTGTTTCTTTCTTTTTATCTTTCTTTTTTTTTTTTTTTTTTTTTTTTTTTCTTTTTTATTCGATGATGTTTGCAGTAGGAAATGACGAGTTGCCGACTAGCAAGGATGTTGCCGGCAGTGGAGACACTTCATCACGGCTGCCTCATCACCGCATTGCCGCGTGGGCACGTGAGTTGATGGAAGATCTGCAATCGATCGAGGACGAAACCGATCAGGGAAATTCTGGATCTACCAAAGAAAGTAACGATGATCTTGGCGACAGCCTTGCCGTAAAGAGGTAAGACAAAAAAATCTAGTAAATATTGCCTCGAATGTAGGTTTAATAGAATGTTTAATTTCTTCTGATTTTCCCTTTGTTTTTAATGACGAAGCAAAGGTTGAAGAAAAACATAATGCGATTTGGTCGAATTACTAGCGCCATTTCATCGTCTTGCGATTCTATGCAGTCGATCCGTCAATGGCAATCACCGACAGCTTCCATCTTGTTCCTTTTGGTACGAATCGTTCTCCCTTGTTCTTATTTTCTTTCACTTGGCTACAAACTGGAATGGATGTTTTTCTTTTATGGCTGGCCATTTATACCGTCCGAAAACTTTCGATCGTTCCGTCCACCTTGTAATCATAATCCCTGTTTAAAAAAAATAATTTTTAGGTGACATCTTACGCCATTTGGCATGGAATGTTTCTCGTACTGGTCGTTGCGGCCAGTCTATGGAAGTTGACCATGAATTATCTCACGTCCCGGTGAGTGCAATATCAATTTAATATTAAAATAAAGAAACAAAAAAGCAGCTGTTAAACTTGCTGTGCTTCTCTGATTAAATTAAATAGAGGCTGGCTTCGCCATTTTGGCTGGGCAATTGGAGGTGACCATGGCGATGCGGATGAGACGTCCGGCGAAGGGAACAAATCGTCGGGCAGCGTCATCGAAAGTCTTTCGGTCGTGCTTCAAGTGGCGAGGAAAGTACAAAATCAGCTGGGCAACGTCTGCGACGCTGCGGAAAAAATCAAAAAGTCAGTGCCGCTTCAACTTTCTAATTTGATTTCGTTTCCTCTTTTATGTTATATCTCGTTCCCGAGTCCCTTGCGTACGAGAAATCTGATCTGAAAATCCCGCCCAGGCGGGAAATCCCGTGGGTTGCTATCGGCAAGTGCCAAAAAAAGAAAAAGGAGGGCATCACAACTCCTGTTATCTTGTCCATCAGTTTAAGGCCGTTTGAATTAAGGTCAATTTTGCTCGAAAAGGTGGTCGAAAAGAACGATCGGGACAAAACGACGATTTTTGCAAGCCAGGACCGGCATGCAGCCACTGATTCTATCCATCTGAAACTGCCCAACGATGGCGTAACACAATCGATAATGGTGGGCGGGCTGCATTTCGACTTTCGTGGATCGTTTGTGAACCATTCTTGACACGCTTTGTTATTTCTTCAATTTTTAAAACACATCGTTTTGTGTTTCCCCTTTTTTATGGTTTTAAATGCCTTAACGTCTCGTGCCTGATATTTCTAACGATTATCCAGCAATCCAATTTTTCGCTTCTTTGGAACAAAAAAAAAAAAACGGAAATGGAAAGCGAGACATATATTTGAAAGAAATAATAATAATGAAAGGGGAATTCATTTTTCGAATCAATTCACGTACCGCGCCCTGACAAAAAGATCGATCTTTCCGTGTCGTAAAATCAATGAAACATCTTTTGTTGAACGGGTGACAACAACAACAACAAAAAAATAGTTATTCTTCTTCTTTTGTTTCGTTTGGCAAAATGCGATGGAAAGCCAAATTGATATACGGATATATGTAAATTTCGTGGCCTCACTTTTCACATCTTTTTTTTTTTTTATTCCAGTCTACTCATGTGGAGACACGAAGCTTCACGCCGTCTATACGTGATACTCTGGCTGGCCCTGCCGGTGACTCTGCTAGTGTCTGCCGCCCACCTCTCCACCTTTCTTGGCTTCTACTTGCTCTTTAAAATGATGGTGATCGACTATATCTTTCTCAAGTTTCCCCGTTTGCGTGCTAAATACGACACGTCATCGCTCATCTGGCAGACGTTGCCCACTGACGCAGATTTGGAAGCCCGTCACAAAGTCGAACAGGTAACGTGCTTCATTCCCCTCCTGTTTGAAAGCATAACATGACGAACCTTAATGTCTCTTCGTTAAATGTGAAGAGAAAACAAAAATACTGATAATTATGAACATATTATGATGTGTCTGAAGGGTTTGCGCAACGCGGCTGCTTCAGGAGCCAATGTTGAGACGAGAACTTTCTGGGAATCTTTCAACCTTCCACCCAGCGAACATCCACTATCAGGTATGTCGGATGTAACTGGACTGTAGTGTTAGAATGCAGTATATCGCTGCATACTAATGAGCTTATTACAAGTTGACGAATTACTTGACTTGCACTACGCCAAAAAACTTTTTTTTTCTCCGACTTCACCCTCGTTGCCAGCGACTATAAAACAATTTCTTTTGTTTGTTTCTACCCTTTCATGTCGGTGTTGTCCCGCACGTGTCATCGTCACGGGGACATCACCACCAACAACTCCACGTGAAAAATAGGATGGCAGAATGGCTTGCGAGCGACATTAGTGAATCGTGACAAATCGCTGACGTCGTCCTTCAGGTCCGGCCGTCTCTTTCTCACCGCCAGGTATTCATTAACTACGTACACGATGAAGCGGATGGGAATTATCGATCGAAACAAAGTTGAAGGAATGAAACTCTTTCATTTTTTTTTTCTTCACCCCCCCCCCCTTTTTTTTTTTCTCAAGTTACCTTTGTTTTGAACGGTCGAAAACGCAGCCGGGAAAGAACGTGGTTATCCCGCTGGATAGGATCATCCGTTTGGAAAAGGGCAACCAATACAGCTGGATACCTGGTGGTGGGATGATTATCGAAGTCTTCGTCCAAGGACTGGATCGGGTACGTAGGCCTCTCATTGTTCTCTGCGTCATCCATTTCCTTTTAGCATTCTGTTTTTATTTCCATATCTTTTTTTTTTTCTTTCGGGCAATGGATGGGGGTTTGATCGATACTTATTTCTATGCGTGGTTGACGTATTCACGCAACAATCTTTATCCCTTCGTGCGCTGAAACTTCAATGCATACGCACCCACTGACAACGTACAAAGGCCTATACTTTCGGCGCCATCATGAACCGTGACGACGTTTTCAATAGCATCCGCGATGCGGCAGAAGAGCTTGGCTGCGTCTGGCGTGAAGACAAATCCGGATCGTCCTAATCTTCTAAAGACTCCTCTTGCACCAATGATGGCTCAGAAACTTTCTCAATTTTTTCGCCCCCTTTTTTTTTTCTTTCTTTCTTTCCATCTTTTCTGTTTTTCCGCTCTCGTATTTTGTAGCATCCAGCAGCCAAAATGAGCTTTATTTTTTATCCACGTCCCCCGTTTTTTTTTTTTTTCCTTTCTTTTTCATGTTTTTTTTTTTTCCCTTACTTCCTCTTACAATATGTAACACTACATTGTACATGCATGTACGTATACATGGATGTATTCGTTGTACACCAGTGTAAATACAGAAATTGCAAGGATTCGGCGGATGATGGGATGGTGAAACCGCAATGCAACTTCCGTCCCTGGAAAGAGCGGCCGCCTCGCAGCCACCCTCCCTTTCCTCGCGTCCTATTCGTACATACAAAGAGATGACGCCAAACTATTGCAAACTGGATTCAGGTACGTTTTTCAAGTTTCATCTCCTTTGTTCTGATCGTGGAGTTTTGACAGTTAACGCCGTTCGATGTTTCCCTTGTTGTTGACCTGCCATTGTGGCCGGAATCGATGACGCACGGAATAGGAGGAACTTGAAACTTGTACACATTTTTTGCGAACATTTAAATTTCCCTATCTTTTGATTCATCTATTTGCATTGTTTAAAAGTCAACGTTTGTTTGCTCCAATAGGTTGTTGCCCTTCTCACTCCTACGTTTCATCGGCTTAATGCCAACAGACATAACAAATGAAGCGCAGGTGAATGATGCAGTCCGTCTTTAAAAGTTGGCGCTAGGTTTCCATCTGGCTTCTTCACCTACCTGCAAGGTACGCATAACTAGCAAGCTCCTTTACGACATTTGTCATTTAACGCTGCTTTTTTCTGCACTATTTTTTATTCGTGTTTTGTTTTTCTTTTTGCTTGTTTTTCTGTTTAAGAGAACAACACAGTTCTGTTCACGAAGTAAAAAACAAACAAACAAAAGAAACAAGCATGTATTGGGCTGGCCGATTTGCGTTTGTAAAAGGCCATGTGGGCACGTGTGCTACGCCAACTACCTTTCCATGTTAGCTCACTCACAGAAAAGGGAAGGGTATGTATGCTGCGGTATGGGGAAAGTGACGACTGGTATAGAGTTCAGTTGAACGAAGTTTGAACGTCCCATCTCGTGAGTGCATTCGTTTCACTTTGATTCCTCCCCCTTTTTTTTTTTTTTTTTTACGTGAAAGGAAAATTCAAAAATCACATGATTCGAGTTTGGATTCACGAGCGCTCTGCGGCTCGTTGGCTGACCAATGAAAAACAAAAGCGCAACTTTTGAAACATCCAAAAACTCAATTTGCTTGTCTTCTCGTTTTACAGCCTGCCACTAGCCTCCCCCCTAACCGACATCAAGGGATTTCTTTCCCGTTTTAGTAAATTTTTATTTTATTTTTAAAGCTTCAACGTGAGTTTTCGTCACATGGCCAAATCGAAATCACGTTTCAGTTCTCCTGTTGTCGCGCTACTAATTTCTCATTTTGCATCGTTCAAAATTTTGCCTGTCTCAATTTTCAGACGAGGACGTCAACAGGACAAAGGTAAACCACCATGCAAAATGAAACGAAAGCGTCGTGTGCGAAACCATTGAACTGCGGGAGGTCATTGAGTGCGCAATGCCATTACGACATTCAAGGCTCGAATGTTGTAAGTGGATAATTGGCATCCCGTTTACGATCAACGATAAATTTCCAAAAAGGATAGACCGTGTACAGGGCCTTAGTTCTTGACATTTCCAATACGCCCTTTCGAAAAACTTCACAAGAACAAAGGACAGTATTCATGGGGGTAAACAACATGTTTATGCGAACCTTACGCCTCTCCGTTTCTTTTATGCCTTCGAGCACGCGCGCACTCTCGTGTCGGCATTCCTGCACCCGTTAAGTGAACATTCGCCTGTCTCTTTCCCATATCGCTCTCGTTCTTCTTGTCTGCTGCGTCCGCTGGATATTGTTAAGCGCAGGCATCTGCAAACAGATATCCCGTACGGAAGTTGGTGGGCGCTACGTGAGCATCGGCGGATGAACGATCCGCCAGGGGGATGTGAAGAGCTGATGCGCAAGCAAGCGGAATCGTCTGCCAAATGGAATACAGAAATAGAAACAAACCGAGGGGAAAAAAATATATATATAAGGGATATAAAGAAAAGAAGGGATTGGCCTTTAAGGCATTTCTAGATGCGGCAACGGCTTGGGCGGAGGCGATAGAAGCGCCAATTTCTTGTAATGACTTTGGAAGAATCATCAATAAAAGCGTAACTTGACATAGACAAAAAAAAAAAAAAAATCAAAGTAATTTAATGGAAAGAGACAGTCAATTTGATTTGATAGTTTATTATTTACTTTTCTTTCTTTTTTGTCGGCCTATTCTTTTCTTTGCTTATACCAAGGCTGTGTTTATTTTGCGCTGGCAGATGCCGTTAACGACGCACAGGATTCACTGCGGCGCGCAGTGTAGTGCAGTGCGGACCTTTTTCCGCGCAGCTTCTATGCATGTCGGTCTACACAAAAATCGTCACTCACGCGCAGCCCTCCCCTCCCCCTCGTCTATCCAGAGGGAAAAGGGAAGCGAGGCAGACAAGGAAGCGAGCTCGAAAATAAATAAAGAGCAGCGAGAATAGTTTAAAAAGAAAAGAAAAACAAAAAAGTACAAACGGGTAAGCTCGCCTACCGGGCTCGACAGTCGGCCTGGATTGAAGCTACGAGTCATCCACATTTTTATTATATAGACCCTCCCCCCCTCTCGTTCACTCCCGTCGACGCATGTATTCCATTACGTTCTCATACACTTCGGCGTCCTATCCCCATCCACGTTTGAGCTCGGGGTTCATTCAGAAATACTGCTTGACATCACGCCAGTAGCGGTCGCGCTCATCGACGATTCGGTTCGGTTTTGGTTTTGTGGTGCTGAAAAACTGATGTGGTATTTTGTGCAGTTGTGCGCCTTTGTTTTGCTCTTGTAATCGTGACTTCCGGTCTCTCATGTAATTTTTCTTTTCTCCGTTCCACTTTCTCAGTAGTGAAACGAAGTCATTCCGTTGAGATCAAGACGCCTTCGTCACAACGTTCTGCTCAGCAAAAAAAAAAAGGACCAACAAAGAAAAGGCTGGCAGACGACGATACCTGCGTAGCATTCGTGAACAGTAGACGCCACATGTGCAAGGATCTATAAAAATAGATTTTGTACCACCGACTCTTCGTTTTCTTCTGTTGCCGGTTTTCCATTACTCGAAGAGGAAAAATCATTTGGATCGACGCGGTCGACTTTACGTGTCGTGATTCCTCGATGCCTCCGCCATCATAACCAATGTCACCAAATAACCAGGTACCTATTTTTTCCGTATTCCGCCATTTTCTGTGATACGACATTTACTTGGTACATCCGTGCGATTGTTTTGATTGTGCTCCCGCGTTTTTTCCCAACACGAGATAGATTTTTGTTAGGGTTGAGATTTGATGGTGGAACAGTGAGGTTGCTAGGCCAAACTGCAAAAAAGATAAGCTCGCCTTTTTTTTTTTTTTGTAACAGCTCCGCAATTTAAAAATGTTTGTGATTTACTTGGCATTTCCTTTAGCCACTAACCGGCTTTCCCGGTCGATGGACTGACGTCGTGACAACACGAGGACTGAGTTACAGGCTAGGGGGGGGGGGCAATGTTGATAACAGGAAAAAAAAAAAAAAGAAGGGTTGCGATGTATACGAATGAAAAAAGGCGAACATCGAAAGTCAAACCAAAATGCAACTGGACGTCTGCATTGAATACTTAGGCCTCTTGGGTACTGTCGGGTCTCCTAGTAAAGAAGCCGACGACTCTCACTGTAAAACAAACCTGTACAGCTGTGCCATATTGTTCTGTTTACATTTTCCCCCCTCCTTCCTTGACGTGTTGTTATCTTCAAGCGGGGCGGCCGACATTTGGCTGGAGATATTTACATTTCCTGTTCATCCGACAACTCATTCGCGAGGCTCTCCATGTTGACGTTTGGGACAGGGAGGGGTCGAAGGGAATGTGGTAGAAGAAAAGCGTCGAATCGAAATGCAAAGAAGATACTTCCTTCCATCTGGAATCGATATTAGAGTGGGAGAAGCTGGGCAAAGAAAGCGAAGCAAAGCGAAGAAACGAAAACAATACGAGAAAACAATCGGAGAGTACGTATTTCAGTTCAGGCTTGAAAGGAGATCAGCTGATGCTGCACGAGCCGTTCGCGTCCCGAATACGAGTTGGCTCATTTGCTGGTGCTCTCGAAACTTTTGAAAGAAAAAACAAAAGAGAACAGATGAAAAACACTTTTGCCCCCTCTTCTCTGTTTTTCTTTTCACTCTGTTCTGTCGCCTCCGTCTTTTCCGCTTCACCATACAAACATTATTTTAATAGCACGGCCTGTACGCGGGCCTGCGTGGCCGCCTGCCACCATTCAAACGTCAGTCAAAAGAGCTGTTTCTTCCATTTCCGATTTCACAGGTTCTCTCTGGCTCGATGGATCTCATCATGTAGGCTTGAAACAGATTTTTGAAATTGAAGCCCTAGACTCCCACTCGATTTAGCCGTCGTTGCGCTGAATCACTTTTTCCATGGGGCGTATAGTTTTTATTGTCGAAAATGAAAAAAGGAAAAGTGGGCGGCTGTGTCAATCAAAAACGGGTTCAGAGAACAACAGGAAGTTGGGTTTTATCGGAACACGTCCCCAAATGCTTTGAAAGTAAATGGCCAATCATCCAAGTGGTTGTCCATAAAAAGTCGTCAGGATTTTATAGTAGTTATTTGGCCATTTATATTGAAGGTCTATTGCCAGTTAATGTCGTCATTTCGGGATTGAACGGGAAAACCTTGTGCACTAAGCCCACCCCTGAAAAAATTAGGCATTTGCGTCGCGTTTCTCGTTTTGTTTGACCCCTCACGCGGCAAGCTATGTGCAATAGGATGATTACTGATTAAGTTTGTTAAAGAAGATGTCTTCCTCGTACCCGTCTGCACCCGAAAGACAAAAAAAAAAAAAGGATAAGAAAACGCTGTGGCGTGCGCGTTTGCCATACCGGAATTGGTGACTTGATGCAATCGTCATCGCCGCCTTCTTCCCCAAATTCTTTGTCTTTTTTTTTTTTTTTTTCATTCCTTTTTCTTTTTCCCAGTCTCTTTCTGTTCGCCTATTGTAGCCGAACTTCGAGTCGTTCTTGTTGTGCCTTTTCCGCTTTGCGTTTGGTGCCTCTTTTGTATGGAGGTAAGCAACAACGGCCGGAGTCGATTCGGTTTCTACCAGCAATCATTGTCGTAGAATTGAGTATGTACGTACGAGGATCTACCAGAGAAGCAATCAAAACTAGTGAGATGGAAAGCGACTATAGAAGAAATGAATTGTAAGAAATTCAAAGCGGCAGACAGAATGAAATAGAAATTCGATTAGAAAGAAAAGTTTAGACTATACGATTAGAGATCAGCACGGAGCCAATTATGATTTACATCGTGCTGTAACTGCTGGAGCCATTGCGACATAAGGCATTAGGTTTTTCTTTTTCATTTCTAGGTGTTACGTTAACAAAGAGCTTTTATTGCTAATTATTGGACGACTTCCGTTTGCTTTTAATCGTCAGTTTTGGGCGTGCCTGCTTATTGTTCACTTGTCTTTCGATTCTCTTGTTCTTGAGGTCAACGTGCTTGTAGAAAGTGACGTGGTGTGGTCATCCACTTGTTCATTCAGAATAGTTCAAAAGGCTCTAATACTCGTGTTGGTTCCTCAATCTTTTCGTGCATGAATGCGTCCCAGTTTGCTTATGGGTCTATTCGATGAGCAGTGTAATATCGCGAGAGTTCTGGCTTGTGCAGATTTAGAGGCAATGAACATCAACTCTGACATGACCAACTAGTTTGTCGTTTTGTCCAGTCGCACTCGGTTACACACAACTTTGCTGTCACGGATAATAATTCATTCCCTCTGGCCATTTAAAAAAAAAAAAAAAACAAGAATAATTTGCTTGTCGTGACGGTCGCTGCGTTTGACCTTTTCCTAAAGTTTTTTTTCTTAGGCTGATAACATTCAAAATTAAATGCTTCATTCTCGCTTGTCTCTTTAACTTGGGTTCCACGAACTGGTACTGCACTGTAAAACGCTATCCGATTTTTACAGATCGCAAAGCCTCGATAGACTTTGCTCCCATTCTCGCGCAACGAGGTCGTGGCGTGCCCATTATTTAATCGGCCTTTTGCAGTCTCTCTTTCTCTTTTTTTTTTTTTTTTTTCTTGTTCTGACCAAAAGAGCATTCTAGCATATCCTTTCACACGATTCCCTTCGAGCTCTTTTGTTTGCCTTTTTTTTTTTCTCTGAATATCTACTACTCATTCTGCGTTATCCGTCTTTTTTCTTTCGTAGATAGAATAGATCAGTTTTTGCCGTCCGAGCGGACGCACCCAGAAAAATGTCAAGAGTTGATTGCTGCTCTATTCAATCTTCAATGACCTTCTTCCAAGCAATTGGGTGCGGAAAAAGTCATATTGCACCTTAAGACCATCTTGAAGCTGTTCACGCTTATGACCCATTCGATGAGAATTGGCCGGGCTATTAGGGCCAGCTCACCGGAGATCGATATTCTCACGAGAGGCCAGGGACGTAGGGCGTAGAGTTCGCAATTACTTTTGTCCTTTATATGTATTCATGTGGGCCTGTACGTTTTCTCACGCTCCGTATGACATTTTCTTTTTTCTTCTTTTTCTGACCTTCATTCTTCACCTGTTGGCTCGGCAGATGTTCACGCAGGATAACGAATAGGACTTAGGCAAACAGGAGAAAGGGGACAAATAAAATGTTAATAGGAGAAAAAGAAAAAGTTCGTAATTAAATTATTGAGTGATGCCCGTCAGTCGGTTGACCAATCCCGCGTACAATTTTTGCGTGTCGGACGAACTAATGAGTTCGACGAATCTAGTTGCAGGCATCCTGTGAACAGCATACGATACGTCTAGTTACTTCACGACGGAAAGAATTCAAATCGACGTCATAGAATTGGGCTTCTACTCGGACAGCTACCCTTCGTAACTTATGGGCCCTATACTGCGAATTTGATTACAACGATCCGTGAGTCTCCGATGTTGCATCCTTTTCGGTGAAAAACACGAAGATAAGAAATTGGAAAGCGGCTCATGTTGACATCACGTTTGACCCAATACAGGGGTAACAGCTCATTTTACGTCCGTCCCCAGTTGCCTGTGATGCTCTGTTCGTTAGCTCGTCTATCATACGCAATGCTCGTATTATTCGTAACGTGATCGAAATGTAGAAACACTTGCATTGAGGTGCAGTTTTTGAACTGTGCCATCTGAATTTCAAAGATGAAGAGAAATTAAGTTGTTTTCTCCGATGCTCTGAACCTCACATGATTGGGTTTTCTTGCCGCGTTTTGTCTGCAATCCACGTAACGTAACACGTTGCTGGAAAACCTGGACTTTTTTTATTTCCCAATGACACAAGAATGGTTTTAATTCGCTGCCTGTTTGACGTCACTACGTGAGATGTGCCGTATGGTTTCGTGTTACGATCCGTGTGACAAAAATCAATGCCAATTAACCACATGTAATCCAAGCGAAGAAGAGTCTAGAACTGGATCAAGGTCTAGCCACTTTGCGACGCGTGTAATCAAGATTGACGTCCAGAAACGAACACATTGAATAGGCGACAAAAAAAACAAACAAACGAAAAAATAAGTAAATAGACCATCTGAGCGCTAATAGATAGACAAAAAAAGATAGATAGATAGAAAAGAAAAAAAAATCAACGCAGATTGTATTCAGGGGGAAGAACTTTATACCTGACTCAGTCTGATAAGAAATACTCGGCGTTCTAGCCGCTTGGACATCAGTTATCTTCTGACTCGTTATGTTGGAAAGTTCATAGTTTGCACGTTACCAGGCCTCCCGTTTTAAGCCCCAACTAGTCCGAAATTCATTTCCCACCGATTTCCGCTTCTTTTTTTTAACTTTCTTGTGGTGTGCAAGCAGTCCGTGACGATAGTGGTTTATTTTTGTTTTACGGTGAGTGCCTACGGGAGTGCTGTGCGTTCATGATAGCGTATAGTACAGTAAAAAAAATCGCGATCAATAGCTACGTTATAGGGTAGCTAACACGAACAATTCGATTTAAACTTTCAGAGGGGCTGGACATATTGTTCGAATTGTTTTCTAGAGGCAAGCGAAAGGTAACCAAGTCCATTGATCAAACGACATTGAATCAACACGTAGCGCAGTGAGAATTTGAATCCGATAAAAGGGGTTGGTCTTTATCGAAGGAGAAATGGCTTTTTCTTTTTTAACGTGTTATGATAGCTTTGCGCATAGGAAGATAACTATATAGAAGTTTTTTTTTAACATTCAACATCGAGCGGCAGGCACAATAGCGAAAAAATTGGAATTCCTTATATCCGCAGTTTTTACTGAAGTGACTTGAAACCATCCTAAAGATAACAGAGATAAAATTGTGTTTGTGAGATAGCACAGCTTAGGCCAAGCGATTGAGCACGATATTTTTATGGCATTCTGTCACCCCCCCCCCCCAATTCACTTAAATTATAGCAAGCCATTTTTAATGCTTTTTAAAAACTAAATGATTTTGCGTATTTCTGTATCTAAAGAGTTTAAAATTGTTATTTTATTTTTTAATAGAATCATAGAGACAGAGGATGAAGATGATAAGTTCACGGGCGCCGCTGTCAAAGTTGACGGCCGGCCTCTTCTGCATCAGCTTCCTCGTTTACCTAGTCATCATTAACAGTCTGGAAGGCGGCCAGTTTGGTCGCGTCGCCGATCCAGCTTCGTTCAGCTCGCGCATGTTAATGAATCATCCAGCGAGCGGCTCTGGCGATGGCAGTAACTTGCACGAAACCATCTCAAACTCGGGCGTCATCACCGCCATCGACAATATGGTCAACCAGATCGGCGCGGCGGGATCAGAGCTGACGGAGACGCGCGTCAAAGACATCAGCAATGAAATAGCCAAACAAATTGCTGATTACGTCGTTCAAAGGCTCGGCAAAACGGCCCCCAACAGCAACCCATGCTTCGCCTGTTGGAAACATGGCAATGCCACCGGTATGTTACACGAATCTAACGGATGGAAAACAAAAATTATATCAAATCTTATTCATTGTTTTGTGTCTTCCAGACTTACCCGTCATCTACCTAGTGACGCCGACTTACAGGAGGCCCGAACAAATTCCCGATTTGACACGACTGGCTCAGACACTACTGAACGTGCCGGCCGTCCACTGGATTGTGGTCGAAGACAGCAGTTCCCTGTCACCGGTCATAGCTTCTCTTCTGAAGCGTTATGGAATACCACACACACATCTCAAAGGTAGGACTCACTTCAAATATATTCGAAAGGGACTTTAACAGCCTCGTGAAAGTCAATTGGGAAATTGCGTGTAAAAGATAAAGATGTCCACTATCGAAACTGTTTTTTTTTTTCATCGATAATTCTGTTAAATGGACGCAACAGGGACACTGTGTGTGAGGGCGTTTTAAGGTTATTCGATCCTCCGCTTGCCCTTTAACAAGCGAAAAAGGAGGCTCCATGCGAGTGTACATGGAAAGGCATACGCGTTGCCACATCTTTAGCAAACATTTCGGTGCTGGCCGTACACGCTTATCCGCTAAGATTATCAAAATTGATATGGAAAATATTGGGCGTGACGCACGTGGCAAACAAGCGCAAACATCATCTTTGCTGGTCTACCGTGTCCTACCAATGCTTCTCATTTTGCTATTGCAGCTCAAATGCCTGAAAAGTATAAAAAATCCAAGCTCAAGCCTCGTGGAGTGGCTAATCGGAATGCGGCGCTCGACTGGGTGCGCAGCAATTGCAAAACGGGCGTCGTCTACTTTGGCGACGATGATAATACTTACGACATCCGGCTTTTCGAAGAGGTACGAACCCCTTCAATATTACCGGCACGTCGTAGTTGTTGAATTAGCCATAGCCCTTTTGTTTTGTTTTTCGAGGGAATCATATCCCATCGCAAGTTGGCCAAAAAAGGAAATGATGAATCTTCTCTAATATTTCGGTCTTGAAATTCCGTTGTCCGTCCTATTTCCCGCAATTGTGCGGTTCACAGATGCGATATACTAAGAAGGTGTCGATGTGGCCGGTGGGACTAGTAACCAAAGTTGGTCTGAGTTCACCCGTCCTGAACAGCCAAGGCGTCGTCGTCGACTTCTACGACGGCTGGATCGCCAATCGAAAGTTTCCCGTAGACATGGCTGGCTTCGCCGTCAGCGTTCAGCTCGTCCTCGAGGTATACCAATGACTCCTCTAGCCATCTCGACGCTAATAAGCTAATGGCTATACCTCACGCGTATTGACCACTTATTCAATCTATTTTTTATTATTTTTTTTCGGGGTGGAATGGATAGAAATCCGATGCGTATATGCCTTACGTTCCCGGTCACGAAGAGGATGGCTTCTTGAAGAAACTCGATATCTCACCGGCGGATATCGAACCGAAAGCCAATCGGTGCACTCAAGTGCGTATACGCTTAATTAATTTGAAAGAGCACCTTCCAATTTTTGTTTGGCTGATTAATTACAATGATGAAATTCGTGTGGCGCGCGGGTGTGAAAACACGACAGATTTTCGTTTGGCACACGCAGACCAAATCCAATACGCCAGCCAACAGGACAACAGCGACGGGGAAACGGTACAAGGGAACGAATATCGACACGCTTCAGGAATGGATCGTCTAACACTTGGCGTTCCAGTGTCGGCGCACAGCTAAACGGCCGCTCGCGTGTTTGTTACAAAGTTACGAGAAATAATTTATAAAAGATGATCAAAATTCGGAACATCATGACGAAGAGAAAATGAAGGTTATGAGTGAGAAAAATGTTGTGCGTGATATGCGGTTTGCAGACTCTTTCTGAATCGCAACGGCGGACCTCTCCCTTCCCACTCCTTTGCCCTATCAAATCCGCAGAAGCAGCAAGCCATTCGTCTTCCTACTGCTCTCTCATTCTCTCTTTATCGATTCGTATGTACGTTGTCGGCTCTCATTCACTTAGCCGCAATTTTTCTCGATCCGCAGTTTTTCTTTTTCTCTCTCTCTCTCTCCATACATCCAACCATATCTCATTTCTAGAACTTTATCCGCTTGAGTTTCAATTTTTCTACTTTTTTTTTTCAAAAAAAAAAAACATTAATTCATCCTCTGGTTCCTTATTGAATAGCCTTTATATCATGTCTTTTTGCATCTACTTACGTAGTTCTCCGCCCTATCCCCACATTTTTTTTCCCAATAGATTCCTCTTGTCCCGTGCTGACGCAGTACATTTCACTCGTCTCTTTTGATACATGTCGGGATATAAAAAAAAAAAAAAAGTCTCTCGTTCGTCCCTCTTATTCAGTGTGCCTATACATGTACATATTTCCCTACATGCAGTTATGACAATTTTGAGCTTCTTCCTTTTTTTTTTTTATATTATATGACAGTATCTACCTATAGTCTTATGTTAATGCATGATACTGAAATGTATACAAAACTGGAACTCTGAAATGGACAATTTAAAACATGCGCTAATGTCAACTAATTTATCCTGTTAGACAGAAAGTCAGTTTTAGAACCGCCGACCTCCGCTGAGGACAAGAAAAAAAATGTTGTCGATGTTCTGAAAATATGAAATGGGAGGAAACAAAATTCTGAGCAACTTCGTTCGTCTTTTGTAGTTTTACATTTTCGTCTTGGTTTGCCGTCTCGGACGCTTTTTCATGATCGACAAAGGTTTTGGGTCCCATTTGTTTGACGGATCTTGACATTTCGTTTCATTTCCATTTTTAAATCATTTTATTTCTCAGTTTTTTTTTTTTTTTTGTTCTCGTACAACAGCCCAACTGAATCTGACATTTGTATAGCGCGTGCAAGAGCGGTAGTGGCACGCCGTGCATGATTCGCTTAGTTCTCAGTATTGATTTTGTTCCTCGTTGCAAAGCGTCTCTATCTTTGTTGTGTCGTGCCGAGTTCCGGCCATGACGGCGGCAGTAGCAGCAAGAGTCTACCACCAAAAGAGTCGTACAATACCAATAAAATAGAGGAAGAAAAAAGAAAACACACCCTTATCGCACATAATACGAACGTCGTTGCCTTGGATCTCCACATCTCATAATAGGACACTACACGCGCTGCTGTATATAGTATTCGCCGCTACGGACGCAACAGTTACTGCGGCGTTAATATTGCCAGCGAAACTTCCCCTCGTACCCTCAATGCATGCTTGGCTTGTACGCTATTCACCTTTCAGTGCTATAAAAAGAAAAGCAAAACTCTAAAAGGGTAGTCACATGGACAATTGAGGCAGAAGGGAAAAGCGAGATAAGTGGTGAATGGCAAGGGTGTGCCTGCACGCGGAGAATGGATCCGACTTTGCTGGCCTCACATTTTGTGCTGCCCGATTCAGCTGGCGTGAACAATACGACCAGTATCCGTTGGCAATTGGTGTGCCATAGTCAGCACATCCTCGTAGCATGTTGTCGCCTTCTTCGTCTGCTATTCCGCCCTCTATTCCTTTCTCTATTTATCTTTTGCCTCCTGTGCCTTTCCTGGAACGTCCCGCCGTTTGTTTTTCTCCGCCGACAGGCACCAACAAGAGAGGCAAAACGAATACAAAGAGTTATTCAATGCGTCTTCCATACTGCAAATTC
This sequence comes from Daphnia carinata, assembly GCF_022539665.2. Taxonomy (NCBI): domain Eukaryota; kingdom Metazoa; phylum Arthropoda; class Branchiopoda; order Diplostraca; family Daphniidae; genus Daphnia; species Daphnia carinata. The sequence goes on from NC_081337.1 coordinate 9,164,418, forward strand.
CATTTCCCTTTTTTTTTTTTCCTATTTTGCGCAAGTCCTTATATCGCGCGTTGTGCTAGTCCATCTGCAGTTAAACAAAGTGAGCGTCGCGAACGGTGAAAACTGTTTGGAATAAGAGAGAGAGGGAATCGATGTAGGTGTATGTGTACTGCAATAGATTTCCTTTCTAAAACGATGCGAGGTCGTGCTGCAAACCTAGAATCCTAAATCTAGAGTGTAACGTACTGAAGGTTATGTCTCGTTACTATTCAAAGAATTCGTTTGTTTTGCTGTTGCTAATTGTCTTGTTTCTATCCAATTGCTTACATTTCCTGTTGTTTTAACTAATTTTCGAAAAATTTGAATTTCTAACGCCGAGTAGAGTGGGTTAATTGAAACATTGCAATCGCGACCGATGACTCACTAGGTACCTTTCAGACGACTAGGCTGTATGCGGGATAGCAAGAGACGAAAGCGAAAATGCGAGTAGGATTGAATCAGGAGCCGGTTTGCTTGCTTTTGCATTTTACATTTATGAATCGGTTGTCAGCCAGGGACCCTAGCTGCGATAGTAAGAGCTTTTGAAAGGGAGATGAAGGCCAGAAAAGAGAAACACTATGCCGTCAGCTTAGTAATAGTTGCATATCGGGCAACGCTCGTTGTTTCTTTTATCTATTTATGTTTGTTTTTTCCACTGCTTTGCATCTGGGCCAACGGTCATTCCCCTGCGTCAGGTTATCGCTGCCAGCGGTTACTAGAATCGTCACAACGAACAAATCTTTCTTTGTTTCCCGATGTTTAAACGCTTTGAAACGCCATTCGCACATTTTGGCAGACCTGGATCATCAGTCGAGCGTTTCTCTCCTGTATCATTTGGTACAGCTTGATTGCCTCGTTTCATTCAAATGCTTGACTGGTCGGGATTCGGAAGACATGGCTTAGTGATAGCTCGTGATGCCGACAGACTATACCGTCGGATCCCTACTTTCCCCGCACAACCATCTTCGATGAATATAATGGCCTTGTCAATCCAAGAGTCACTCCGTTTTGATCCGTTGCCAACAGATTCATCCGGGCATTTACATCAAAAGTTTTCCTCGCGAAATGTGTGCCACCAACTACCCGACGCGCTCTTTTCCCAAGCTATATACATGCGCTTCTTGGTTTTCATCGATCAGTTTCTAAAATAGTGAGTATGCCCTCTTGAAATGGCTCGTTGTCGTAATGCTGGCGTGTAATAACGCGGTCTCGCATTTTAGCCTTTAAACACCGTACACCCAAGAGCGTCAGTTTAAGCGGTTAATCGATCATGATCGTGTTTGAACCAAAAGTCGACAGAGCACGAAAATATAGACTAGGCCACGTACATACTGTACTTTCCTTTTTTTTTTATGTAATGTTTAACGAACAAGAGCGGGCTGACCTTCAACGAAGTTTACTTTTAAATCTGACACCAAGACGCTCATTTAAAACAGCGAATCACACCAAAACTATGTAGTTACCGAAAGAAAGAGAGAAAAAAAGCAGCTAAAATGGAAAGGCAAAACTGGATTTTTTAGCACGAAATATTTTATTTCTCATGGGTTTCTGTGTAATTGGAATTGATCGTCAGGTGATGGAACCACGCCCGGCGGGGCACGTTACCGTAACTCGGTCACAAATCCTAGGTAATATGTGCTGCAATGTAAGCAATCCTATTTGACCAATGTTGCCATGCAAAAAAAAAAAAATAGAAAAAGAAATTTGAATAAAAAAAAAAAAAGGAAATAATAATTACGAAATTTGACATACAGAAATTAATGCTGCGTCAAACTGCACAGAATTAAGAGGCATATCAGACGTTGTTCTGTTCCCGCTCCATTATTGACAAGTGCTACCGATCAATACACTTCTCGGTAGCAAGTGTGCCTTATGAGCTAATCTGAAGAAGCCCTTTTTTTCCTCAGCTAGCGACAGGGCCATTGAAGATAGGGACGGTTCAATCAACTCGTCACTTCCTTCCTTTGAGAGGGAAACAGAGGAGTGCGCTTAGCCTCCATGGCCGTTTCATTCGTACAGTCATAGCCATTATCCATTTTTTACGATCACGAACCAAATAATAGCCGAAAAGAAATTGGGAGAGGAACGACGAAAGATTATTAAGGGAAAGAAGAAGGACGAGGTAAAAAATAATCGCTGTCAGATATTATAAAGAGGCTGTAACTGCAATAGATCTTCGCTTTGCTCTTCATCTTTTTGGTCTCCCCGTTCATGGCTTTCCTTCCCATAACGGCCTTAACGCTTTGTACGTAAAAGTTTTTTTCTTCCAGCAATTCTGGGGGTAAAAAAAAGTAGATGACGAGGGAAACAAAAACGCGATTGAACTGCCGAATGATAAAGGCAGAGAAATGAGACCACCCGGATCAGAAGGACGTTGTCTCTAAGCTTTATTTCGGGATACGCGAGGCTTCGTTTCTAAGGGCCAGCTTTACAAGAGATAATATTTTTAGTGATCGACAATGTCGTCGTTGGATTCCAGCTTTCAGGTAAGCGAAATATTTTATCGACTTCCACGTATTTTGCCTCTGGAGTTTGGTTTCCTAAACCTTGGGAGACACAAGAACGCCAACGCGCGTTCCTAGGATTGCACACGACCTTTAAAAAAGTAAATGGAAATTGTACAAAACATATTTTTTTGTTCGTTAATATGGAAGTCTAAAACAAACATCGGAATCTTGAAACAAAGGATCGCATCCTTTGTTTCAAGTTGTATTGTAACGTTCTCCAAACTTCATGGCATGTTGTCACTAACATACCGCAAACTTCCATATTGTTAGTTATGGTTACTCAGTCGAATGTGTCTTTTTACTTTGGTTTTAATTTCAAGGGCTTAGCTTGTATATTAAAGTGTAATGGTGCCCATAAAGTCGTTTAGAATTCATAAAATAGTATTTCGGTGGACTCATTACACAGTTCGGTGATCTGGACGTTACGATTCGGTGACGGCCAACTATATACGTTCCCTTAGTGGGTGTTTTTCCTATGTCCACTTCTCTGAGCACTTTGAAATCTGGCACAGTTAGAGCTTGAGCAAACATGGGAATTTCTCAACGTTTATTGTACATCAAGCATACAGTCCAGTTCTCCAACGAAAAAACTTGTGATGACTAATTACGAGACTCTCCCAAATCTAATCAAATCGGCATCCATTGTTGACGCACAATTTAATTGTTTGTGTCGTTCGCGAATTGTTCAGAAGTTGCCAGATTCTGCAAGACCATGAAATTCATTTACAATTTTTCTTGCATGAAAATTTGTAGGCAAATAAGTTGCAACGCTGTGAGGTAAACAAAAATCAGCCTCTGGCAATTTTAACTGTTTTGCAAATGTCTGCACTTCTTCACAATTAGGGAGCCTCGTTGCTTATCAGTGGGAATTTCCCACCTTCTTCCTTTCAAGACAACATCGTCGTGGGATAGTGAAAAAAAAAATGTGAGTTGAAAGTGGTGTTTTTCTTGGCAAATAATGAATGTCTTGTCATTGTTGTGTACAGCAAGAGGTGTTACGAATGGACTGTTATTACGATTTTGATTTATGTTTGTTGTAGGTGAGGGATCGAGAAATCGGCCCAGTATCGATGTTTTTGCACTTGTGGCGATTCCATGACGTGCATGTTTCACTGTTACGTCATATTGTTGCTTCGACCTTCGAGCAAGAATTTAAAGTGACCACTGTTACAGGTAAGAACCCGCTGCTTTATACGTTGTCACCCACACGCTTTTCGTTGTCAAGGAGCTAAGCTGAGCTTTCCAACATTTGTGACACATTTACTGTGAGAAAATCCTTGCTGCAGCTATTTATGGCTGCTTTAGTGATGTTATTTATTACCACATTCATGGCACTCACTTGATCGAATTTACCTAGAACAATACTGTGCAACTTCCCTGCTTTGTTTCTGGGACCTGTTAACAGCCAGTTGTAGTCCATAAAACGTGATTGCACGATCTGTTCTCAGAATTTGGTACATAAGTAAGCCTTTGTTTCAAACAATCGACCTTAATCGTAAATCAATCGAGGTTACAACGATTTTCTATTTCATCTCGATTTCCTGCTTTGATTGTCAAGAAAAGAAATTAATTGAAAGCCTTTGAAATTTCTTGTCTAATATGGCTTTCCGGTGAAGGAACGAGAGCATTTCATCGTTGGGCCAATGCTCCATCGTGGAAAAAGCAGGCCACAATATTTGTATTTAGATTTCGATATAAAGGAAAACTTTCCCCGCTTGTCGCCACTTGAAAAAAGAAAAAAGAGGCAAGGATCTTGTTTTTCTTGTAAGGCTTGACGCAAGGCAGGTTTGCAAAAATGTCTACAAAACAATGAAGAAATGTGGCGTGGGCAACTGTGTAGTGTTGTTGTAAACGTGGTATTCTCTTGCCGATATTGGGGTGGCGTTGGAGTTTGCTTTCAAACTGCGGTTGCATGGAAAAGAATAATTTTGGTTTTCAATATTCGTTGTTTGAGAGCAATGACTGGCAACTATTGGCACTTCTCTAATTAAACTTGGTCATAATGGACTATCTAACCATTATTCGAGCGATTATTTGGCGAGACTGTGACGCCCATTAGCTAACGTTTTTCCATGCAGCTAAATTGTGGTTAAAACGAAAAAAAAGAATTGAATGAAGAAATTGACCAACGCTTTCCATTTTCAACCCTTTTTTCTCTTTTATGTTGATGATACTCGCAAATCTAAACGTTCTTTTAATAGATTGCCCTTTTCAATTGGGAACGTATGGATTTCCAGCATCTAGAAACTTGTTTGTAATTACTTCGTTTCGATAACAGTAGACCAACAAATCTCTACGCGTAATCCTTATCTGTTAAGCTTAAGTTTAATCAGGTTCGGGCCCAACCTTGTAACGAATTACATGGCAATTGCAATACATTCTATTAGGGAACGGCATTTCCTTTAGCTGTATATCTAAATACTGACAAAAAAAAAATCAATGTCTTTAAGATATGTAACGTTCGACCTACACCGCTTATCGTGATTTACTTTCTTTTTTTTCTTTTTTTCACGGAGAAAATTCTAAAAGAACCAGTGTTTCAGTCATTGTTGTTTATGCCCAAACTGAATCGGAGAATGTCCCTAATTCTACGCCCCTCATGTAACCTGTGCTCCTTGAAACTACGTTACCCCGCCTTTGATCTGATTTTTTTTTTTTCCCTCAGCTCTACCTTTGGTTGGGAAATTACTATGTGGATGGAATTCCGACAGTTATTAGGCGCAGGGAGATGTAATTTCGCAGAATGAAATTGGTTCATCCGGTCTGAGCGTGGGAATGCCCCTCGTGTAAATTTTATTTATTCTTTTTATGAGAATGTACGCAAACAGTTCAAAAGACCAATTTTTATGTAGGTTAATGTAACGGTAAAAATCCATGTGAAGGCACGCTTTATTTTTTATGAAAGGCATTTCTTTTTATTAACATTCCTTATTATTATGTCTTAGTAACCAGAGCAACCGCACGTGGAGCTTAATAAGGAGTTTGTTGGTTTTCAGAGAGTCTTCTCTGGAAATAAAGTTTGTGACCTTCGATAGCGAGACACACCCATCCCTTGAATAATTCGGTAACGAAGTAGCCATTGTCGTTTTTTAAGTTATCGCACCACTCCGTCTACATCTGATCGTTGATTGTTTTTGTTGTTAACAAACGCTTTCGTTTTTTTTTTTTGAGACATTCTTTTTGTTTTACATGCCTTGATTTAAAAAAAAAGGGAGATTCGACATCATGTATGACCTTATTTTTATGTCCGTGAAGTCCTCTTCCGTGTCTAACTTCTTACCTCTCATTCAGTTCATAACTTGTTTGCATAGATGCTCGCGGCTAGGGCGTATAATCAGCGCTCAGCAGCAACTAATAAGGAATGCGCGTGATTCTTTGGACATCTATTTCTTCAAAAAAAACGAGAACGCTTATTTTCTTGGTTGTTTTCACGTGCGTGTTAACAGTTGAGAAGGTTGTTCATATATCACTTGATCCCGAGGCGAAGGCGAGTCGTCATTCTGTGATTGCTTTTCCGTCGTTCTCTGCCCCATCACTTCCATGTTCGCTCTCTTGCTTCTCTGCTTCATGCATCTCGGTCTCTTATTGCGACGGTGCAGTTTTTGCAGATGGTCACGACCGTTTCGACTGTGTGATTAGGGATCTCACGATAGTAGAAAGATCGGCCTTGGCGTTTTGAATTGTATGGCCTTGGCAGCGTGAAGGGAGGTAACAGAGATGCCCTTTTTTTTCGTTACACCGCAACAGACAAAAGAATAGTAAAACAAAAAACCTTGGGTAAAGCAAATGCCGAACTTTCCATACCGAGGAGGTCTTCGTCCCAGCAACCCAAAGGCGTTAGCCTAGTCCACTTTCACTACACAGGATAGAGCTGCCAGATCTCCGCTGCGTCTCGGTCATTTGATTGTTTGTCATTCCGCGGGCTTCGTCACGAACAGTCGCGCCCATTGAAAGTGAAATAGGTGCTCTGTGTGTTTTACTGCCTTGCCGACTAACCGGATTATTTCTATTCATCCACCATTATGAAACTAACCGCCATCCTAATCGTTGTTTCGTCATTTGTGATTGTTTTGGCCCAATCTGACCGGCAAAGGACTAGAGCTGTTTCCAGAGGTGAGATCACATTTAATGGCAATGCTAATTTCGGCGAGACATCTAGAATTAGATCTAGAGGAGGCGCCGAGGTTAGAAGTAGTAGAAGGGTTGATGCTAAACCCAATAGCGAAGCTAAGCCGAGATTTATCTCTAAATCTAGAGACACTAGAATCGAACCCAAACCTAATGTCCAAGCTAAACCTAACTCAGAAGCTAAACCAAGATTCGTAGCTAAACCTAGAGAAACTAGGGTGGAAGCTAAACCTATTAGAGTCGAACCTAAACCTAATATCGAGTCCAAACCAAGATTCACTGTTAAACCTAAAGCCGAAGACAGACCGAAGCCAACCTTCGAAGTGAAACCTAAAGTCGAAGAAAGGTTTACTGACAAGGAAACCTTTATTGAAGAAGATATTCCTAAAGCTAAAGAAAATCCTAGCCTCGAAACCGAAGGTAAACCATCGATCGATGTCGATGACAACACTGTGACAGGTAAGTTGCTTTTTTTGCCAATTTTTTGAAGGTAAGTTAGAAACTTTTAAAACTTACTTTCATGTTTCTATTTTTCGCAGGTAACCCGATGACTGAAATCAGAAGTAACGGTATGACAGGTTAGTTTTCTTTGCCAAAATGCTTTTTTCAAATTAATTTCAACTAACATATTATGTTTCCTCTTTTATGTTCCTCGATGCGCCAACATTAAGCTTCACCGTTCGCTGATGTAAATGGCAACACAGTGGAAGGTTAGTTTATTTTTAAACGTTTAGCTAACCTCGATACGATTTTATATCACGATTTTTTTACTCCACCAGCCAATGCCACCAATTGCCAACAAAATGATCTGCTCAACCGGCTGCTACTTCGAGTGTTGTTATCTTCTATGACTACAACAACCCAGAATCCTTTGATGGAGAATATTAATCGTCTTTTCAACATAAATCCGACTACTACAAGTCCGACAACGGTGATTACTTCCACTGCCGTATCCACGGTTACGCAGCTCTTCTCTACCATTGTCAATGTACGAAATATCCCCCCTCTCCACCTCCAAAACATAAGCTTTTTTATTTTTCGAATGGATTAATCCTTATTGCTTCATGAACTGTAATAGGTGATGTTTAGGAACAGGAAACTTCCAACCACCATTTACTCCAGTTCAACCTTAGTTGTGACGGAGATCCAAACAGTGACATCAACCCTGTCGTCGCAGAATCCTTCCGCCTTATTCCGTTTCAAAAGAGATAGCGAAGTTACTGAGGAAAATCAACTCCAGTCTTCACTTCTTGAATCTAACTCAATCTCCAAGTTGAATATCGAACCCACTCAGCCATTGCCATCTGCTGACGTCGTATACTCGCGTGATGATATGGAACCGGCCATTGACATTGGTACGTATAATCTTCTACTACGGAATAGCACACGAATATTCATGGGATTTTTGAATAGATCGCCTAATGACTGCGCTTAATCACCCCGAAATCCGCGATGCCTGGAATCGGTTTTTGCAAGTGCTGTCTAGATTTCTGGAATGAAGCGCATCCACAATAGTGGAACATTTCCACGCAAACAAACACTATATAAAAGACAAAAAAAAAAAAAAAAAAAGAAATCAGAAAAAAGACGTTGAAAATCAAAATAGAGATGATAAAAATTATTGCTAAAGCGATGGAAAATAGTATGTAGAATGTTTCTATGTCGCCTGTAATCATGGACGTAATATTGTCGACGTAATCCTGTTGTCCACCCAGCACAAGCGACATTTGTGAGGAAACTCTTTTGTTGTACATAACTTTCATTCATCCTGACCTTTTGCTCCTTTCCTAATTATGTTGGTGGAGGTCCACCTTCTAGGTCAGCAGAGCATTTTGGTGGCCCTTCTCCAAATTCAAATCAGGGGGGCGGGGCCAAGTACTTTCATTGTTATGTTATCCTTTTTTCAGTCTCTCCGAATCATTGATAAAACTAATTTTTTTTGCACTTCAAACAACAACAACTCAATTGAAAGCCCACCATTCTACAAATGATGCTGGTGGACGTCAAATAGCAGTAAATAAATTCACAAGGGAAAGTTCCCTAAGCACTAAGACTCCAATGTTTCATGTAAACATTTAAATGTTTTGAAAAAAGTTTTTTTTTGGTATTGTCTTTCGGCATTCACATCTCAGTTTTAGTGGCAACCTCTGACTGCTGAAAATAACAGGAACAGTGGCAGAGTAGAAACACTTGGATAAAAAACTTCAAACTATCCAAATCAGCGTTCAATTTTAGTTATACTATGTAATTTTTGTTGAATTTCAAAGAATGTTGTTTTTGGCCGATTTGGACAAAAATGGGAAGGCTATACCCTTCTCACTTTTTTAGTTTTGGCCAAAATTGATGTAAAATACATAATTCCATGCAAAATTGTACGAAAATCATATACAGTATATCAAGTTTTTTTTTCATAGGGCGTAAAGTTTTGAATAAATCGTAAAAAACAACTAACCTATGGCAATCCGTTTTACCCCCCCCCCCCCCCCAAAAAAAAAAAAAAAATATCGGTTTTTTTTTCTATTTCACTGCTATCGCCATCTACCGGTGGGTAGCAGTAAAACAGAAAGTAAGGCCGATATTTTTTTGGGGGGGAGGGGAGGGTAATACGGGTTGCCATAGATTGCATCAAACTTACCCATTTGGCAACCCAGGTGTGGATATGTTTTTCTTTGATAATTATTTTATTTTGCTACTATGCTTGGTAAACTGCAATCATGCCCAATATTTTTGCCTTTGCATTTTAGGTCTACTCTTAGGTGATGTATACCTGATCCTGTGTTTTAAAGTGATCTGCTTTCACAGCTGCATTTCTGTGTTCTTTTCTGTTGGTCTATGGTTCTGAATTGAGGCAAGTATATCTATTATGCTATGTTACTAAGTACTATAGGGAAGGGAATAACTGAAGTTGATTGAGATCTATTCTGATTCTCCTGATATCTATCTCAACAGGTTTTTATTTGCTTTTCAACATCCATTTCATAGTGGGATGTGTGGCTTTGATTAATATTGCCATAAAGACTGCCGAAAATGGGTGTGGTACGGAAACCCAGAAATGGCATGAGTTCAACATCAAACATGGATTAGGTACTTCTCGGTTTTTTGTCTATCGAAAAAGTATTTTTAATGCTATTATTTTGCATTCACAGAATTTTAGCGGGGTATCAAGTCAAGTCTGGAAGTGTTACAGGATGGAAGAGTGAGCCTACAGTTGAAAAAACACAGAGTGCATTACCATTAAGGTATGAGGTACAGTAATAGAGTATGCACATTGTCTAATGAGAAGTACCATCTTGTGTAAATGAATCTTGTGTAACAGCAATCCTTTATAGTTCTGTCACAGCTAGAAGCCTCAAATAATTCTGCTTCTCTTGCTAAAGAACAACTTGTCCTTTACGTTCAGAGTGTTGGTGAAGCTGGGTACTTAAATGGCCCTAAAGATGTTTAACTTCGCTGGCGTTGCAGCGGTGAACATCATATATGGACTCCTTAGGTATGAAAGGAATTTTCTTGAAAAATTTTTGAATTTATGACGAAGCATTTCTCCTCCTTTTTGCCAACTATGTCTAATCAACAAAAAAAAAATTTATCCAATAGGAAAGGATTTTCAGCATACTGGGAACACAACTATCAACAATGCAACATTCTACGGGTGCTAATTTTATCATTCAAGAGCCTTATACAATGATTTTCATCTGCAATTTGTATGTCCTATCCCAAGCTTCTTCCAGAAGTTGAATCTATAAGTCATGTAAGTCACATGAGCAACTATTGAGATGCTTAATGGTGTTGTTTTTCTTTTCCCAATATAGGTTCATAGTAACATTGGATCTGAAAAGATTCTTGGTTGGGGCAAGACACTGAATAAATTGTAATGATTGGATGGATGACGTGACATTTCTATACTTCATTCGGATTCCCGAGACGGTATTTTATATTTAAAAAATTGAAGTGCATATCTGGGCTCCCTTCCTTTCCGTAGCCCCGTTTCCCCTTGACTTGTAATAAGCCCGTAGGGGGTCATGCCCCTACTGTACGGTATATATAAAAATAACATATACCGAGGTTTGGAGGGCTCTGGCCGGAAAGGGGACGTGGGGTGCTGCTTAGTCCGATGATGTGTTCACGGAGGGCTCTGTGGCTACCCACAAATCCGAACTAAAGGTTAATCGCTCCTGTAAAAATGTTCCAAATCTTCAGCTCTTCTTCCGGCTTCTCTTAGCCAATCACCGGGTAATCTCCCCGGTGGGTCAACAAGGCAGTGTCCCCCCCTGCCTGGGTTGACGGCAACTTTTGAAAGGGCTATTGTGCCCTTTTAAAGTTGCAAAAATAATTGTAACGTGCAGAGAATTGTCAATAAAATTTTTTTTTTTTAATTTTTTTCCAAAAATTCGTTTCTTTCATTGTCTGTGTTCGCTGTGGTCATTCATTACACTTATCAACTTTTTTTTTATTTGGCTTGCTCATTTCATATTTATTATTTTTGCCACCGTGAGGTTAGCATTATATCCATAGGTTTATTGTTTATTTGTAAGTATTCAATTATTTTCCATTACACTCTTTGAATTCTTCAACTTAGATTCAAGGAACACCGTGTAATACCTGGATTTTTTTTTGACGTAATTTTGAATTTGTATTTTATTTAACTCGCATGGGAACCGATCCCCAGACATTCAGCGTGCAACGCCGATGCTCTAACATTGAGCCACGAGATATATCTAAATATTTTATTATCGCATATCATATGTTATCGTCTAGGATGTTTATGCAGTCTTTCACAACTATATGTTTATCTTTCTATTGCTTTCATAAGGTTCATAGCTCTGTCGTAGAGCCTTGAGCTGCGATACCTGTTACACTGGGTTCAAACCTCAGTAAATGTATAAATGAAGTAGAATAAATGTAGAAGAGTATATTGCAGAATTGCATTTCAGTTTTATTCTCAGTGTAAATGCAAGTCCACAAGTGACTAGAAAAAAGCCAACTTGACATCATATGATTCATGGCTCATTGGTAGAGCATCGGCGCGGTATGCCGAACATCCAGGGTTCGATCCCTGGATAATAATAGAATGATTACAGATAAACGATAAACCAATGGAAACAATGCTTACCATCAAAGGTTGCATAAATAATACAGGTGAATTGAGCAAGCTAAATAAAAAAAAAGTTGATAAGTGTAATGAATGACCACAGCGAACACAGGCAATGAAAGAAACAAATTTTGGAAAAAAATTAAAAAAAAAAATTTTTATTGACAATTCTCTGCACGTTACAATTATTTTTGCAACTTTAAAAAGGCACAATAGCCCTTTCAAAAGTTGCCGTCAACCCAGGCAGGGGGAGACACTGCCTTGTTGACCCACCGGGGAGATTACCCGGTGATTGGCTAAGAGAAGCCGGAAGAAGAGCTGAAGATTTGGAACATTTTTACAGGAGCGATTAACCTTTAGTTCGGATTTGTGGGTAGCCACAGAGCCCTCCGTGAACACATCATCGGACTAAGCAGCACCCCACGTCCCCTTTCCGGCCAGAGCCCTCCAAACCTCGGTATATGTTGTTTTTATATATACCGTACAGTAGGGGCATGACCCCCTACGGGCTTATTACGAGTCAAGGGGAAACGGGGCTACGGAAAGGAAGGGAGCCCAGATATGCACTTCAATTTTTAAATAATTAATACCATAATACGCAGGAATACACAGGCGACCGATGGAGGAAATTCAATTCCGTACTTCAAATTATTATAACTTTTCGTCATCACATCCACACCAGAAACCTTCGCAGGTTCATTATTGCTATTAATCTAAATTAAGAAAATAAAACATAGATAAGCATAAAACATTCTTATTGATATAGCTTACATGGTACATAAATTCATCATCTACCACATTCCTGTATATTCCTGGCAGGAGCTTCTAAAAGGCCATGCCGTTCCTTCTAAAAGACCATGCAGTTGCAAATGATCCCCATAGCCAAAACTTGAATACGAAAGTTTGGAAGAACCCTTCGTGTTGGCCACAGAGATCTTCCATGGGCTTTCCGATTGGACGTTCCATGCACCATAAAAAAAACAGAAAGGTTAGGAATTTGGTTGTTTTAATCCCTATACGTTAAGGTAAACAATGTACCTGGTCTCAGCAGTCTCAGCAGTCTTGACAGCAATTTCCATCATAACCTCATATTATCTCATTTTATGGAAAAAGAATTTGGTTGGCATAGTTCAGAATAAAAATTGTTGCATTCAAATCTTCTGACAGTTGGGATTTAGGAATGTCACCTTAGGGAGTGCAAACCGCGATTTTCAAAACCATTAAATGCTTGTTAGCCATTGAAAGATTGCTGGCTGACGAAGGCATTCATTTTGGGACATGACTAATGAGCTGCTCATGGATACAGCTCTTTTTTTTTTTGGTCCTCTCCAGGATGACGTGAATTCCAGCACGTTCTACATGCATATCAGCACTTAGCGATACATCAATTAAAACAATTAAAATAGTACCACCTTTTAATGTTTTTGACACCATGATTCATCTTTGTTGCAATTGGGAAGGCAAGGCAACTGATCTATGGTGATTTATTCATCACTTGCCGTAACCATTGTCCCAATGTATCAGCTTTTCTGTCAACAGTAGTTTGCTAATACATTGCCGATTAAAATAAAAAAACTAAACAAACTCAGCGGAAAAGCATTACCAGGGGGTAAGATCTTGCATGTTGACGAAGAATCCTAGATTTATCATGTACGTGGCAGAATATCCACATTGCCTGGATGGCGCAATCCTTTGCGTAATCACACAAATAATAAGTAAAACATATTGAATTGAAACCAAATTTAACTGACGTTTTACCCAACAGCCGGCTAGCACCTCTGAATTCCAAAACTACTACGCCTACACATTCGTATCGAGCCATAGGCATTTGTTTCGGTTGCTGTCACCATCTACCGACCGTTAGATGGCGATAGCAGTGAAAGAGAAAACAAAGGCCGATATTTTTTTTTTTCGGTAAAACGGATTGCCATAGCTTTATCCAAATCAGCGTTCAGTTTTTGTTATATTGTGTCGTTTTCGGTAAACGTAGTACCATATTTAGTTAAGCGCCATCTAACGGCGGCCACAAGGCAAACCTAAAACTGGGCTTCGTTGTTGCGTCCTCCTAAATAAATGCAGTTCAAAATCGGAAAACGTGACGTTGCACTCCGCCAGCGTGTCAGCATATCAGCTATACAACAATGTCACTTTGGGAGTCGCTGCAGGACAACCGACAAAACGTACGAATCATTTCTCATACCCCGAAACTTGACTCAAACCCCCACAGGTATAGATACCCACAGATATAATTTTTAATAGGGAAAATTTTTTAGCCCGACAAAATAAGCCCTACAAAATAAGCCCGACTTTCTGTTTTTTTTTATGTTTAATTCATAAACTATAAGGCCTATTTAAAAATAAACCTTATTTTCGTGAACAGCACTCCTTTCTGCATCGAAATCATGTGTTTTAAGCAAAATTTAAAATTTGGCCAAAAATGAAAAACTAAGAAGGCTATAGCCTTCCCACTTTTTCAATTTTCGTCAAATTCTAGATTTACTTAAAAATACATTATTCCCATTTGAAATTGATCGCTGATCATGAAAATCGGGTATATTTTTATATAAGGCTTATGCTTTTTGAATAAACCGTAAAAAAAAAGAAAGTTGGGCTTATATTGTCGGGGTTTGTCGGGCTTAAAATTTTTTGCTATTACAAAATAATATCATTAGATCTAGATAACTATATATGACTCTTATTCAAAATTTAACAAGGAACACGAAAATGAAATTTGTTTTTACGTAGAGTGTATGGTTTTTGAATAATCAAAAAAGTTTGATGTGTTTCGCTAGCGCTGTAGCGTACTGGCGCGCTAGTAATGGTTTCGATTCGGGCCTAATTTTATATTTTAGATTACTCAAAAACTATAGACTCTACGTAAAAACAAATTCCATTTTCGTGTTCCTTGGTTAATTTGCATCAGAATCGTATATATTTATCCATATTTCATGATATTATTTTTTAATAGGGAAAAATTTTAAGTCCGACAAAATAAGCCCTACAAAATAAGCCCGACTTTCTGTTTTTTATGTTTAATTCAAAAACTATAAGACCTATTAAAAAAACCTTATTTCCGTGAAAAGCATTCCATTCTGCATCGAAATCATGTATTTTCAATCAAATCCATGCCTTCTCACTATTGTCAAAATCGGCCAAAAAACGAAATCTTTTAGAATCCAAAAAAAATAACACAGTACATCTCAAATTGAACGCTGGTTACGATATCGGTGTTTGTTTTCTAGTAAGACCAACTATTTTTCACTAAACGGAAAAAATGCTTTTAGCGCACATATTTGGGTTAGTTGTTTTTTGTAATTTATTCAAAAACTATACGCTCTATGAAAAAATGAACTTCATATTCATGATTCTCATTCAATTTTGAATCAGAATCATGTGTTTTCAATCAAATCTAAATTTTGGCCAAAAATGAAAAAATGGGAAGGCTACAGACTTCTCACTTTTGTCAAAATCGGTCAAAAAACGAAATCTTTTAGAATCCAACAAAAATAGCACAGTATGTCTCAAATTGAAAGTTGATTACGATTTAGGTGTTTTTTTTTTCTCGTCAGACCCATTGTTTTTCAATAAACGGACAAAACGGAGATTCAACAGTAGCGCGCCAGTACGCTACAGCGCTAGCGCAATGCAGCATAAATCTTCGATTCATTTCAGAAACGGTTGTCTTTATCCAAAAACGAATAACTTTCTCGTAATCAGCATTAAATTTTTAGTATGTCCTATGATGTTCAAGCAATTCCAATGAATGTCAGTTTTTACAGTAAATTTTTTTAAGCCCGACAAAATAATAAGCCCGACTTTTCTTTTTTTCCTTACAATTTGTTCAAAAACTATAAGCCCTATGAAAAAAATGAACTCCATAGTCATGATTTTCATTCAATTTTTAATCGGAATCATGTAATTTCAGTCAAATCAAAATTTTGGCAAGTAAAATTGTTTCAGCCTATGGCAATCCGTTATACCCAAAATTTAAAAAAATTTCGGCCTTTTTTTTCTATTTCACTGCTATCGCCATCTACCGGTGGGTAGCAGTAAAACAGAAAGTAAGGCCGATATTTTTTTGGGGGGGAGGGGAGGGTAATACGGGTTGCCATAGATTGCATCAAACTTACCCATTTGGCAACCCAAGTGTGGATATGTTTTTCTTTGATAATTATTTTATTTTGCTACTATGCTTGGTAAACTGCAATCATGCCCAATATTTTTGCCTTTGCATTTTAGGTCTACTCTTAGGTGATGTATACCTGATCCTGTGTTTTAAAGTGATCTGCTTTCACAGCTGCATTTCTGTGTTCTTTTCTGTTGGTCTATGGTTCTGAATTGAGGCAAGTATATCTATTATGCTATGTCACTGAGTACTATAGGGAAGGGAATAACTGAAATTGAATGAGATCTATTCTGATTCTCCTGATATCCATCTCAACAGGTTTTTGTTTGCTTTTCAACATCCATTTCATAGTGGGATGTGTGGCTTTGATTAACATTGCCATAAAGACTATGAAAATGGGTGTGGTATGGAAACCCAGAAATGGCATGAGTTCAACATGGACTAGGTACTTCTCGGTTTTTTGTCTATCGAAAAAGTATTTTTAATGCTATTATTTTGCATTCACAGAATTTTAGCGGGGTATCAAGTCAAGTCTGGAAGTGTTACAGGATGGAAGAGTGAGCCTACAGTTGAAAAAACACAGAGTGCATTACCATTAAGGTATGAGGTACAGTAATAGAGTATGCACATTGTCTAATGAGAAGTACCATCTTGTGTAAATGAATCTTGTATAACAGCAATCCTTTATAGTTCTGTCACAGCTAGAAGCCTCAAATAATTCTGCTTCTCTTGCTAAAGAACAACTTGTCCTTTACGTTCAGAGTGTTGGTGAAGCTGGGTACTTAAATGGCCCTAAAGATGTTTAACTTCGCTGGCGTTGCAGCGGTGAACATCATATATGGACTCTTTAGGTATGAAAGGAATTTTCTTGAACGACGAAGCATTTCTCCTCCTTTTTGCCAACTATGTCTAATCAACAAAAAAAAAAATTTATCCAATAGGAAAGGATTTTCAGCATACTGGGAACACAACTATCAACAATGCAACATTCTACGGGTGCTATTTTATCATTCAAGAGCCTTATACAATGATTTTCATCTGCAATTTGTATGTCCTATCCCAAGCTTCTGCCAGAAGTTGAATCTATAAGTCATGTAAGTCACATGAGCAACTATTGAGATGCTTAATGGTGTTGTTTTTCTTTTCCCAATATAGGTTCATAGTAACATTGGATCTGAAAAGATTCTTGGTTGGGGCAAGACACTGAATAAATTGTAATGATTGGATGGATGACGTGACATTTCTATACTTCATTCGGATTCCCGAGACGGTATTTTATATTTAAAAAATTGAAGTGCATATCTGGGCTCCCTTCCTTTCCGTAGCCCCGTTTCCCCTTGACTCGTAATAAGCCCGTAGGGGGTCATGCCCCTACTGTACGGTATATATAAAAACAACATATACCGAGGTTTGGAGGGCTCTGGCCGGAAAGGGGACGTGGGGTGCTGCTTAGTCCGATGATGTGTTCACGGAGGGCGATGTGGCTACCCACAAATCCGAACTAAAGGTTAATCGCTCCAGTAAAAATGTTCCAAATCTTCGGCTCTTCTTCCGGCTTCTCTTAGCCAATCACCGGGTAATCTCCCCGGTGGGTCAACAAGGCAGTGTCTCCCCCTGCCTGGGTTGACGGCAACTTTTGAAAGGGCTATTGTGCCCTTTTAAAGTTGCAAAAATAATTGTATCGTGCAGAGAATTGTCAATAAATTTTTTTTTTTTTAATTTTTTTCCAAAAATTCGTTTCTTTCATTGTCTGTGTTCGCTGTGGTCATTCATTACACTTATCAACTTTTTTTTTATTTGGCTTGCTCATTTCATATTTATTATTTTTGCCACCGTGAGGTTAGCATTATATCCATAGGTTTATTGTTTATTTGTAAGTATTCAATTATTTTCCATTACACTCTTTGAATTCTTCAACTTAGATTCAAGGAACACCGTGTAATACCTGGATTTTTTTTGACGTAATTTTGAATTTGTATTTTATTTAACTCGCATGGGAACCGATCCCCAGACATTCAGCGTGCAACGCCGATGCTCTAACATTGAGCCACGAGATATATCTAAATATTTTATTATCGCATATCATATGTTATCGTCTAGGATGTTTATGCAGTCTTTCACAACTATATGTTTATCTTTCTATTGCTTTCATAAGGTTCATAGCTCTGTCGTAGAGCCTTGAGCTGAAAGATAAACTGTTACACTGGGTTCAAACCTCAGTAAATGTATAAATGAAGTAGAATAAATGTAGAAGCTATATTGCAGAATTGCATTTCAGTTTTATTGTCAGTGTAAATGCAAGTCCACAAGTGACTAGAAAAAAATTCAACTTGACACCATATGATTCATATTCATTGGTAGAGCATCGGCGCGGTTGAACATCCAGGGTTCGATCCCTGGAAAATAATAATAGAATGATTACAGATAAACGATAAACCAATGGAAACAATGCTTACCATCAAAGGTTGCATAAATAATACAGGTGAATTGAGCAAGCTAAATAAAAAAAAAGTTGATAAGTGTAATGAATGACCACAGCGAACACAGGCAATGAAAGAAACAAATTTTTGGAAAAAAATTTAAAAAAAAAAATTTTTATTGACAATTCTCTGCACGTTACAATTATTTTTGCAACTTTAAAAGGCACAATAGCCCTTTCAAAAGTTGCCGTCAACCCAGGCAGGGGGAGACACTGCCTTGTTGACCCACCGGGGAGATTACCCGGTGATTGGCTAAGAGAAGCCGGAAGAAGAGCTGAAGATTTGGAACATTTTTACAGGAGCGATTAACCTTTAGTTCGGATTTGTGGGTAGCCACAGAGCCCTCCGTGAACACATCATCGGACTAAGCAGCACCCCACGTCCCCTTTCCGGCCAGAGCCCTCCAAACCTCGGTATATGTTGTTTTTATATATACCGTACAGTAGGGGCATGACCCCCTACGGGCTTATTACGAGTCAAGGGGAAACGGGGCTACGGAAAGGAAGGGAGCCCAGATATGCACTTCAATTTTTTAAATATAAAATACCGTCTCGGGAATCCGAATGAAGTATAGAAATGTCACGTCATCCATCCAATCATTACAATTTATTCAGTGTCTTGCCCCAACCAAGAATCTTTTCAGATCCAATGTTACTATGAACCTATATTGGGAAAAGAAAAACAACACCATTAAGCATCTCAATAGTTGCTCATGTGACTTACATGACTTATAGATTCAACTTCTGGCAGAAGCTTGGGATAGGACATACAAATTGCAGATGAAAATCATTGTATAAGGCTCTTGAATGATAAAATAGCACCCGTAGAATGTTGCATTGTTGATAGTTGTGTTCCCAGTATGCTGAAAATCCTTTCCTATTGGATAAATTTTTTTTTTTTGTTGATTAGACATAGTTGGCAAAAAGGAGGAGAAATGCTTCGTCGTTCAAGAAAATTCCTTTCATACCTAAAGAGTCCATATATGATGTTCACCGCTGCAACGCCAGCGAAGTTAAACATCTTTAGGGCCATTTAAGTACCCAGCTTCACCAACACTCTGAACGTAAAGGACAAGTTGTTCTTTAGCAAGAGAAGCAGAATTATTTGAGGCTTCTAGCTGTGACAGAACTATAAAGGATTGCTGTTATACAAGATTCATTTACACAAGATGGTACTTCTCATTAGACAATGTGCATACTCTATTACTGTACCTCATACCTTAATGGTAATGCACTCTGTGTTTTTTCAACTGTAGGCTCACTCTTCCATCCTGTAACACTTCCAGACTTGACTTGATGCCCCGCTAAAATTCTGTGAATGCAAAATAATAGCATTAAAAATACTTTTTCGATAGACAAAAAACCGAGAAGTACCTAGTCCATGTTGAACTCATGCCATTTCTGGGTTTCCATACCACACCCATTTTCATAGTCTTTATGGCAATGTTAATCAAAGCCACACATCCCACTATGAAATGGATGTTGAAAAGCAAACAAAAACCTGTTGAGATGGATATCAGGAGAATCAGAATAGATCTCATTCAATTTCAGTTATTCCCTTCCCTATAGTACTCAGTGACATAGCATAATAGATATACTTGCCTCAATTCAGAACCATAGACCAACAGAAAAGAACACAGAAATGTAGCTGTGAAAGCAGATCACTTTAAAACACAGGACCAGGTATAGATCATCTAAGAGTAGATATACCTGCCTCAATTCAGAACCATAACCCAATGGAAAAAAACACAGAAATGTAGCTGTGAAAGCAGATCACTTTAGAACACAGGACAAGGTATAGATCATCTAAGAGTAGACCTAAAATGCAAAGACAAAAATATTGGGCATAATTGCAGTTTACCAAACATAGTAGCAAAATAATAATTGTCAAAGAAAGACATATGCACACTTGGGTTGAAGAACGGGTAAGTCTGATGCAATTTATGGCAATCCGTTTAACCAGCCCCCCTCCCCCTCCCCACAAAATATAATAAAAATATCGGCTTTACTTTCTGTTTTACTGCTACCCACCGGTAGATGGCGATAGCAGTGAAATAGAAAAAAGGGGCCGAAATTGTTTTTTTTTTGGGGGGGGGGGGGGGAGGGGGGGGGGTAAAATGGATTGCCATACAGCATCTTCCGTTTGTATGTAGGTATTGGGGGCCGATCCCAATTAGATAATGTTGCATGTTCTCTATTAATTTCCAGAAACAAATGGTAAACTAAAAATGAGAGTTAATGGGTAACAAGGATAAGTTTTATTGAATTCTGAGACTTGCCGAAATTCCCCATTTCGAGTAATGCACTTGGTCTTAAAACGGGAATATCTGTTTCTAGTTTTTATAATAATATTAAGAGTGTAACTGAGTTTCTCTTGGATTTGGTATTGGGAAGTTTTAAATGTTTACTTCTCACATCCTGAATAAAAGTAACAAAATTATAAACCCTGACAAAAAACCTTAATTCGTTAATTGTCATAAAGTGCTATATTATGAAGTCCTTTTGTTGTTGTAACAACTTACAATTTCACAGTAGCGAATCATGTTGTCAACCCGGTAGCTAAACTAGTTTTGGTAAACTCGTTACATAATGGTAACTTCAACGAATCCCACTTGAGATTCACCAATGTGATGCCCTCCGCCGTCCAAAGTAATGGAGGACTGAGAAGTCATCATAGACATTCGTCTATTGGTTGATTGTTGAGTTGAAATTGAAGGGCCTCCGTCGGTATTTGCGCGATGGAGGCGATTACCGTGAGAAGAACGTTTGTTGAAAATTCTTTTCATACGGAGCGTCAGGTAGTGACGAACGTCTCGTTGTAGAAGAATAAAAATTATGAAAATGACGACTCCGCGCAGAGAATTAAGTAGGTTTCCAAAGTAAAAGAAATATTGAAGTTGAGAATTATCCTTGAAGACCGCTGATGCGCCATATAAATAGACAGGTAGCCAACCAGCAACCTCAATGACCCAGGGGATTCCGGTGATGAAAAAAAGTTTTAGTGCCATTTTAAAACTAAACGAGAAAAAGAGTTGCCAAACATAAAATAGTACATTGCATAAGAGAACTGTTATGAAATGAGCTTACTCTTGCTGTTCTCTTGAACCTTTCTGGCTCCTTTTGTTTGACCGTATTGCCAATCCTTGTTTCTTTTTCCAGCAGTGCATCAGGTTGGGATTGAAGAGCAATGATAGAAAACATGCAATGTCAATCAATAGAAGAGAGCCAACAGGTGCATAGAAAAAGATTAGTGCTGAATTCCCATCTAACGAAATATTAATATTCGTTCAGTTATTTGGCATTAAACTGCTTAACACACCAAGAAGAATACGAACTTTCAGGGAACCAGCAGCTCATAAGACCTATATTGGGATTGGCAGTGTCGGGAACTCCAAGCTGTTTGGATTGGAACTGCGCAATTAAAGCAGCCGTTACTGCAAATGCTGGTACACCCCAACCGAACGCCGAATAGGGGATGAATAGAATTTCGTTTGACACTTTGAATGAGCCGCTATGATTGTAATAAAGTGTTACACATGATTACTAAATTGCCGAATTGAAAGAGGAGCGGGATCGTGTTACCTGAAAATACGGTAGTAGTCAAAACAGTACACTGTTAACCACGCAAATGATGCAATTAATGCACCATAAGTAATATAACCTGTTCATAAATGCAAAATGCTAAGATGAAGATGAACAATACATTGTACTGACAATTTGTTTACCTATGGTAACACATGAAGTTTCAGCTGCGTTGATGTGTTCTCGTTGAGCAATTGTTAAACAAATGAACGCCTGTAATCCAACCAAAGTACAAAATTTGGGAGTGTATAAATTAGGAACATTAATTGATTTACTAATGCTAGAGTAATGACGTGGCACAACAAAATGCGACCGGTCAGCATCATTGCCATTGTTGAAATCCTGCTCCTTCTGTTCCCTGCTCCCAAGCCTGATGTAACTAATTTCGCTGAACCTAAAATAGATCCATTTGAAAATTTCGTAATTTAGTATTAGTAACTCGAAAAGAAAACGTGCAAAACTGTTACCTGTTGCTGGAACAAAAAAGTAAATGATGAATGTCAATAATAAACTTGCTACCGAAATCGAGTGAAGGATTGGGTAATAAATTGACACATGGAAATCAGACGTACAGCGAAAAATATATGGATGATGGAAAATTTGCTTGTCATCGCGAAAAATGGCAAGGTCGACACAAAAAGGTTTCTGTTTTATCTTGAGGTCCCAGTAATTTTCAATGTAAAAATGAATTGAAAGAAGAAGTTCGTTTTCGCCATCGGATTGAAATACTGGTTTTATCCAGCTATCATCGGTTAATCCCACACGAGTTAGTTGGCAGGAGAGAGAGTTATTGGGAGTCATGATGGTGGCAATATGATGTGTGTTCAAGAGGTAGCTGTGTAAGGCCTGCGAAACGGTCCATTCGCTATCAGATGATTCATCTAGCGTGCTTAATGGTTGGCAGATGTTCCGCTCGTCCATCACTTGTCCAGGTGGACAACATTTAGGTGTTTTAATTTTGTCAGATTCATTGCGATCATTCTCATAAAAAGGACCGGAATCAACAGGATAGTCATGTTCTGAAAACTCAAGTGCCTGCATATCTCCACAGTAAAAGGCTTGGATCGAAACCACGGGCAAACCAGCATAATCGATATCTACCACGTCTTCTATGCAACGTTCCGTAGCGAATAGTTGGTCACTCGACTCACTATTCGTATCGCCATTGTTAGTTTCTATACTGCCATTTGAAGCCAGTTGGAAGTTGGCGGTTGATAACCGATATGCTGGTTCGACGCAATTTGGCAAACCGATATGAAAGAATAATTCATCGTTTCCTGTGACTTGAAGGTTGTCAAAGTAATGTGTTCTAAATCCTTGATTTTTTACACATAAATGAAGTTGCATGGAAAACACTTCATTTGGATCACAGCACTTGCGAATCACCGTACGCCCGGCCATAGCGGACAATTCTACAGGGGGTGTTGATTGCACAAAGTCTAACTGCAGCTTCCCACGGCCATCGATCGCGCTTGTGGGAAAGGATTGGCCATGCGAACTACAAATAATCGCTACTCTTCTACCCTAAACAAATGACAGTTAATAACAATAGATTAAAATGTAATTGGTAGAAATTCAACATCAATCATACTTTGGTGAAATCTTCATTCTCAAAATAGTCTTCGATGCAGTAATCTTTGCTAGCGAAAAGCCAAAACCGATGAGGCACTATCAGTTGGCCAGACGCGAGCGGATAAAAGAGGTCTGCCACAAACACATCTCGCTGTAATAATAGAAACTCCGTACAATTGCTTGGAAATCCCGTTTCAATTCGAAAATCTTCATCGGTATAATGGTGCGGCCAGTTTTTTTCGGGACCAAAGAAAATCTGCTGCTGATGTTCGATATGCGGCGATGGTGGATAGGCTGTGATTGAATACTCTACGCACCGTTCTTTACGATCAACCACTTCTTCCTCCCAATTGAAATTATACACTTGACCCCGGCCACAACATTTGCGAATATGGAACTTGTCTTCTTTTGGCCTACGAGATCAACGCAAATTTAAAAAAATTTATAAATATCATGGTACATGGGGAAAAAAGACAAAAGGAAAATAAACGTACGGATTGACTGAAGCATAGTGGAATGATAATGGTGATGCTAACAGTTCAGTACTGGAGGTGACAGATTGCGACGAAGAGTTTGCTGTTTCAGTCACAATCTGCTGTAGCTCTAGGACGAATACGAGGAGCGCAAAAATCGAACCTTTTGATTTTGCCATGATTAACAACTTTCGTCTCGGACAACTAGGACTCCCATTTGCGTTTTGAATTCAAAAGTGAAAGGTTACACAGGCCAAAACTAGGCTAAGCACACTTCACAAAGTTTAGAAGGTTTAAGACAATGCGTTCCTTAGTCTTTGTCAGCATTCACACCATTTACGAAATTCCCATTTTCGCCGCTATGTATAAAGAGGTAGGCAGGTCAACGGTAAAAATAGCCATTTCAAAAACCGTACGTCCGCTTCCATCTGACGCACCCAACACTATGGAAAAACCTGAACAGAATTCCTTTGGTTTCTCTTTATTCTGGGCGGGCCATCAAGACTGCTTTAGCCTGAGGGATCGAGTGACTGGAGCTTTCTATACATCTTTCGGTTACCTTCACTTCGCCACTTCTTATACTTGGCTGCGTCTAACCTTGCATTTAAAAATTTGTTTCGCAGACGGGCCAAAATGACGTCTAACGCACACGTTGCGTTGGCAATTGCATTAACCACCGGAACTAACATAAACGTGGTCTGACAAGAAAACGATTTGCGGACACTTCTGCACTACTTTCGTTCAATTATTCGATAGACACCCAGTTAAATCAGCCATCTGCGTCAGCCGCCTAAATTGGCTCACGGTCAGATGGTAGGCAAAGGTGAAATTGGCTTCTCTCTCTTTTCTTTTCATTTTGTTTTTAGGCTGCGGGGCGGGGGGTCTATCAATAAAATACAAGTTCGTGGATGTACATCATCTATCGGTTGCACGAACTAAAGTCTTCAGGGTCACCACCATAATCGTCGAGAATGTTGCCTTTTTGGTAACGGGGCTTCCATGGAATTGTGGGCTAGACTAAGATGAGTTGCAAGTTTAAATCGATGGAATTTTCAATTGTTTCGAAAATAAAATGTTCTAGAAAACGGGAGTACTTAAAACAAAAAAAATCCTTAGGTAGCGTCTAGGATCTTTAAATTTTCGTTCTTGTAGCATTTATTTCAACGAGTCTGCAAACAATAGGAATTGTACTACAGCGACTACTCGTTAAGTAAACAATTTTTTTATCGTAAGAAACGAGAAACTTCTGACGCAATGCCACAGAATACTTTAAAGATACTTTTAAACGATAAGCAAAAAACTTGAAATACTTGTTACGCTTTCAAATACAAATAATATAAAAACATTTTAAACATAAATTCTTTTGATCTAAACTATATCGAGACAAAGATTTAAATTTGTTACACTTCCCATTTCAGTGCATGTTTCACCGTCCATGTCGAAGCTCACAACGTACTTAAGCTCGATGAGATTCTGTTGATGAAAATCTCTCTTTAGCTATTACTACGAGAGAACCCGAATAACCCATAAAGGAAATTGTAAACTTACCAGGCCGGCGGTGGAGATTAACATTACTTGGGTGATCGCAGGTGGTGGGAGAAAAGGGTTGAACGCAGGTAGTTTGTTATCAGACGGAGATTGAAGCTTTACTCGATTCCCCTTCAATTTGAGATAAGTTAAATGATAATTATTGCTTTAATAGATGAACTATTTTTTTTTTTCGTTTTGTTTAGTTTACCTTTGGTACTATCGCTTGAAAAGTGAAATTGGACAGCGGTGATGCGCTACGACTAGTGGCAGATAGCACAAATACGGAAATATTCTTTGAAAAAAAAACGATGCAAAAAATCATAAATATGTTGTAGTTATTGAACAATGACGAAATCGTAGGAAAAAAAAATTGTACCTTTGGAACATTAGCGGATGCACTGTGTAAGCTGATGTTCAATCCACCCTCTTGAGCCAAAAGGGATATTGGGCTCTTAGCACCTGGACAACGATGCAAAAATTTTTGAAAACATTAAAACAGGTATAAAAAAGAAAGCAATCCCTTTCATTAGGAAAAATAAACAACTTGTATATATTACTGGGCTTAATCTCTTCCAGTTTCAATGAAACATCCGACAAGCTTGGGGCGATGGCTGGTGCAACGGTGTTGATCGGAGGACTATGTAGAAGCTGAACATCATCGTTACCTCCAAGGCTATTTTCGGTACTCGATATACCAGTATCCAACATAGAAACATCATTGTCTTGCCGGGACGGTTTGTTGACAGACACATCCAACTGTTTCATCGTCGTATCTGTCAATGGTACAAGTAACGCACTGGAAGCCTCGGCTATTGGCGTAACAGGGTGAGGAGATACAAAAGGTTTGACTGGGGCAGACAATGTGTTCTGCATTAGCAAATCAAATTCAATTGGAATGTATGGTGTGGCAGGGGTTAAAGGAGGCGCGTATTCACCATTTGCTGATCCTTTATAAAACAAAGAATTTCTAAGTATATCAACAATAAGTTCAACAGAGTCGACGTTATGACATACGAACTGAACTGTTAGGGGTTTTACTTTCTGTGATAGTATTCCCTTCATTTTGCACTTTTTTTCTTGCCAACTCATTCAGCGGAAGTCTTTCGACGGACTTTTGGAAACTTGATTGATGCTTCGCACTTGTGGGTAGATTTTGCTTCATCAGGGCTTCACCAAGGACATCCAGGTCTTCAAGGCCGCGTGGTTTCGCAGTTACTTCCTCCACAATTTTTGCATTGGGAGTACGTTGAGGAGTTGAGCCTGTGAATTTGTTAAAAGTTTTCATTTGTGATAGGGCTTCCTAATAGATGAGACTTACCAGAAGCATTTGCATCAAGTTTAAGGGGTTGTAAAAGATTGAGGGAAGGTGACACAGGGACGAAATCATCCAACCCTAAATACCAAACGTTAAACTATTATTCTCTTCTTACAGAGAGCAGTACACCTAAACCAAAATTTTTGGGAAAGCCTTTACTTGACAGATGGATAATATTTCCAAACCTAATAGTAACTGATCGTCGAGCGTGCTCAGAGGTGAAAGCTGAGGCTGTACAACAGGCCCAAGATCAAGCAGGTCAAGGCTTGCTCTTTGTGGAAGGGCCTGGGAAATGGGTTGTTCGGTTTTTCGCAATAATACTTCGTAACGCTCTAGGACATGACTTAATTCGTCACTTGCTTGTAGAATATCAGCTATAGAAAAATTTATATTACAGTACACAGCAATGTAATGATGTTGTCATTTCATTTTACAAACCTAGCGTGTTTCCTTTATCATCAGTTTCCGTAGCCAGTTTTGACAAGTTTGGGCGCAGCTTATCACAGTTGCTGGCCAATTCTTTGCACAGTTCCATTTCCTCAGCTGTAGCACCATTTGCTTCAAAATTGTCCAACAATTCCTCCAGCAAGCGGATGTTGCTATTAACCGTCTCAATTTCCAGTTGTCGTCGGCTTGCAGCTTCTATTCGATTCTCTTCCTTGGGAGGCAATAAAAATGAGACTTTCATCTAAATATTTACCTCAATGAACAGCATACTCACTTCTCTAACCATGCTTTTAATAAGGCGATTTGCTGCTTGTAGATCCTCGGGATCTTTACTCTTTAATAGTTTTTGTAACAACGCATCTTTTTCTGTATTATCACAAAAAGGTAACTTTTCCCTTGGCGCAGGGCTAACAGGCTGAATGTTGTTGGTTCCAATATAAGTGGGGTTTTCTTTTATAACACCTTGCTTCTTCAACATATCATAAGCTTCCACAATCTTAGGTTCTGATTTTAAGTCAATTGTCCAAGAGTAGATGATTTCAAGAATACGTTGCTTGATATGAATAGGTGTTCGGTGAGCTTGGTATTTTGGAGATACAAGTTTAATCAATTCATTGAGGAACCTGAATTTGCCAATTTCACAATGAAATGAAGGTCCACAAGACTTGACACATTGCTCTAAAAGCTTAGACAACATACAATACATGATCAA
This sequence comes from Daphnia carinata, assembly GCF_022539665.2. Lineage (NCBI taxonomy): Eukaryota > Metazoa > Arthropoda > Branchiopoda > Diplostraca > Daphniidae > Daphnia > Daphnia carinata. The sequence goes on from NC_081337.1 coordinate 9,192,396, forward strand.
TAAAAAAGTGGCTAGAAAGAAAATATATTATCATACTGCTAAGGCATTAAGTGCTTCCTTCTCTTGAGGGGAATGAATTCTGTATGCTAGAAGTTTGACAGCTACTTGGGGCCCATCAGATTCATGAGTTACCCTTTCGCAAAATGAAGCAACATCCAGGGGGTCGGGTTGATCTACAAGAGGGTTCGTTGCTTTCACTGTGAAATATAAAGACGTAGGTAACGATAAAGTGGCAAACTTTTGTTTTTGTTTGATTCACATGTAAGTTATTTCAGTTGATATCTGCCATTCGGAAAATGTTTTGTACATTTAAAGACGATTAAAATATATTACCAATAAGTGTATCAAGCGAATTATTAGAAGCCATTTTGTTTTATGTTTTATATTAATAGTTCTAAAACTTTCGTAATGTCCCGGACGTCTTTGCGATTTCAACTGAATACTGATAGATGACAGCTTCAATGTCGACTGCTGTCTTCGTCACAAGTCAGCCCAATGGTGCCTGTTCTATTTTTCGGTGAAATATTACTCGCCCCTCAAATGCCCTGTTGTTTTTTTCCTGCGTAAACTGGTTATAACTTATAACTATCTCAGTTTTGCACGATATTTTTCCTAAGACTTGATTATTTATATGTCGTTCCAAGGGCTACAAAAAAAACCGAGCATTCCCACAATTTTGATATCTCTCTTCCGCTTTCAACTTCCTCCCTTTTCCACAATACGTCCCCCTTCCCAATACATCCATCTCTGGCAATACAAACCAATGAGACTGTTTAGGAAGTTTCCAAACAGAAAGAAAAGCGACACATTGAGTCAAAGAGATCATATAATTTAGCTGCAACATCAGCAACATACAACCATACAGACCAAACGGCAACACACACGCACAAAATTCGAAAAATCCATTCATCCAGGAGTCAGTTACATTTTGGTGACGTTGAACAATTCGAAAAGGCAGTTTGATACTAGACAATAGAGGCACTAAATCGATGGACGATTTGGTACAAACGATTTCTTTTTACAAAATATAGGGACAACTGATCACAATTCACCATAACATGGGAGCTCACGTTAAATTGTGTGATGTAAAAGTTAAGTAAAGTTTGCGGCTCGTGTTCAACTGAGACGTATTGAGGTGAGATAGGAAACGCTTTGCAATACGGCGAATCAACATCATAAGAATTAAAGCATTTGCCTGTGATGTGGTTCACAGTTTGAGTCAGAAAACTTTTACATAAAAATCCAATCGAAACTTTTCGTTCAAAAATATTAAATGTGAATTTAAAAAAAACTAGACAAATGAAGAGAAGCCGGGCAGCGGTGCTCGACTTCTAGCCTTGTTGTTCATAACGATTTGTCCGCCATTAAGGCTGACTACAGTGGACCCTTCTTGCTCAGAGTCGGTAAACGATGTATAATTCTTGACGGGTCGTTGTCTCTTCCACGACTGCCGCAAAGTATCGTTCACGTTTGCATAGTGGTTGACGAAGGAGTGTGGCTCTCCTCGTTCACTCTCTGGTTCGCTTTCAGAACCCTGGAAAATACAAAATAGATTTTTGAGTCAGTATTCAATAAAGTGTAGTCCGAATGAATAAATTATACCTGAGAATCTGTCGAGCTTATTTCCGATGGCTTCTCTGTTAAGCTGCTATCGTCAGGGTTTTCATCGTAGCCCCCTCGAGCGCTCTCGTCGTCACTATTGTAAGCTACTGAAGAGGGCGCCGGACGCGGAGGTGGCTTGCCGACCACAGACGGGCCTGCTGAAGCCCCACCTAACGTTCCACCACCAAGAACTCCTACTGATCCAGCCACCGAACGGCGACTTAGCGTGTTTCGCCCAATTGTTCCCGTTCGTTTGGATTGCCGCATCTCAAACGCGAAGCCCATTTCTTCATTGGTCAGTGACTCTTCAAGCGTCTTTTGGGCTTCATCTATTTGCGGAAATTGAAATCGATAAATTGACGGCCATTTTAAAAGCATAGAACCTATGTGCCATACGTTTATATTTGTAGCTTTTGCTCTTGACACACAAGACAGCCACAAGCAGTGTTATAATCACGACTGAGCCAGCGGCTAGCGTTACCAAAAACCACGTTTGGTGATAGAAAGGCTTTTGGTGAGTACTGTAACTGTATTCCAAGTACAATTTGCTGGGCGTCAGGAACTATGGCAAATCAAACAAAATTATGATTATCGCCTGTGCCCAATTTATGGTAAAGTGAGATGAATCAATTGATACTTACAGGGTCATGCGTGTACACCGGATAAGAGATACCGAATTTGTTGTATGCAACGATGCGAAAAGTATATGAGGAAGAGGGCATCAGATTCTGATAGGAGACGCTGTACTCTCGCATGGGTCCTTGATCGGTCCGTGCTACCGTTTGCCATTGATCTTCTTCTGCGCATTCATAGAAGGATCGTCAAATTATTGCATCATTTAGATATGACTACAGCTAACACTTCATTCTACTTCATTTTTAAAAGCCAGCATGCATTTTTGTAAGAGCGGTATTAGAATTAAGCGAAGACTAACAAAGAGGACCATCAAAACTGTAGAAATGAAAGAGCATTAAAGTTTATAATATTATAAGAAAGAAGGAACTTCTTATTAACGAATAAAATTGATTTGTAAAACACTTACTGATTTGCCAGTCCGCCACCACTGCGACAGTGCCGACAACAGTGAGAATGGGCAAGAAGAGGGTATATATAAGATGGAAAAACGGAAACCGTAAAATAAAAAAAAAAGAAAAGAATGATAGATTGCTACCAAAATAGAGAAATATTTAAAAGCCAACATATAATACTTGGTAGAATACATAGATTCAAGCACTGAGAAACCCAAAATAGGGTTTCGCAAAGCTTGAAACTAAAAAGTAAAGCAAAACTGGGACTACTGCCACCGACACCATCACCAACAGAGATAAGACATAACCTTTAATTATTTTAGGAAGCGTGATGTACCTTTCTTTCTGCTTTCGATGTAGTAGCCGATGATGGGGCCTTTACCAACAGGCCCATTTTCCCATTGCAAATTGACGGACGAGGTCGTTCGGGCAATCAGCAGATCTTTTGGACGTCCAGGTGAGCCCTCCTGTGGCCCAGTTGTCACATTACCAGTGGAGGGGGGTCCCAAAT